>NC_090317.1:38805330-39108361 GCF_039906515.1 Pseudorca crassidens | reverse complement strand
GCCATGGCTCAGGGGCCCAGCCGCTCCGCGGCACGTGGGATCTTCCCGGACCAGGGCACAAACCCGTGTCCCCTGCATCGGCAGGCGGATTCTCAACCACTGCGCCACCAGGGAAGCCCTGTCAGCCTTTCTAGTCACACTAATAAATAAGACTTGTGTCTTGAGGAGCTGGTTTTCAGTAATCCAAGGTGTCTTTCCTATGTGGTAACAGATAGCAAGAGCTCTGTAATAATAGGATGTCAGAGCTGGAACACATGTTAAAGAGATTGTCTGGTGATTCTAGTCCAACTTGAATGACATTTTACAGTTAAGGGAACATCAGACTAAGCCAGGACTCATTTGCTCATCCTCCAAGGCAGAGAGGCAGTTTCTGGTGTTTTTAGGAAGAGCTCATGGGACATTACTGTTAATATCCTGAAGAATGTAAATTCTACAAGCCAGCTGAATCCTCATTGTACAGCCCAGGGGTCAGGTTGGGTTTTATACTCATGGTCTTTCTGTGAAGAAAGGGAGACTGTGGCTCCTCAGGGAGGTAATGAGAGCCCAGACCCGTGTTCCGTGGATCTGGAAGATGAACACTAGATGGAATATAAGCTGTTGAAATAAGTAGGCATTTAATTATGTTCAAATAACACTTGAAATAATAGCATTCTGCCAAGTGCAGATCATGACTTCTCTCTCTGATCAGAGTTAACCGAATTTTGGATTTGAAGGGCAATGCTGAAATCAATCTTTCATTTTGTAAGTGCAGAATGTATTATTTTTATTTTAATCGTCTGCATTGAAAACTCCTCCTTTGTATTTCTATCTACTCACACAGTCTTATGATACCTTCTTAAAGTTTATTCTCATCAACTTTTTTTTCAGGAGTCTCAGCCTGAAGGGGGGTGCAGGGTGACGATAAGCCATACAGAAACAGTTTTATACTAGAACAAGGGCAAATACATAAGCATCCTTATTTGACTACACAGCAGTAACTAAATGATATGGAAGGGAACAAATCAGTGGATGTGGATGTGGGCATTTGTTTCTTAACATGGCATTTGGTCTGCCCGCCTAGGCATTTCATCAGTGCATTTTTATGGCAAACCATTGTGTTTTCTGGCAAAAGCTTCATGATTGCCTGTCATTCAGTGACACTCTACCAGGTTTACATCCTGTCTTTATCCTTAGTGTATTCTCTAATTCTGCATAGATTAATGATTCACAAGCTTTTTGAAGTTGCAGCACTGCCATTGTTTTATTTTTTGTCCTACCACTTCCTCCTGTACTTCCTAAAGGTATTTTGTGATCTAGGAGTCAAATATTTTTTAGGAGTCTTATCATTTTTAAATGAATAAAAAATTGGGAGCTGATAATTTTCTGACACCCATTGATCATTAGAGATGTCCCAGGTATTGCAAAACCTAGACAGGGAATCACTAACCTAGAAGAGCAATTGAAAGGAGTAAGCAATTCAGTAGAGTTTAGAAATAGTACATAATTACATAGTTGACAGTATGGAATAGTGGTTAGGTGTTTGTTCACACTCTGGA
Source organism: Pseudorca crassidens (assembly GCF_039906515.1). Classification (NCBI taxonomy): domain Eukaryota; kingdom Metazoa; phylum Chordata; class Mammalia; order Artiodactyla; family Delphinidae; genus Pseudorca; species Pseudorca crassidens. Next base: position 39,106,826 of record NC_090317.1, on the reverse strand, counting down.
TTGTGGGTTTGAATCTGTTTTAAAAATTAAGGTAAAATCCATATACCATAATATTCACCATTTTAAAGTGTACAATTCAGTGGGTTTTAGTATATTCACAAAGCTGTGCAATCATCACTGCTAAATCCTAGACATTTTCATCATCGTCAAGAGAAAACCCATACCATTAGCAGCCACTCTCCATTCCCTCTACCCCCATGCCCCCCGACCCAGGCCCTTGACAAACACTAATCTACTTTCTGTTCTTATGGGTTTGCCTATTCTGGGCATTTCCTATAAAGGGAATCATATAATCTGTGACCTTTTGTGACTAGCTTCTTTTACTTAGCATAATGTTTTCAAAGATTATCCATGTCGTAGCATGTATCAGTACCTCATTCCTTTTTCTTGCTAAATTATATTCTGTTGTATGGACATACCACATTTGTTTATCTGTTCATAAGTTGAGGGACATTTGGATTGTTTCCACCATTTGGTTATTGTGAATAATGCTGCTATGAACATTTGTGTACAAGTTTTTGAGTGAGCATATCTTCAGTTCTTCTGGATCATATGGTAACTCTACATTTAACATTTTGAGGAACTGCCAAACTATTTCCCAAAGCAGCTGCATCATTTTACATTCCCACCAGCAATGTATGAGGGTCCCAATTTCTCTATATCCTGGCTGACATTTGCTATGTTTTTAAATTATGGCCATCCTAGTGTGTGTGAAGTAATATTATAGGTATCCTAGTGAGTGTAAAGTGGTATCTCAATGTGGTTTTGATTTGTATTTCCCTAATGGCCAATGATGTTGAGTACATTTTCATATGCTTACTGATCATTTGCATATCTTCTTTGGAGAAATGTCTATTCAGATCCTTTGCCATTTAAAATATTTTTTTGCCTTTTTATTGTTGAGCTGTAAGAGTTCTGTGTATTTCTAGATACTTGACCTGTATCACATGTATGATCTGCAAATATTTTTCCTATTCTGTGAGTTGTCTTTTCACTTTTTTGATGGTGTCATTTATAGTACAGAAGTTTTAAATTTTGATGAAGTCCAATTTATTTTTTTTCTTCAGTTACTTGTGCATTTGGTGTCATCTAAGAAACCCTTGCTTAACCTAAGTTCATGAAGATTTACACTTACGTTTCCTTCTAAGAGTTTTATAGTTTCTGTGCTTACATTTAGATTGTGGATCCATTTTGAGTAAATTTTTATGTATAGTGTGAGGTAGGGCTGTAACTTCATCCTTTTGCATGTGGGCATCCGGTTATCCCAGAACCACTTGTCAAAAAGATTATTATTTCCCTGTTGAATGGTTTTGGAACCCTTATCAAAAGTCAGTTGACCATAAATATAGGAGTTTATTTTTGGACTCTCAGTTTTATCTGGTTTTGAATCTTAACTTTGCTACTTGCAAACAAGTGTGACCCTGAACACATTACCTTTTTTGTTGTTGTAAAATAGTACCTGCCTTTTAGAGGGTTGTTGTGCCTGGCACATGGCAAAAGCACAATAAATTTAAAGGGGAAATGTGCTTAGGTAATCAGGGAGGTAGGGAAAATGGGAGATAGGTTGAAAGGATGCTGAAATATTAGGAGTGACCAGAACAAGGTGGCCTCATAAATGAGAGATGAGATGAACAGATGTTTGGAGAAGTTGCAAAAATACTCAGTTCCCCGAAATTGTAAAATAAAACAGAATAGAAACAGTATAATAGAAAAAGTTACTTACCATAAGGAACAGAGTGTAACCATCTTATATTATTCTCTATACAGACGAAATCAGTTAAGGTAGTTATTTTAAAGCACTGATGTTTGGCTTTTTTTCTGCCAAGGACTCTTTTGAGAACATTTTGAATGCTATGGACAACCCTCTCCCCGTGAAAGTGTATATATGATATACATACAGCATCCTTTAAACATTTCTAGAAGTTTCAGGAATCCCTGGTTAAAAATCCTATTTTGACCTTATCCAAGGCAATCCTGACCCATAGCATGCTTTCCTAAGCTTAGTTTCATAGTGAGGTTCAAGTGTCTCACGTAGTCAGGAACAACTTTTAGGACTGCAGGAAAATTCGCAGAGCTTTTCCTCTGTACAGAAGAATTAATATGGCGTGATCCTAAGATTTAGAAGAGTTGTGGTACTCTAATTGCTTTTGTAAAGGTTACAACACAGAGGCAGGTCTATCAGCAATGCATCTTGACCAACTATAATTTTGGCAGGAGGCCTTACTCGATTCTCCCAGGTAGCTTCCAACACAGACACTGAGGAATGCAGACCTGCAGTTCTGGAAGAGGCAGTAATAGAAATGCAGAGTAAGGTGGAGATGGGCCTAGAAGAAAGAGGTATGATTCTGAAAGGGACTAGGAGTGAGAGGCAGATTCAGAGAAACTCAGAGGGACACAGAGAGACACAAATAGAAGTGGAAACATGGTGTCTATAAGCCCTCTTGTAAAATAGTCAAGATATTTGTCAAGTGAAGGAGGTGAGATGATTGAAATAAAGGTGTGTGGGAAAGAGCACAGGCCTTGGCATTAGACTGCCCCAGTGCTCTGGGTGTGTGTGTTCCTGGTTCATTTACTTAATAACACTGAGCCCCAGTTTCCCAACCATAATATGCATATAGTATTAGTACCTTCCGTACAGCCTTCCTGATAGAATTTAATGAAATATTGTGTGTAAAGTTCTTAACATGGCACTCAGAATACAGGAGGTACTCAATAAATGCTAGGCCCCTTTTTAACTTCCTCTACTTGAAGGGATCCTTCATTTAACAATTTTTAAATACTCTGTGAGTGTGAGGCACTGTACTATGAATAAAAATATGAAATAGTTGATGCCCTCAAGGAGCAAGGAGGGTTAGCTGGAGACACAGATGTGTAAATGAAATAAAACAGAATGTTCTGGAAGCCACCAAGTGGTTGAAGTGATAAACATGTTCAGTGAGAGAACTCCTAGGTTTCTAGGCTTGGATGGTGACATTCAACAGATAGGGAAAATTGGAAGAGGAGCAGGTGTTTTGTTTTGGGGGGCAGGGAAGAATAGCAAGTTCATTTATGGACATGTTGAATTTGACCAATGGAACTACCAAAGGCAATATTCCTGCTTTGAGTGGAAGTTGGAATCTATCATCTCTAAAGTCTCTTCCAATTCTAAGATTCTATGATATATGTACATTTTAATTGTTTTACTTTTTCATCTCTATAGGTGAATGCTGATAGATGTTATAAGCTACAAAATACTAGCCAACAATTTCCAAGCTCTTGTAAATTGTAAAATAAGAACACCACACACCTCACTTTTAAAAAAAGTGGTTATACAAACATCAAACTTATCAAACCAACTGAGAGTGACCATTTTACAAAAAGATTCTTCACTTTTACAGTCCAATTTCCTATAGATTTCCATTAAATAGCTAGTTAGTTAAGTGCACTTAAAAGGTTTGATTTAGAAACAGCTTTTAGGGATACATCTATTGTACTTATGCACAATGTATAATTGTACTCAGTATTTAAGTTTCCTGTGAGAGGGCTATGCAGATATCTCTGACAGATGACAAAACCTGAACAAATACCAGTGACGGAATCAAACTTTCAAGCCCTGATGAGAGTCTCCGGTGATAGTGAGATGATGAACAAAAGTTATTCAAAAGCAAAAGATGCCTTTCTCTTTCCTATAAATAAGATTAACACTTTAAACCAACAAAATATATTTTATACTTTTTATATTTTAATATTTTTCCTATTTGTCTCTAGTAACTCAGTTTACTAGAAATAGGATGGAACAGAAATTTCCATGTGTGGTAACAGGAAGTAATTCAAGTTCACACATCTGAAGAACTTATTATCCTGTGCTGAGAACTACATTTTTCTAAAGCTCTCTCTTCTCTTTTTATGCAGGCTCTGAGAATGGGATCATTTCAAGAACTAGAGAGTTAGTTTCAAATATGGCCTTGTTTTCCTTCCACTAGATGTGAAATAGGAGCAGCCTCTGTATTTTAACTGGAAGTAAAATAGAGAACAATATTGGAGAATGGAGACTGAGAATTTGGCAGGGCCTCAGGTGCATCATAGTCCAGGACAAGAGATGTCAGTGGAGAGGGTGTGTGAGAGACTGATCCGCACCAGTGTGGTGAGTTGGAACAGGAATGTGAGTCAGTAAACCGGGATTCAGAGATGGCCTCTAGTTTCTGTTTATTAGTGCAGGAAAATAAACCCACGCATTTGTCAAAAACAAGGTTTAAAGGGGGAGAATGGCTTTTTGATTAATTCCCAGCTCACTTTCTTATTGCTCCAGCATCCCTGGGGAATCCAGCCTGTAAAACCTCCATTGGTTAGCGTGTAATTATGCTACATCCACGTTTCCTTTGGAAATGCTTAATGACTCTTGCTTCGTGTTCCTTGCAGGTGAAAGCCCAGCCTCTGCGGTTCTTAATGCCTCAGCAGGATTATTTTCACTAAAGATGGAAACACTGGAGTCTGAATTGACCTGTCCAATCTGCCTAGAGTTGTTTGAAGACCCCCTTCTGCTCCCTTGTGCTCACAGCCTCTGCTTCAGCTGTGCCCATCGCATCTTGGTCTCGAGCTGCAGCTCTGGTGAATCCGTTGAACCCATTACTGCTTTCCAGTGTCCTACGTGCAGGTATGTTATCTCACTGAACCACCGGGGCCTGGACGGCCTCAAGAGGAATGTGACTCTGCAGAACATTATTGACCGCTTCCAGAAGGCTTCCGTCAGTGGACCCAATTCCCCAAGTGAGAGTCGCCGGGAGAGGACTTACAGGCCCAGCAGCGCCATGTCTAGTGAGCGAATTGCTTGCCAGTTTTGTGAGCAGGACCCGCCAAGGGATGCAGTGAAAACATGCATCACCTGCGAGGTCTCCTACTGTGACCGTTGCCTGCGGGCCACGCACCCCAATAAGAAACCTTTCACCAGCCACCGCCTGGTGGAACCAGTGCCGGACACACATCTTCGAGGGATCACCTGCCTGGACCATGAGAATGAGAAAGTGAACATGTATTGTGTATCTGATGACCAATTGATCTGTGCCTTATGCAAACTGGTGGGGCGTCACCGAGACCATCAGGTCGCGTCCCTGAATGATCGGTTTGAGAAGCTCAAGGTAAGGGATCTGGGAGATACCCCTTACACGACTTTGTCTCTTTATACACAGTTATACAGTTAGCAAGTTCCTTAATAAACCAGGTCACTTTTTCTATATGACAAGTGAATTAACTCCAAATTCTTCTCGTGACAAATAGCCTCCTCGCCTGCAGGCTCTCACTGGAACCTGTTTCATCTGTTGCACAAACCTGTTTGCGTTCGTTCACCTCTGGCCAGTTCTGGGGGAATTAGCCTATGGCTCATACTAATAGTACGGCCAGAGAAACAGCAGCCTCTCTCCTCTGACAGTGATATATTGTACCCTATATATCTTTGCCGTGATCTTTCTACCTCTTCTTTTAAGTATGTGAGTACCCGTGTAGGTGTATTACAATTAGCATATGTGCTGATTTGCATATATATGCGTATAGCTATGGGAAGGTTGGGTGTGTCTCCGGTATGTGTGGGTGGAGGTGTCTGAGTGTATCTATGTAGGTGAGAGGTTTTTGTGGAGGACAGTAGTGTATGTGTTTGCACACTCAGTACACTAAATAAGCAAAGTTTTGGTACTGGCCACTACAAATTGCCACTAAGCCCTTAAGAGGGGGCTAATTCTAAACCTGCCTTAAAAAACAGAGCAAAACAAAACAAACAGCCAAAAAAGGGACTTCAGTGTACCACGAAGTTAGGAGGGATAATCAAATACCTGAACTAAAAATTTAAACTGAAGGCAATAAATATTTAATCCAGTATCATATTTTGTGCCAGTGTTGGTTTTGAAGTGCTTGTTTGCAGTCTCTGCCTGGGAAGTTCCTGTTCGGTTGCCAGAGTTTTCTGAAGTTGTTGTGCCAGCATAGTATTTATATGCAAGTCTAAGTGCCTATTTTTTTTAAAGCACTACTACCTCACGTTGATGTTAACAAATGTCAGATCCAGCAAAATTGTTTTAGTCCCATTGCCTGTCTGCTACGTGGCTTGATTTCTCTTAAGAAGCTACTTAACAGAAATTCCAGAAAAATAAAATGTTTAACTGAATAATAAGATTACCACTCCAAAATCAGGCCTAGATATATAAGCCAAGCTGGAAGGAAGACCCAGATGGGATGGAAGGAAGGCAATAAAAGAGTGGAGATCTTCCTCTTGCCATGCTATGGAAAAGTCATTGTAACATATGTAAAAATTATGATGTTGGTGAGGGTAGTAATACTCAGAATAGGATACATTTTCCCTTCTGTAATTTATTGAAAAAACAATATTGAGAGTGACATTGACAATGGTTTGTGCTGTTTTTGATTTTTTATTTACATTTAATATTTATAAATTTGTACAAAGTTTAATGTTTGTTGATTTCACTAAGGGTGATATTCTCATTCATATCAAGACTGCAGAGAGCAACAATCTCAGTGGCTGCAATTCTTTTTTTTTCTCATTTTTAATTTTTATTTATTTCTTTAACATCTTTATTGGAGTATAATTGCTTTACAATGGTGTGTTAGTTTCTGCTTTTTAACGAAGTGAATCAGCTATACATATACATATATCCCCATATCTCATCCCTCTTGCGTCTCCCTCCTACCCTCCCTATCCCACCCCTCTAGGTGGTCACAAAGCACCCAGCTGGTCTCCCTGTGCTATGCAGCTGCTTCCCACTAGCTATCTATTTTACATTTGGTAGTGTATATATGTCCATGCCACTCTCTCACTTCATCCCAGCTTACCCTTCCCCCTCCCCGTGTCCTCAAGTCCGTTCTCTACATCTGCATCTTGATTCCTGTCCTGCCCCTAGGTTCTTCATAACCATTTTTTTTTAGATTCCATATATATGTGTTAGCATACAGTATTTGTTTTTCTCTTTCTGACTTACTTCACTCTGTATGACAGACTCTAGGTCCATCCATCTCACTACAAACAACTCAGTTTCGTCTCTTTTTATGGCTGAGTAATATTCCACTGTATATATGTGCCACATCTTCTTTATGCATTCATCTGTCAATGGACACTTAGGTTGCTTCCATGTCTTGGCTATTGTAAATAGAGCTGCAGTGAACATTGTGGTACATGACTCTTTTTGAATTATGGTTTTCTCACAGTATATGCCCAGTAGTGGGATTGCTGGGTCATATGATAGTTCTATTTTTAGATTTTAAGGAACCTCCATACTGTTCTCCATAGTTACTGTATCAATTTACATTCCTACCAACAGTGCAAGAGGGTTCCCTTTTCTCCACAACCTCTCCAGCATTTGTTTGTAGATTTTTTGATGATGGCCATTCTGACTGGTGTGAGGTGATACCTCATTGTAGCTTTGATTTGCATTTCTCTAATGATTAGTGATGTTGAGCATTCTTTCATGTGTTTGTTGGCAATCTGTATATCTTCTTTGGAGAAATGTCTATTTAGGTCTCTGCCCATTTTTGGATTGGGTTGTTTGTTTTTTTTTTTATATTGAGCTGCATGAGCTGCTTATATATTTTGGAGATTAATCCTTTGTCAGTTGCTTCATCTGCAAATATTTTCTCCCATTCTGAGTGTTGTCTTTTGGTCTTGTTTATGGTTTCCTTTGCTGTGCCAAAGCTTTGAAGTTTCATTAGGTCCCATTTGTTTATTTTTGTTTTTATTTCCATTTCTCTAGGAGGTGGGTCAAAAAGGACCTTGCTGTGATTTATGTCATGGAGTTCTCTTCCTATGTTTTCCTCTAAGAGTTTTATAGTGTCCGGCCTTACATTTAGGTCTTTAATCCATTTAGAGTTTATTTTTGTGTATGGTGTTAGGGAGTGTTCTAATCTCATACTTTTAAATGTACCTGTCCAGTTTTCCCAGCACCACTTATTGAAGAGCCTGTCTTTTCTCCATTGTATATCCTTGCCTCCTTTGTCATAGATTAGTTGTCCCTAGGTGTGTGGGTTTATCTCTGGGCTTTCCATCCTGTTCCATTGATCTATATTTCTGTTTTTGTGCCAGTACCATACTGTCTTCATTACTGTAGCTTTGTAGTATAGTCTGAAATCCAGGAGCCTGATTCCTCCAGCTCCATTTTTCTTTCTCAAGATCGCTTTGGCTATTCAGGGTCTTTTGTGTTTCCATACAAATTGTGAAATATTTTGTTCTAGTTCTGTGAAAAATGCCATTGGTAGTTTGATAGGGATTGCATTGAATCTGTAGATTGCTTTGGGTAGTATAGTCATTTTCACAATGTTGATTCTTCCAATCCAAGAACATGGCATATCTCTCCATCTGTTTGTGTCATCTTTGATTTCTTACATCAGTGTCTTATAGTTTTCTGAGTGCAGGTCTTTTACCTCCTTAGGTAGGTTTATTCCTAGGTATTTTATTCTTTTTGTTGCAATCGTAAAATGGGAGTGTTTCCTTAATTTCTCTTTCAGATTTTTCACCATTAGTGTATCGGAATGCCAGAGATTTCTGTGCATTAATTTTGTATCCTGCTACTTTACCAAATTCATTGATTAGCTGTAGTAGTTTTCTGGTAGAGTCTTTAGGATTCTCTATGTATAGTATCATGTCATCTAGTGGCTGCAATTCTTAGACTCCTAAGATGGTAGGCCTTGGACTTGGTCTAGTTGAAGCCCTATGCCTTAAAGTGGTATAAATGGAGGCTTTGAGAGGTTAAGCAATTTGGTCAAAGTCCCAGAACTGGAACTGGAACTCAGCTTCTAGAGCTGAGTTGAATTAAGTACCTTTCTATTGCAGCCTGCTGTCACTTTGTTTTGGACCTAAATTTTCCCTATGAAATGTGATTTGAAACTTACTTTTATGCTCCAGCAACTGCACATTTCATGGGTCACAGATAAACGGTTAACAGAGTCAAGGAAAAGACATAGTATAAACTTAGAGTTTTTTAATGGCAAGAGTTGGGGGCGGGGTGCAGGAAGAGTGGGGGACATGGAGAGGTAGAACAATCTCTTGCCAAATATTTGCAGGTGTTGGAACTATAATAAGGCATTGGCCTTGAGAAATATTCCAAACAGAAAAATCTGTATCCATATGTACTGTTGAGATAACAAAAGACTGGATAGAATAAGCCTGTATCTACAGAGCACCAGCTTTTTGAAAACATCCGAAAACATGAAAACATTGGATGATTGATTAGATATTTGGCATCGTGCAGCTATAGTCCTTGTCTCCAGGGATAGATGGAACACAAAAGTATTTTACCAAAAGATCCTTTACTCTGTAACTAATCAGTAATTTTTGGAGAAAGAGAGGCCAAGTTTTGAATCGTTCCCCTTTAAGTTTTTAGGAAATGTGCAGAAAATTCAGATTATAAATTAAGTGGAAACTTCTTTGCTCATTTTTGGACGGAGAGTGGAAACATATGAATCATTCCCAACCGTGTGGTTTGTTATGTTGTCTGGAACATCTTGGGCTTTGAGGGGGGAGAGGGAGGTGCTGCTTGTGTGAGAGGGGGATGGAGTGGGGTAGGAGTCACTTTGGTTTGGTGCCAAGTATAAAAGGATATTAGTTCTCCACATTAAGCAGAGAGGAAGTCTGACTTTTAGTGTCACATATCCTCACTTCTTTGAGTTAATTTTAATTTAGGAAAGCATTTAGGATTATCCCCTTAATCTGCTTGATTCTTCCCCAAGGAGAAAGGAGAAAGCCAGCTGTCAGAAGCTATAGGGGAGATGGCCTTGAGTATACTCCCCTGGCCCTGAGAGGAGCACGGGAGTCCTACAGGAGTAGGGAAAGGGCTTTGACTTTCTGGCCAGTGACTGATACAGTGTTTGTTTGTACTTTTTTGTTCTGGAGACTCGTTGTTGGCGTTTATAACTACACTTTTTTTTTTTTTTTACTAATCCCTGATTAGGATTAGTGGTCTCTAATATTTATTTGTTCAGTAAAGAATAAACAGATCATTACATTATAGATGAAAGGTCAGAATAACCAGAAGCCAGCCTGTCATCTTAACATGTACTCTAAATGGACTAGAGGGTTTGGGATACCTAGTATAGTTTATTATCCTTAGTTAATAGTCCAGTTTACCTAAATATCCTTCAGAAGGCTACCAGTGGTTCTTCAATTTGAAAGAATAATTGTGTTTATGACAGTTATTACAGTTGTAAGGCCTATCAGAGTAACTATTTTCTCTATCACTTTTCATTTACTACTTCCAATATATATCTTAGTTCATGATCTGTGTTGCGTTTCTAGTGCTTCACATTTTAGAGTTTTCATTGTCACATGACTTCCTCCCCTTAGAAAAGACTGATATTATTGTATTAATAAATGTGGCTTTATAAAAGAGGTCAAATTTGGGTGACTCTCTATTGGTGACTCAACTCAATATTCCAAGTTCTGTACAACTTGGTTCTCATGCTTGCCCAGCTGTCTTTTCTTCCTGCCACTCTCAAACATGTTACCTTCACCTGTCCAGTCTAACCTAACTGTCTGCTAAACATACTACTCTCTTTCCTGACTCTTAACTTTCACTCATACTGTTCTCTTGGCCTGCTTAGGAATCCTACCTATTCTTTAGTGCTCAATTAAAATCCCACAAGGCCGCTCCAACATACCCCTGGGGGCCAGGCACAATGTCTTTTATTTCTCCAATGTCTTCCTTAGTGTCTAGCACACATAGTATATGCTCAAGAAATCCAAGTGAATTAAATCTTTGTAATGGATTTGCAGTAAGTATACCAGCATCTATAGCTTGTTTCCATACTCATAAGATATAAAGCTGTCTTACCATTATGAATACCTTAGAAGTCTGGGGAGAAAAATCTCCTGTGAACTACTGATAATGTTCAAAACCACAGTGTTAGCAAAAGTACGACATGTCCTTAATTTTAGGTGCCTATCCATTTTGATTGCTGGATTTTCCAACTGCCTAACCCCATGGTGACATCTGTATAAATCAGATGTGATTATTGTAATTCTCTTTGAGAGTGATGGCTTCACATTTCCATGCCCACAGCCTGCCAAAAATATAGCTGATGAAAACCAGGGGGAATAGAGGAATTTCCTGCAAGGAATAAACAAGTACATTTTCTTTATCTCATTACATTTCCACAAATTCATTACTACAAATAATTCTTTATTTTAAGATATTGGAAATGTCTGTTTCTTTTTTTTAAAATATTTCTTTCTTTCTTTCTTTCTTTCTTTGGCTGCATTGGATCTTAGTTGCGACACGTGCGATCTCACTGTGGCATGCAGGATCTTTCATTGCTGCGTGCCGGCTCTTCCTTGTGGTGCGTGGGCTCTTCATTGTGGCGTGTAGGCTTCTCTAGTTGTGGCGCGCAGGCTCTAGAGCACACGGGCTCAGTAGTTGTGGCTCGGGCTTAGTTGCCCCGCGACATGTGGGATCTTAGTTCCCCAACCAGGGATTGAACCCATGTCCCCTGCATTGGCAGGTGGATTCTTTTTTTTTTTTTTTTTTTTTTTTGCAGTACGCGGGCCTCTCACTGCTGTGGCCTCTCCCGTTGCGGAGCACAGGCTCCGGACGCGCAGGCTCAGCGGCCATGGCTTACGGGCCCAGCCGCTCCGCGGCATGTGGGGTCTTCCCGGCCTGGGGCACGAACCCGTGTCCTCTGCATCGGCAGGCGGACTCTCAACCACTGTGCCACCAGGGAAGCCCGGCAGGTGGATTCTTAATCCCTGGACCACCAGGGAAGTCCTACAAATAATTTTTAAATGTAGTTACATTTACCTATCAGGGGTCTTGTTGTTATAAAATATAACCTGGTATTAGAGTAAGCTTTTTGTTATGGGAAAGTAAAATACACACACCACACACACAAAGAGAGACTGAGACAGAGAGAGCTAAAGATTGCCAAAGAGAAGGGGGATATGAAACTTGGAGAATATTCAAAGGAAAACCACAACGAGAGTCAAAAGTTTGGAAAATATGATATTCTAGAATCTTATCATAGTTGGTCACTTGTCCTTCTTCCTACTCAGTCACTCTATCATCTACCCACCCATTCTCACTCAGCCACCACCCTTCTCCCAGTTGCTTGTCTACTCACCCACTCCTGTCTGCCAAAACAGATACCCTCTCAACTTATCTACCAATGGACATTTGACTGTTTCTGAACCAGTATGAATATGAGTATAAGAGAAGGAAGGAGAAATATCTTTATGAGAGACTGGGTTGAGAGGGCATGTTTGCATACATCTGTATGTGCCATTATATACGAGTGTGTGTATTTCTGCATGGGTGAGCGGCTGAGAATTTAATCTGTGTGTGTCTCTGTGTACCTATAAATGTGTGTCACTGTGTGTGAGGAGGAGAGAGTGCCTGTGTTAGTCTTCTGTGGGCTTATCTGTGGATAACTTGGGTGTGAGGGGGCCATGAGTGTAGGGCAAGTTTTCTGTGGTCACCCTAGGGAGAGTTAGGACTTCAGGAGAACCTATCCTGAGACTAGGGATCTCCCTAATAAATGAGCCTCATGATGAGACAAATCTTCAGTGGAGGCCAGGGTGGGTTACCATAGCTGAGGGAACAGAAAAAGTTGTTTCTCACTTTCACTCACTTAGGTACTGAATCACAGTAGCTAAATATAAGAGCAAAGCATTTGTGTCTAGATTTGGACTCTCTAAGGTATGGTGGTGGACATGTGTGCATGGGGTGGGTGTAGTATCTGTCATGGGGTTTTTCAGCAAAACCAGCCTTCAGCTCAACAATCGTAAAATCATTCTTGCTTGTAGATCTTGCTTCTCTGTGGTCTCTTAATTGTCCAAGACTTGCTCCCCGTTACTTATAATATGTATAAATCTGTACATGTTTTGTATGTGTGTGAGAGGGTAAAAAATGCATATTATTCCATTTCTACTCGAACTGTGTGCTAAGACTCATTTGAACCCCCCTTTCCCCCCTCCAATAATTATATTGATTCTCTGGCTCTACTCTCACATAGTATTAACAGGACTCTGTGTTGGAAGATGTTTTCTATTGTTTCTTAGGTTTGAGAGCAAGTTTAGCTAGTGGATACTCCAACTACCTGTGTTCTTATCTTTCTGTTTTTCTTTTATTTCTTTTGTCCCAAGTCTCCTCCTCATCAACATCTGAAAGAGCTAACAATCATCAGTCTGAGAACAGCTTACAAAACACTGACTCAGAGATTGTTCTTGGGTGGATGAAAATCCTGTCTGTTATTATTGGGCAAGAGAACATGTTACAGAAATATAATATAGGTGAAGAAAGATTAAGGAAACAAGAATTATTGAACCCAAAGAAGTGAGGTTTAAAGGGGAAAATGTGATAATGACACTCAAGTTCATAAAGGGTTGATATAATGAGGTACTCTCTTGTTCTTTATCTCCCCTGAAGATGGACCAGACAAGAAGTTAAACTGTAGCCCCAGGGTGTTAGGCCAGGGGCTCATTCATTCATTTAAAAAACAATTAATGAACATGCACTTTGTTTATTAAACACTTAAATTGTTCAAGTCATTGTAGTAGGAGCTGGGGACACAGGAACTAAGGCACAGTGCCCGCCTTACTGAGCTCAAAGCTCAGTAAGGGAGATAGGTAAGAACATCTTCGAATTCAGTATGGTAAGTGCCATGGCAGAGGTTTGCACAGGGTTCTCTGAAGCACAGAGGAAGGGTCAGTGAAAGGAAGTCATTGGGCTCAAAAGCAGGGAATCATAAATGAATTCCTTGGAGAAGAGGGCCAACTGGAGAGAGACTGTGAAGAAAGAATTGACAGGACTTGGAGAACGACTGTAGTGGTTATAGATGATGGAGAGAAAGAATTAAAAAATGATTTTTGAGGAGGAGATGTCTTGAAGAATGGTGGTATCGGTTACAGAAACAGAGAAATTAGGAAGGAACTAGCAGTTTGGGGCGATGACTTCAGACGAGTCTGGAGGTGCCAAGCACTAGAAAAGGGGTTGCGGTTCCAGTGAAAAAGACAGCACATCCCAGCCCTGGTGGAGGTGTCAGCGTAGTGTGCAGAGGCAGACGAATGAGGACACAGTTACAAGACAGTGTGGTGAGTCCTGTGGCAGTGGAGGCACGGGGCATGTGTGTGTGTGTGTGTGTGAGAGAGAGAGAGAGAGAGAGAGAGAGAGCTCATAGGAGGGGCATCAGAAGAGACTTTGGGTGGCGTTAGAGACTTTAGGTGTCCCTCCTAGTTGGGGGACAGGGATGGGGTCAGGGACAGGGAGTGTTCTAGTCCAGAGAAAATAGTTTGTTCAAATATCTGGTGGAGATAGAGCATGGGGCACTCTCAGAACTGAAAGGGCAAGTGTTCCAGAAGGGGTTGAAATTCAGACCTTTGTGGTGGCCGAAGGATCAGGGCAAGAGACATAGGTTTGAGGGTCTTCAGCGTGGAGGTAGAGCCAGGCAGTAGGGAGCTGAATGAAGGCTGAGGAGTGAGCCTTGCAGCACACTCCTGGTCTAGAAGGTAGACAGAGAGGAAGGGCAAGTGAAGGAGAAAGTGGAGGATGTGTATGAGAGGCAGGAACCGAAGAGGAATCGTGCAAGTGGAATACAGTATGGAGGCCTCCGGGAAAGTAGAGTGGTTTCAGCTCAATATTATCAAAATGAACACTGGATTTAGGTTTTTAGTATAGGTTTTCTTTTCGAAGGTCCAAATAATAATTTATACATTTAAGCTAGAGATTTAACCATGCTATGCAACTGAACAGAGGGAAAAGAAAAGAATGTGGGATTGTTTGTGTAACATTTCTGATAAGGGGACCGGGAGAGGGTGTGTCTTTGCTGGATGATTTCAGAACCTTCTGAGAAGAGGAGGGCTGGCCACCTGTTTCACCTGGCTTGAAGACCAGTCTGGTGATCCCCAGCAAACCTCAGGTAGAGTAGACCTCATACCTCCAGTATGTCACCTGCATCTCATTCTGGGACATAGCCCGTGTCTATACAACAGCGAATAAATGTTTGGGGAAAGAATAAACTCAGGCATAAGGGTGTGGGCTTCAGTTTGTGGACCAGATGGTGTGTTCTGCTGTTGAAAGGCCATATGTAATTGATACATAAAGTGACAGACTGAAGCAAAAGCAAAGTAAGTATTTTAAGACAAGCAGTTAAAAAAAGAAGGCAGAATGTGACCCCAAAAGTGTGCTAAGATTTTGGCTGCTGGCTTTTGGAAGAGCTGGGAACATCAGTGAATAGACAAGATGTCAAAAAAGAGCTTATTAAAGAATAGTAACGGGGTCACTGGATCCGAGTATTTTTAAAGATGAAGTTGTCTTCTATCAATTGGGGAGGCTCGGGTTTGGGGTGGGTTGGCCCTTCTTCCCTTCACTTCTTTTCGAAAACTTCAAGGTTCAATTCCCACATCAAAACAGTTGGGATCTTGTCTAGTTTTAGATAATGTTCGCCTTGTACCTTGTAGAAAGTAAGAGAGAATATAGGCATTCAATGGCAATAAAACATGTTTCAATAGAACAAACAGGAAGGCTCTGACCCCTTTTTAGGCTTCAAGACTCGCTGTGTCAGGTAGGTGTATGTAAGTGTGCTCATACATGTGTGAATGCATGTGCCTTCCCGGAGCATGACATATGAAGAACACAGTCAAGTGTGTGCCATAAGGGGACTCTCTGGCTTCATTGAAGAGCTGGTGTTTGGACATGTAGCTAGTTTTCTTCAGGGAGCCAATGAGAAAGTTATCTGAAATAACCTGTGTCTAAAGAAGTGGAAAAAAAAAAAAACCCCAGCAATTATTTGAGAGTGTTAGTGAAGCCATTTCTTTTTATGGGAAGCTGTCTGGAAGAAAAATAGCCTGTGCCTAGCTTTCTCAGAAATAGCAAAACATTTTCCTCTTTGGGGAGGGTATAACAGAACACAAACAGGCCAAGTCTATATGACACAAATGAAGTGGAACTTGGATAAAAATGGAATCAGTGTAGACTGCCAATTTAGCTAACTTGGGCCTTTTAAAATCTCAATTATGCAAATCAGCCAAATCTTCCCCTCACTTTGTGCTGTTTAGACACATGTACAGTTTTGTGAGAGCTCTAACAATGTAGCCACCTGGAGGTGTGGAGGGTCTCACAGTTTCATAGCTGAAATGGCTTCTCTAACCTTCACACAGGGAAGCACAGGAGGGCCCAGAGCTAACCTCCTGCAGCAGGAAATGGGAGCTTCATCCTGCTCTCCCTGCCAGCCTCCTGTCCAGTTTCCTCCCGGCAGATATCTCCATTCCAATCTCCCCTGCCACTTGGGCTCTCTCGTTGTCACAGTTCAAGTGTTCTGAGAAAGCTGCACTAACTAGGCTTGGGCAGAAGGAGCCTGGCTCAGTCACTAAGTGGACTGCATGAGGAAAGAACACAGCAAACCGGTTCTTCACAACCAAGCAGCCACAACAACAACACAACAAAGAGACGTGTTTAGTTTTACATAAAATTTTGTGCGCGCACACACACACACACACACACATCCTTTGTGTTTACTTAGTCTGCGTATAGACATGATAATTACTTGGCCAAGTCAATGAAATTCATACCTAGAGTGGCCCAGAATTTCTAGTTCGAAATGATTCGTCAGGGCTAAGCATGATAAGGAAGGGTGAGGAAATCAACTGCATAATTGCTTCAATTCTCTGCTTCCCTTTGCATATGTTGATTATTGAGAATCAATTCCAGCTTGAGAGGCGGCTTTAATTCCTGGTAAATGAATAGGAAGTGAGTAAGTAAATGTTCGGTGTTTCCCTCAAATTATGTCTCGTAATGTAAGAAAACAGTGGCAAAAAG
Source organism: Pseudorca crassidens (assembly GCF_039906515.1). Lineage (NCBI taxonomy): Eukaryota > Metazoa > Chordata > Mammalia > Artiodactyla > Delphinidae > Pseudorca > Pseudorca crassidens. The sequence continues at coordinate 39,090,054 of NC_090317.1, read as the reverse complement.
CCATCAACAGATGGTGTTTTCATTAGCCAAAGATTTATTTTTCAAAGCCTTTTCATATTAATGAAGTAAAGATGAAATTAGAGTCATCTTGTCAGTTCTAGTTCTGGATTGCTAAAATGTGCTGGCATTCTGCAAATTGCTAGGGGGCCAGAGCAAAATAACCATTTGCCATAATGTTGTGATGGAGACCCAAGGTCCGTAGTCTAACCAGACCCCAAATTATGTGTTCAGCCCTAATTTTTGTTTTCAGTGGCTTTACAGAAGCTGTGAGTCTCAGTTGTGGGCCACAAATGAGGAACACACAGCAGGGATCTTAGTCCTGCTCTGCATTATGAATTATTTATAAGATATCAGTTTCCTGACAAGTGTTGCAACAGGTTGCATACACTTGTTAGAAAACATTCTCCCCTTGGAATCCCGTGTTTGAAAGAAAACACATTACAGTTGAAACACAGATTTCTTACACCGTATCTGCTCTGAGTTCCTCAATCTACATTATATTTACCTAATATGTCCATAAACTCATTTGTGAGACATGGAATTTCCACTGATCTAGGAATCTGGACCACTCTGCGGGAGGAAATCACAAACTGATTGGGCCCGTTACACATGCCCACTCTCTAACTTGAGCTGGACCTTTTCATCAAACTACAGCTCCATCATATTCACCTTACGTTCGAATTTTTGAAGAGGACTCCAGACTTGTAGCCTCCACATCGTCACTATTGACATACTCACTAACCCTGTACAGTTTGGCATTTGCTTCCAAAACTCTACTGAAACTCCTTTTCCAAAGGTCACCAGTGACCTCTAATTACCAAATCCAGCTGCCTTTACTCAGGCCTCGTATTTCTTGCGCTCTCTGAATATCTGAGAGTGACAAATCCTTTCTTGAAATGTGTTTCTCTCGATTATCCTCTTAGCTTGGCCTACATCTGCATTACCAACTGCTTTGCATATTGCACTCTCCTCCTAACCAGTGCCCCTGCCCCCAGGCTCTCCTGTCTTAGTCTGCCCCACATAGGTTGATCTCATAAATGCAGCCCTGATTATGTCATAATCTTGCTCAAAACAACCTACAACCAAGATGACTCTACCCAGCAAGGATCTCATTCAGATTTGATGGAGAAATTAAAACCTTTACAGACAAGCAAAAGCTGAGAGAGTTCAGCACCACCAAACCAGCTTTACAACAAATGCTAAAGGATCTTCTCTAGGCAAGAAACACAAGAGAAGGAAAAGACCTCTAATAACAAACCCAAAACAATGAAGAAAATGGGAACAGGAACATACATATCGATAATTACCTTAAATGTAAATGGACTAAAAGCTCCCACCAAAAGACACAGACTGGCTGAATGGATACAAAAACAAGACCCATATATATGCTGTCTACAAGAGACGCACTTCAGACCTAGAGACACATACAGACTGAAAGTGAGGGGATGGAAAAAGATATTCCATGCAAATGGAAACCAAAAGAAAGCTGGAGTAGCAATTCTCATATCAGACAAAGTAGACTTTAAAATAAAGACTATAAGAAGAGACAAAGAAGGACACTACATAATGATCAAGGGATCGATCCAAAAGCCTTTGGTAAACCCCTACTGCTTTCAAAAATAGATACAGACTCCTCACCTAGACATTTAAGACCTTCATAATAGGGCCTCTGTCTCCATTTCCAGCCTGTGCCCCTCTATTTTCTTGTACCCTCTGTTCTAGTCAAACTCACCTCTGTTCCCTGGATGTGTCCTATGCTTTATTCCCTTTTGCTCATGCTACTCCCTGTGCCTGGAACGCCCTGCCTGCCTCCATCTCTGTCTATTAAAATCCTGCTTATCCTTCAAGACCCAGCATAATTTCACCTCCTCTTTATCTCTGAAGTCAAACCACCTTGAATAGAGTAGGTGCCCAATACCTTTTGTATTAAGTAGAAATGAAATACCTTTTGTATTAAATCTCCGAACTGCCATTTCTTTTTTTTCCCCCTGACATCTACTTAGCTTAGAACTCATGTCCACATCAACAATTGCGGCCCTTTGTTTTTCCTTTTTCTCTCCCTTTTTCCTTGCTGAGGAGAAGACCACAGATTGAGATGGTGGTGGGGTTAAAGAAGGCCAGGGGAGACACTGTATCCAAGCCAAGAAAAATGGAATAAATGGTGAAAAAATCACTCCCATGGGCATAAAGCCAAAGAAACCAAGCGAGATCTGGCCAGAAGCAGAGATTAAGCTGATTCTCATAATCCAGATTGAGAACAAGTGAGATCAGACTGCCTGTCCTAGAAATACATATATCTGTGGGAATACTCCTCTGGGATGGATTCATGGGACAGTGCCAAGGGTACTAAGGAGCCACAACTACCTAGCGGAGAAGAAAGGGGCCAACACGAGTCCTCTCCCCTTCTTCCCACTATCCCTTGCCCCCTCTCCCCCCTGCCCGCCCCGCCCAAAGCATGCACTTTGAACAGCTATGAACCATAGGAACCATGGAGACAGCAATGAAGCAATGAACACAACCAAGGGAAGGAATGCTGTGCTAGCAGGATAAGGACCAGGAAGTTGGGGTATTCCATTTGGAACAAACTTTGTGGGGATGTCGGGATGGTGAGTGAGAGAGGAGTGGATATTGGGGCAGGTCCTGGAAGAAGCAGCCGTCAGAGCTGAAGACTTGGAAATGAGGAGGAATAAAAAAAGCCCATTACCAATCTAGAGTGAATAACATTCTATTTTGTTCACATGAGGAATGTAAGAGAGTAGCTTGCTCAACTGAAAATATGCGAGGAGGTCTTAGTACTGTTTTAACTTATGTTATAATAAACAGATTTGCAAAGCGCTGCTAATGTTTCCCTAAAAGGATCTATGTCCCAGTAAACAACAGTAAACAATGGATGTCCTGTCTTGATACATACAGCTAGGCTTTGCATTTTGAAGTCTGGCATTTCTGTAGGCTATTGCTTAGTGCCAAAGGAGGGAAGCTGTGAGATACAACGCTAGATTTTGATGAATTCCACACTGAAAATGCCATCTTTTTTTCTGAAGGAACCTACTGATAAATATAAAGTGTTATCAACAAAGGCAAAAAAATCATGGACTACTGGGGCAAAGCTGTATCTGAAGACTAGAGACCTGGATTCCAGTCCTAGCTTTGCTACATACTAGTTATATGACTGTGCAAAACACTTTAAGCCCACTCTGCAGCTCAGTTCTCTCATCTGTAAAATGCTGACATCTCCTACTTCATAGACTGTCATAATTATTAAATGATATGTATGAAATTGCCTAGCATAGTGTCTGACAAGTAGTAATTGCTCAATAAATTATAGTTTTCTTAGTCAACTCATCTGTAAAAAAGAGAGAATAAAATCTGTTCTCCCAATGTCACAGGATTACTATGAGGGCAAAATGAGATATTGACTATGAAATACTTTTTTTTTTTTTTGGCGGTACGCGGGCCTCTCAGTGTTGTGGCCTCTCCCGTTGCGGAGCACAGGCTCCGGACGCGCAGGCCCAGCGGCCATGGCTCACGGGCCCAGCCGCTCCGCGGCATGTGGGATCCTCCCGGACCGGGGCACAAACCCGTGTCCCCTGCATAGACAGGCGGACTCTCAACCACTGCGCCACCAGGGAAGCCCCTATGAAGTACTTTTAAAGGTTAAAAAATATTATAGAAAACATAAAGTTGCTTTAATGTTATTAAATTCCTACATTCACAAAGTCATGAATGTCATTTTTTCCCCAATAATGACAGTCTGGAGCAAATGTACAGCATTATTACTTGCACCTAGAACAGTGCTTGGCCCATGTGCAACGAATCTTTGAAATATTTGTTTACTGACTGACTGATTTCCACGTGATACTGGGTCTCAAACTCATTGAACATGTCTTCTTTTTTCCCCTCTTCCCCGTTTCCCTCTGGCTTCATACTCTGCGATGGCAGCAAACTCTGGAGATGAACCTCACCAACCTGGTTAAGCGCAACAGTGAACTAGAAAATCAAATGGCCAAGCTAATACAGATCTGCCAGCAGGTTGAGGTATGTAACAGAAACATCTGTCATTCTTTCGAAGAACCTGGATCAGGCGATCCTTTTGGGGGGACTTGTTTTGTCAGAGTGTAGCTCGGACATTTGGAGTGAAGGGCTGAATGATCATTGTAAGAAGTCTCATTCCTTTAGGATGCCTGTTCCAAGAAAAGTGGCAGATAGCTATTGTTTAAAAAATAATAATAAGTGGTGGTGGTGGGTTGGAGAGACATCAGTCCCAGGGGCAATCCCTTCTCCTTTTCCAGTAGCAGGTGGTGTGAGAATCCAACATGAAGTGTGTTTCTTTCTTCATCAGACTGAACATCCTAGCTCTTTAAAAAGATTGCTAGGGAGTAAGGGAAGTTGGGAACCCCAGGTCCTCAGGGTAGAGCGAGGTTTGTTCAGTGCAATATTGTTTCTATAAGAATATCATCAGAACTGCTTCTCCTCTTCCTAACCTCTCCTCCCTTCTTCCCCATGCACCTTACCTGGTCCTCACTCGTCGCCTTTCCACTTATTCTTGTCATCAACAAATGGTATCTGTGTTAGAGTTATCTGTGAATTATCAAGTGTTGTACCATATGAGATTATCTACATCAGATCTCAGAACAGAGCCTACAAGAGGAGTCGACCTCTTCATAAGTGGACATAATAAAACAAAGATGTTATTTCTCTCTTTTTTGCAAGAGTGTGAAACTTCAGCCATAGCATTTGGTTTTGTGTTGCTTTTGTTGAAGAGGTGATGGTAGGTAGGGCTTAAAGTGTAAACAGGGTCGGGTAAAATATTATACAGGACTCCTCATGGGCAGTGGTTGGATAAAAATGTTTCTGTTTATAAACCTGATAGTCTAGTTCTAATCTTACTTGTATGACAGAAAATGTAATGGTTCAAGTTTATTTTATTTTAAGCAATAAAATAATTTTATTAAGATCTCATCTCTTAATACCTCCTGGGGAGTCCTATTTAAGAGAATGTGGAGAGTTTTCTTATAAGGCAAATAATCTTCTTATATAAGTAACCACTCCTGATTGTTTGAATATCTTAAAGTATTGGGTTTCTTAAAGTAGATTTTTGTTGTATGATGAGCATACCATAGCAATTTAATCCCTGCTGGGCACTCCATTTGTGGAAGAGACTGGTGCTATAGGTAGAGTACACAGGATACCAGTTAAACTCAGGTGTGAGATTATGGAATGGGGTGGGGAATTTAGGAAGAAGCATAAGGAATGGAAAGAAAGAATGCTGGAATGTAAGTTGGAAAGTTGGTTTCTGAACTTGACTCTGTCATTAACCGGTAGTATGAACTTGAGTAAGTCATCTAGCCTCTCAACTTCAGTGTCCTTACCTATAAAATGAGGGATTGAACTGAATACATGACCTTCAGTGTCACTTCCAGATTTCTCAAGTCGTGATTCTATGAATGGTTGCTTTCTTTATTCTTTTCTTTTTCTCTTCGGTCTCATCCTTTCCAAGAGGGGAGAAGCAAAACAAGGCATTTTAGAGTGGTTTTCAACTATTCAGATTCCCTTTATGTTCTACTCTATCAAAGCTTCTGATTATGCTGTTAGATTACAGTATAAGAAACCCACACTGGTGAAGAGACAAGGAAGTATTGTGAGCAGGAGACAAGATAAGAAATCCCTTGGTTTAGAATTTACATGATTGAGGGTGGGGCAACATCTCATAGTGAATAAAATGTGGTTAGAAATTGTAATCATCACTTCCTCATTCTCATCAAAAAGTTATTTAAGTAGAGAGCAAGTTGTAGTCAAATTAGCAAAGTAAGCAGTTTATTTTCATTGCTTATTCACTTTAGCACCTCTCTAACATTTTATCATTCCACCCCCCTGCACCGCCCCCGCCCAGGGAGTTTATCACTCTGGCCAGCCTCACCCAAACATAGCCCTGTTCCAACCTTTCCCAGCCCATCGCACCAATCAAACCTTTATGATTCAGGGCCCTACTCTTTTCAAGTGGCAAGGAGCTAGTCTCATAAAATAGTGCATCATTGTGTTAGTGGAGGAGGACTCATCCTGGTCCTCCAGGTTATAGGTGATGTTTTCACAGTGCCTTTCTGAAGTTAGTATTCCTGCTTGAGCCTTCAGGAGCTAACACTAGTGGTGCCAAATGTAAGCAAAGTAGGTGGGAAAAGTAGCCCCATGGCAACCAGTAAAGGAAGGGTTTAAGAGACTCCCTCGGGATGCTTACTAATCCTCGGCCAATCGTCTGCTCTGGTACACAAAAGGTCACCTTTTATTAATACTTACTTATGCATAGCACTGTACCAGGTACAAAGAAAACAGCATAGACACAGTATTTACCCTCTGGGGGCTTACATGTTATACAAATCCACCCTGATGTGGATACACATGTGCAAGAAATACAGACAATGGAATTGAAATGTTAACTGAGAATTGGGAAAGAATCTTGAGATACTGCATTACATGTCAAGGGCGAGAGTGTATTTTGGGAGTTAACTTCATGGTCTTATTCAGTTTAGGATTCTGTCTTTGATAGGGGCCCTACAGGATGGTTTATGGAAGGCCATGGCTGTGCTCTATGACATCATCCCTTCTGAAAGGTTAGGGGTGTGCCCTAACTTCCCCATAATAATAGGGTGAATCCAGGGTACTTATTATGTTCGTTCAGCACAGAGCCTGTGTGTCCAGAAGGCTTCAAGACAAGCCCTGGGATTAGAAATGCAGTTAAAGAAGAGATTTGAGACTTCATAAATGCTTACAAATACTTTATAAAATGAAATAAATAGTAGGATACTTTCATGTAAGCCAGACATTAAGGGGTGGTTTGAATTTTTTTCATTTTATCTAATCCAGATTTGTCTATTGGGAATGACTATATTCACAGTGTAAACCAGGCATTTCACATCGGGCGGGGGTGGAGGATACCAGCTAAGGCCCTTCTGAGAAAACTAGAATAGGCTATTTTCCTGCCAAACCTGTTCCCCTTCCTGATTGTCTGCAAATGTTTTTGTCACAGATTGACTTTTCATAAAAGAGCCATAAATACTGCCTCCCTCTCCTGGTTCTTTCTCCCTGTTCTCTATTCTCCTCAGAAAGTAAACAAAGCTGCAGTCTTCCTATTATTACAGAAACAGAGATTAGGATCACCACAGATTTGTTAGCTGAATTCTTTGGTAATGCAGCCTGTTAGAGTCACTGCCCAGCTTTCAGAATTCAGTGGATAGGCAGCTGGAAAATATTTTCTGTCGGGGCTGGAGAACATGGGAAGGAGGGAGAGGCAGGCCCAAGACTCCTTTAATCTGGTTAAGGAAGGGCATGCTCTGACCTTGCTACTCTGGCCACTTGATCTCTATATATAGTTCTTTGTCCGGTCTCATCAGGCATCCTTTGTTTACATTTCCAAAGGAAATCTCTGTTTAATGCATAGCCAAGGGAAAATGTATACCAACAGATGAATAGTTCCTCTTGGCTTCCAAGTCTGCATGGTTTTGTGAATAAATAAGCATTCCGGAAAATATTGAGGGGAAGAAAAATGGTTAAATACTTAGTAATCAGTCAGGCAACAACATTTCTTGAGCAAACGCGATGTACTCAGTGTGGTAGGTCATTTGGGGGTTACAAAAGAAACATATTTTTTTGATGACCTCCAGAAACTTTTATTAGTCTAGCTAGGGACAACCCAGTATCGAGAGAGAAAGAGGAGTATTTATAACACAGCGTGCAGTACAGGGAGCACAGATGAATGTAGTATAGCCCTTCTGTGTTTACTTTTTTAGTCTTCTTGTTAACTTTTAGGGCATGGAGCACATTAAAGCATTGTCCTGGCTATTTCGTGTGCCATCTGTTTTCCTCCCCTCCAGAACTGCTGCAGGACAAATGGGTTGGTCCATCCCAGAAGCTCCATGGGCAGATTGATTTCTTTCTGGCTCTTCTCAAGCCTTTTAAGGGGCTGGGTGGCATGGCTGTTTAGCATTAAGAGAATGAAAAAAGAAAGGAGATGAGCTGGAAGAGAGGGAAAGGCTTCCCTTAGTTTGGGGAATTTCAGCTTTTCATCTTGCCACCAGGGCTTTGCTCCAGTAACTTTCAGAAGTCTTAGAGCTCAAACCGTAGGTGGCTTGGAGTTCTCCCCTTTCTGCTCATGTTGCTCATTGAAATGGTATTTGGTTTGGGAAGAGCAAGACTCAATGTCTGACTACTTCTCCAAGCATAAAAATAAGTGTCTTAATAGAAATTAGTTAAAAAAACACACCACTATGGATGACTTCAGCAGATGATCCTGAAATGTTTTAGAGTGGTCGGGCTAGAAGCAATAATAGAATCTAAATCATTAAAGCACAAATATGTTTGTTGGAGGGCTCTTCTGCAAGCACGGAGGACATGATAAAATGAAGGAATGATTAGACTGAAGTAAGTGTGATTAGGGAAAATTTAATGGATAAAATGCATTTTAGCCAAATGTTGCAGGAAGAAAAATAAATTCCTCCCTCTGCTGAGACAGAGAGCAGTGATATTAATGGAGGTGAAAATGAGCAAATTGTATGGGCAAAGTGGTACACTATGCACTAGGTATACACTGGGTATATAGAGATAAATAGCAAATGGTCCCCGACCTCAAGGAACTTGCTTAACAGGTAAAATGTCAAATATAATGTGAAGTGATGATTACTGTAATGAAGGTAAGTGCAAGATGACAAGCTAGCATAGAGAAAGAAACAACTAAGTCTGCCTGAGGGACTTAGGAAGGACTGCAAAATGGAAATAAAAATCAAATTGTCTTGAAATAAGAGTAGAATTTTGCCCAAAAAATGAGAAAAGGGAGCAAAGGGAACACCATGTGGGAACATAGAAGGGTAAACAGCATAGAGGTGTTCAGGAAATCACAGAAGTTTGGTTCAGCCAGAATGTGAGATGTGACATCATTGCAAGAGGTGAGTGTGGAGAAGTAGCTAGGGCCTGGATAGTGAAGGGCCTTGTATGCCATGCATAGGTGTTTGGACTTTGTCCTGAACACTCTAGGGACCCATGGAAGGATTTAAAGTAGGTGAATAACTGGATAAGGTCTTCATTTTAGGATTGCTCTGGCTGTAGTATGCAGGATGGAGCAAGGATCAGGGGTCAAAACTGAAGGTAAAGAGACCAGTTCGGTGGCTTTTCCTGATCCATGCAGAGATGAAAGCCCAACCTAAGGCAATGGCAGTAGGGCTAGGGAGCAGGGGATAAATTCAAAACACATTTGTAGTAGGTAGAATCAATATGACTTGGTGGTCAGTTAGATGCAGTGGGTAGAGAGATGAGAGAATAGTAGGGTGATCTATAGGTTTCTGGCTTGGGTAACTGAATGGACGTGTTTCCTTTAACTAGGTTAGGAAATAGATGGAGTTCTTTTTATTTTTTAAATTTTAACATTTTTTTTGAATTTTATTTTATTTTTTAATACAGCAGGTTCTTATTATTTATCTATTTTATACATATTAGTGTATATAAGTCAATCCCAATCTTCCATTTCATCCCCCCCCACCCCACTGCTTCCCTCCCCCCTTGGTGTCCATACGTTTGTTCTCTACATCTGTGTCTCTATTTCGGCCTTGCAAACTGGTTCATCTGTACCATTTTTCTAGATTCCACATATATGCATTAATATACAATATTTGTTTTTCTCTTTCTGACTTACTTCACTCTGTATGACAGTATCCAAGTGAATCCACGTCTCTCTACAAACGACCCAATTTCGTTCCTTTTTATGGTTGAGTAATATTCCATGGTATATACATACCACATCTTCTTTATCCATTCATTTGTTGATGGGCATTTAGGTTGCTTCCATGTCCTGGCTATTGTAAATAGTGCTGCAATGAATACTGGGGTGCATGTGTCTTTTTGAATTATGGTTTTCTCTGGGTATATGCCCAGTAGTGGGATTGCTGGGTCATATGGTAGTTCTGTTTTTAGTTTCTTAAGGAACCTCCATACTGTTCTCCACAGTGGCTGTATCACTTTACATTCCCACCAACAATGCAAGAGGGTTCCCTTTTCTCCACACCCTCTCCAGCATTTGTTGTTTGTAGATTTTCTGATGATGCCCGTTCTGACTGGTGTGAGGTGATACCTCATTGTAGTTTTGATTTGTGTTTCTCTACTAATTAGTGATGTTGAGCAGCTTTTCATGTGCTTCTTGGCCATTTTTATGTCTTCTTTGGAGAAATGTCTATTTAGGTCTTCTGCCCATTTTTGGATTGGGTTGTTTGTTTCTTTAATATTGAGCTGCCTGAGCTCTTTATATATTTTGGAGACTAATCCTTTGTCCGTCGATTCGTTTGCAAATATTTTCTCCCATTCTGAGGGTTGTCTTTTCATCTTGTTTATGGTTTCCTTTGCTGTGCAAAAGCTTTGAAGTTTCATTAGGTCCCATTTGTTTATTTGGGTTTTTATTTCCATTACTCTAGGAGGTGGATCAAAAAAGATCTTGCTGTGATTTATGTCAAAGAGTGTTCTTCCTATGTTTTCCTCTAAGAGTTTTATAGTGTCCGGTCTTACATTTAGGTCTCTAATCCATTTTGAGTTTATTTTTGTGTATGGTGTTAGGGAGTGTTCTAATTTCATTCTTTTACATGTAGCTGTCCAGTTTTCCCAGCACCACTTATTGAAGAGCCTGTCTTTTCTCCATCGTATATCCTTGCCTCCTTTGTCATAGATTAGTTGACCCTAGGTGTGTGGGTTTATCTCTGGGCTTTCTATCCTGTTCCATTGATCTGTATTTCTGGTTTTGTGCCAGTACAATACTGTCTTGATTACTCTAGCTTTGTAGTATAGTCTGAAGTCAGGGAGTCTGATTCCTCCAGCTCCGTTTTTTCCCCTCAAGATTCCTTTGGCCATTCGGGGTCTTTTGTGTCTCCATACAAATGTTAAGGTTTTTTGTTCTAGTTCTGTAAAAAATGCCATTGGTAATTTGATCGGGATTGCATTGAATCTGTAGATTGCTTTGGGTAGTATAGTCATTTTCACAATGTTGATTCTTCCAATCCAAGAACATGGTATATCTCTCCATCTCTTTGACTCCTTTCATCAGTGTCTTATAGTTTTCTGAGTACAGGTGTTTTACCTCCTTAGGTAGGTTTATTCCCAGGTATTTTATTCTTTTTGTTGCAATGGTGAATGAGATTGTTTCCTTAATTTCTCTTTCTGATCTTTCATTGTTAGTGTATAGGAATGCAAGAAATTTCTGTGCATTAATTTTGTATCATGCAACTTTACCAGATTCATTGATTAGCTCTAGTAGTTTTCTGGTGGCATCTTTAGAATTCTCTATGTATAGTATCATGTCATCTGCAAACAGTGACAGTTTTGCTTCTTCTTTTCTAATTTGTATACCTTTTATATCTTTTCCTTCTCTGGTTGCCATGGCTAGGACTTGCAAAACTATGGCGAATAATAGTGGTGAGAGTGGACATCTTTGTCTTGTTCCTGATCTTAGAGGAAATGCTTTCAGTTTTTCACCATTGAGAATGATGTTTGCTGTGGGTTTATCATGTATGGCCTTTATTATGTCGTATATAGCATAGGTCCCCTCTATGCCCACTTTCTGGAGAGTTTTTTATCATAAATACGTGTTTAATTTTGTCAAAAGGTTTTTCTGCATCTATTGAGATGATCATATGGTTTTTATTCTTCAGTTTGTTAATATGGTGTATCACATTGATTGATTTGTGTATATTGAAGAATCCTTGCATCCCTGGGATAAGTCCCACTTGATCGTGGTGTATGATCCTTTTAATGTGTTGTTGGATTCTGTTTGCTAGTATTTTGTTGAGGATTTTTTTTTTCAGTACGTGGGCCTCTCACTGTTGTGGCCTCTCCCATTGTGGAGCACAGGCTACGGACGTGCAGGCTCAGCGGCCTTGGCTCACGGGCCCAGCCGCTCTGCAGCACGCGGGATCTTCCCAGACCGGGGCACGAACCCATGTCCCCTGCATCAGCAGGCGGACTCTCAACCACTGTGCCACCAGGGAAGCCCTTTGTTGAGGATTTTTGCATCTATATCTATCAGTGATATTGGTGTGTAATCTTCTTTTTTTGTAGTATCTTTGTCTGGTTTTGGTATCAGGGTGATGGTGGCCTCATAGAACGAGTTTGGGAGTGTTCCTTCCTCTGCAAATTTTTGGAAGAGTTTGAGAAGGATGGGTGTTAGCTCTTCTCTAAATGTTTGTTAGAATTCACCTGTGAAGCCATCTGGTCCTGGACTTTTGTTTGTTGGAAGATTTTAAATCACAGTTTCAATTTCATTACCTGTGATTGGTCTGTTCATATTTTCTGTTTCTTCCTGGTTCAGTCTTGAAAGGTTATACCTTTCTAAGAATTTGTCCATTTCTTCCAGGTTGTCCATTTTATTGGCATAGAGTTGCTTGTAGTAGTCTCTTAAGGTGCTCTGTATTTCTGCGGTGTCAGTTGTAACTTCTCCTTTCTTATTTCCAATTTTATTGATTTGAGTTCTCTCCCTCTTTTTCTTGATGAGTCTGGCTAAAGGTTTGTCAGTTTTGTTTATCTTCTCAAAGAACCAGCTTTTAGTTTTATTGGTCTTCGATATTGTTTTCTTTGTTTCTATTTCATTTATTTCTGCTCTGATCTTTATGATTTCTTTCCTTCTACTAACTTTGGGTTTTGTTTGTTCTTTTCTCTAGTTCATTTAGGTGTGAGGTTAGATTGCTTATTTGAGATTTTTCTTGTTTCTTGAGGTAGGATTGTATTGCTATAAACTTCTCTCTTAGAACTGCTTTTGCTGCATCCCAGAGGTTTTGGATTGTCATGTTTTCATTGTCATTTGTGTCCAGGCAGTTTTTGATTCCCTCTTTGATTTCTTCAGTGATCTGTTGATTATTCAGTAACATATTGTTTAGCCTCCATGTGTTTTGTGTTTTTTACGTTTTTTTCCCTGTAATTGATTTCTAATCTCATAGTGTTGTGGTCGGAAAAGATGCTTGATATGATTTCAGTTTTCTTAAATTTCCTGAGGCTTGATTTGTGACCCAAGATGTGATCTATCCTGGAGAATGTTCCGTGTGCACTTGAGAAGAAAATGTAATCTGCTGTTTTCCGATGGAATGTCCTATAAATATCAATTAAATCTATTTGGTCTGTTGTGTCATTTAAAGCTTGTGTTTTCTTATTAATTTTCTGTCTGGATGATCTGTCCATTGGTGTATGTGAGCTGTTAAAGTCCCCCACTATTATTGTGTTACTGTTGATTTCCTCTTTTATAGATGTTAGCAGTTGCCTTATGTATTAAGGAGCTCTTACATTGGGTGCGTGTGTATTTATAATTGTTATTATCCTCTTCTTGGATTGATCCCTTGATAATTATGTAGTGTCCTTCCTTGTCTCTTATAACATTATTTATTTTAAATTCTATTTTATCTGATACAAGTATTGCTACTCCAGCTTTCTTTTGATTTCCATTTGCATGGAATATCTTTTTCCATCCCCTCACTTTCAATCTTTGTGTGTCCTTAGGTCTGAATTGGGTCTTTTGTAGACAGCATATATATGGGTCTTCTTTTGGTATCCATTCAGCAAGCTGTGTCTTTTGGTGGGAGCATTTAATCTATTCACATTTAAGGTAATTATCGATATGTAAGTTACTATTACCATTTTCTTAATTGTTTTGGATTTGTTTTTGTAGGTCCTTTTCTTCTCTTGTGTTTTCCACTTAGAGAAGTTCCTTTAGCATTTGTTGTAGGGGTGGTTTGGTGGTGCTGAATTCTCTTCACTTTTACTTGTCTGTAAAGCTTTTGATTACTGTCAAATCTTAATGAGATCCTTGCCGGGTAGAGTAATCTTGGTTGTAGGTTCTTCCCTTTCATCACTTTAAACATTTTGTGCCACTCCCTTCTGACTTGTAGAGTTCCTGCTGATAAATCAGCTGTTAACCTTATGGGAGTTCCCTTGTATGTTATTTGTCGTTTTTCCCTTGTTGCTTTTCATAATTTTTCTTTGTCTTTAATTTTTGTCAATTTGATTACTATGTGTCTTGGTGTGTTTCTCCTTGAGTTTATCCTGCCTGGGACTCTCTGCACTTCCTGGACTTGGGTGGCTATTTCCTTTCCCATGTTAGGGAAGTTTTTGACTACAATCTCTTCACATATTTTCTCTGGTCCTTTCTCTCTCTCTTCTCCTTCTGGGACCCGTATAATGTGAATGTTGTTGCGTTTAATGTTGTCCCAGAGGTCTCTTAGGCTGTCTTCATTTCTTTTCATCTTTTTTCTTTATTCTGTTCAGCAGCAGTGAATTCCACCATTCTGTCTTCCAGGTCACTTATCCATTCTTCTGACTCAGTCATTCTGCTATTGATTCCTTCTAGTGTATTTTTCATTTCAGTTATTGCATTCATCTCTGTTTGTTTGTTCTTTAATTCTTCTAGGTCTTTGTTAAACATTTCTTGCATCTTCTTGATCTTTGCCTCCATTCTTTTTCCGAGGTCCTGGATCATCTTTACTATCATTATTCTGAATTCTTTTCTGGAAGGTTGCCTATCTCCACTTCATTTAGTTGTTTTTCTGGGTTTTTATCTTGTTCCTTCATCTGGTACATAATCCTCTGCCTTTTCATCTTGTCTATCTTTCTGTGAATGTGGTTTTCGTTCCACAGGCTGCAGGGTTGTAGTTCTTCTTGCTTCTGCTGTCTGCCCTCTGGTGGATGAGGCTGTCTAAGAGGCTTGTGCAAGCTTCCTGATGGGAGGGACCGGTGGTGGGTAGAGTTGGGTGTTGCTCTGGTGGGCAGAGCTCAGTAAAAGTTTAATATGCTTGTTGCTTGTCTGCTGGTGGGTGGAGCTGAGTTCCCTCCCTCTTGGTTGTTTGGCCTGAGGCGACCCAGCACTGGAGGCTACAGTCTCTTTGGTGGGGATAATGGCGGACTCCAGGAGGGTTCACACCAAGGAGTACTTCCCAGAACTTCTGCTGCCAGTGTCCTTGTCCTCATGGTGAGACACAGCCATCCCCCGCCTCTGCAGGAGACCCCCCAACACTAGCAGGTAGGTCTGGTTCAGTCTCCTATGGGGTCACTGCTCCTTCCCCCTGGGTCCTGATGTGCACACTACTTTGTGTGTGCCCTCCAAGAGTGGAGTTTCCCCCAGTCCTGTCGAAGTCCTGCAGTCAAATCCCACTAGCCTTCAAAGTCTGGTTCTCTGGGAATTCCCCCTCCCGTTGCCGGACTCCCAGGTTGGGAAGCCTGACGTGACGTGGGGATCAGAACCTTCACTCCAGTGGGTGGACTTCTGTGGTATAATTGTTCTCCAGTTTGTGAGTCACCCACCCAGTGGTTATGGGATTTGATTTCATTGTGATTGTGCCCCTCCTGCCATCTCATTGTGGCTTCTCCTTTGTCTTTGGATGTGGTGTATCTTTTTTGGTGAGTTCCAGTGTCTTCCTGTTGATGATTGTTCAGCAGTTAGCTGTGATTCCGGTGCTCTCGCAAGAGGGATTGAGAACACATCCTTCTACGCCACCATTTTGAACCAGTCTCCCCAGAGTTCTTTTTAGACATGTGAGGTTTGTTGTGCTGTCAGTCAGAGAGTCTTGTAGGAAATGCCTATTGGACAGCTGGCTGGATCTGGAGGTCAGGAGAGAGGTCTGGGAAAGGGATAAAGACTTGGGAGTCATCTAAGTGGCACTGAAAGCCACGGAGAATGTACAATGTACAATGAGAAGAAAGCCTAGGGCACAGAAATCCAATTGTTTGTCACTCAGAATACAAAAACAAACTGAATTTACAAAAATAAATGGAAAGACTGTGGAGCTTTTTATGAGATTACTGAGGGTTGGCGTGTGTTTAAAAAATTAAATATCAGGAGGAAATTTTTCATTTGTGGGAATAGTCAACATTTTAGAAATTACCTCTGTAAAGACTATAATAATAAGTGACACTTAATGAAGATTTTTCATATATTGCAGGTAATCACTTTATATGTGTTAACTCATTTAATCCTCACAACACTATGAAGTAAACACTTATTATTCTTGCTTTACAGATAAAGACATTGAGATACAGAGAGATTGAAGTGATTTGCCAAGGTCATGCTGCTAGTAGGTAACAGAGTGGGGATTTGAACTCAGGCACTTTAGCTCCAGAGCCTCTGCCCCTAACCACCCCATTATACTTCCTTTTGCAAGGCCAAGGTACACATCACTTGGATGTCCCTTGTTTACCACCAGTGGTTCCTGACTCATCATGAGGATGGCTTGTAGTCAGTAAGGAGAATGATATATGGGTGTGAATTCTGGAAGAAAGCAAAAGAGAAACAGATGGAGCAGAAGGGAGGAAGAAAACTGACAAAACAGAGGCTGAAAATAGCAAAGGAAGAGAGGCCTTCAAGGTGTGGAACTTTTGATAGAGTCCATTGGAGCAGCACCATTATACAGGAAGATATCATTAATGACCTTTGAGGGAGAAGGTTCAGTGGAAAGGTGAGGATAGAGTCAGAGAGGTCAAAGAGAAAGTAAGTTGCAAGGAAATGCACGCTGTGAGAAGTTTGATCGTGAAAGTGAAGAGGGAAATAGAGTGGTAGTTATTATCCTTTTGAAGTGCAAAACAATCAGACTCACAAACACTCGTACAATATTCTAGTTGTTTATTTTGTTACTGGGTAGCTAACAGTAGGAGTCACTAGATCCACTGACTCTGACCACACATACTTCATTTCCCATCCTGACTTGGCTTCCAGCCATCTTTCCAATCCTGGGCCCTCCTGCCCAGCTCCAAGCCTCAGTTTCTACAATTCACTCCTCCTAGAAAGTGTGTAGGTTCTGGGATGCAATGTGATGTGGTAGCTTTGGAGTTGGGCATACTAGCTGTGTAACCTTGGACACACACATAACTTCTCTGAGCCTCAGTTTCATTATCTATGACACTTAGACTAATCATATTTTGAAGGGAAAGGTAGTACATGTAAAACACTTGCTACTGTAATTGGCAGATAGTCAAGGCTCAATAAATGGTAGTAGCAGTAGCAGCAGCAGCAGCAGTGACAATAGGAGCGGTTGTTAGTATTAATCGTACTAGTAGTACTAGCAGTATTTCTGGGCACCTCACCTTTGCCAGAGATTCCTAGCCCTAACCTCAGGACTTCTGGAGGATCATCGTTATTTCTGAGGGTGGGGAAAACAGTCAGTCCCCAGTGCTCACAATCAATCTTAAATTTAACACATGAACCAGAACTTTCCTTGGGAAGGGCGAGTGGTAATGAAATTACAGCACTAAAAATGTTGGAAATCTCAGCCATATGGCCCTATTTAATCACCCACCAACAACTGTGCAAAGGTGGTACACTAAAAAGGGTTATTATGTTCAATAAGCTGCCGGTTTTCAGTTACTGAATTAAACAAATTTTATTTAGTATGGAAAAATTCACTGCCCTTCTTTACTTAAGTAAACTTGCCTGTTATCCTGCCCAAATTCCTCTTGATTACTGCCCCAAAGCAAAGGCAAAAGAAAAGTTTTGGGGAGGGACAGATGCTTTCACCTCTAGTGGTTTTAAAAACAGAGAGTTAGTTCCAGTTGCACAGCAACTGTTAGTTCCAGTTGCACAGCATAGCGATTCAATATTTATTTGGGATTTTAAAATGTTTATTAGCCAGAATGTTCTGTATTTTTGTGGGAGATGGAAGAGCAAGAGCAGCAGACTTAATACTAAGCTCCTGAGGACGATTTGGGCTACCAGTGCCTGGTGAAAATGAAATAGCTATTTTGAAACCAGTGTGGAATTATGGGTGGAGAAAATGGTTTTCATGAACAATGGGAAATAAGTACATAGTGACTTAGTCAGTCTCTGCATTTATACTACTGAAATGACTAATTCAGAGTATTATATTCAATCTTATTAAGTATATGGCAATTAATATTTAATATAGATGAAAAACCTAAGTCAACTGTGCAATCTGAAGTGTGGGCATAGCCTATTTTTATACTAGCAAAGAAAGTGCTTTATAATTTTCCAGATACCTAATGTGCTTGATTCTTTTTCAAAAAACTCTATGACAATTCTTGATATATTCCAGTGAAATAAAATTTTTGAGGACATTAAAGGTTGCATTTGAAACATTTGGAGCGTATGGACACATGACAGGGTTGTAAGGATAAAATGAGTTAGGATGAACATTGTTTTCCCTCCCCTCCTCCCCCATATCTATAGGGCATATAAACTTTCCAGTGTGGCCATGTTTTCATAGTCAGAACAGTTCATACAGGCATGCACTCTTGTTCTGTTTTTGCCCTTTTTTTTTTTCAGTGCAGTGAAGCTCATTTTATAGCTCCATTCCCCATCTGCTGCCTTCTTCCTCCAGTTCCCGTTTCTCAGTGTTCAAATTCTATGTTAAATGACCAGAACACTTGCCTAATGTTGGACTCTTCTGCTTCCTCCGCTCTTTGCACAATCCACCCAAGTTCCCCATTTCCAATGTGCTCTTGGAAAGTTGGTGGAATTCTAATAATTCCAGTTAAAGCCCTATCAAGCCTACCCTGTACCTTTAAATGTTTCCAGTTCCACCCCTACCTCCAATCTCTCTTGCCATCAACCCATCCAAAATACCAAACAAATAAAACAAAACAAAGACCAAAAAAAACCCTAAAATGGAAATGACTACCACTATAACAGACATGCACACAGCCCTTGAAACGCCCTTTCTGTCTCTTCCTGTCTAGAAGAGTCCAGCTGTATGATATGGTAAGCAGAGATTGGGAGTGGGAGAGAATCGTATTTGAATCATATGTGCTGGTCTTTGTGCTAGAGGCATTCTTGTTTCTAATCTCAGTGTTTATGACGACCCTGTGATAATGTTGGTGATATCCCCATTTTACAAATGAGGAACCTGAGAGTGAGAGAAATTAGATGACTTATTCAAGGTCACACATAGAGTAAGCTCGGGCTCTGTCTTGCATCTCTCTGACTCTGAAGTCCATGTTCTTTCCGCTGCACTATTTGTTTACTTGCCACGGATTCACTTGTGTTCAGATAGAAAGGAGACGGCTTAGGATGTCCACTGATTTTCCTCCCTTCATTAAACAGCTCCAGAAGAATAGATGATCTACTGGGGGCCTTGGCATTCCTGACTCCATGGTAAGCCTCTTATGTACCTGTATTTGATAGCCCAGAGTGGCTCTCTGTCCTAACAGCCCTTCGTGGGGTTAGGAAGCAGAGGGAGAATGGCTGCTGGAGTTGGCAGAAGGAAGCAGTAGTGCCTACAGTTAAGGCACTTACTTGCTCAGATTATTTTTGGGCCATGAGACCCAAGTCAGGGGTTGAACACAGAGTGGGCAGCTCCAGGTATCGATACTGACCATGGTCATGCGGTCAGTTTACTGTGGGACCCACACTTCCTTCCTGAGACTGTCTTGCTGGGTCATCCTAGGGCATGACTGTTGTCTCCATGCGACACAGATTTTCTTAATTATTACAAAAGAGTTTGGC
Source organism: Pseudorca crassidens (assembly GCF_039906515.1). Classification (NCBI taxonomy): domain Eukaryota; kingdom Metazoa; phylum Chordata; class Mammalia; order Artiodactyla; family Delphinidae; genus Pseudorca; species Pseudorca crassidens. The sequence goes on along the minus strand of NC_090317.1, from coordinate 39,070,598 downwards.
AGTAAAGATTTACTCTCAAAAAGTGTCCTTAATCTTATCATACTTTGACTATAACTAATAAATATAATACCCCAGTGACTGCAAATATATGGATCTCCTCAGAAAAAGTGCATATATTGTTACTATTTTTAAAAATTCAATTTATTTAAAAAAAATAGAAACAGTTCACCCATTTCTCCCATCCCACCCCCATCCCTCACCTCTGGCAACCACCAATTTGTTTTGTATCTATGAGCTTATTTTTTTTTAATATTTTTTACATCTTTATTGGAGTATAATTGCTTTACAATGGTGTGTTAGTTTCTGCTTTATAACAAAGTGAATCAGTTATACATATACACATGTTCCCATATTTCTTCCCTCTTGCGTCTCCCTCCCTCCCACCCTCCCTATCCCACCCCTCCAGGCGGTCACAAAGCACCGAGCTGATCTCCCTGTGCTATGCGGCTGCTTCCCACTAGCTATCTACCTTACATTTGGTAGTGTATATATGTCCATGCCTCTCTCTTGCTTTGTCACAGCTTACCCTTCCCCCTCCCCATATCCTCAAGTCCATTCTCTAGTAGGTCTGTGTCTTTATTCCTGTCTTACCCCTAGGTTCTTCATGACATTTTTTTTCTTAAATTCCATATATATGTGTTAGCACACGGTATTTGTTTTTCTCTTTCTGACTTACTTCACTCTGTATGACAGCCTCTAGGTCAATCCATATCCCTACAAATGGCCCAATTTCATTCCTTTTTATGGCTGAGTAATATTCCATTGTATATATGTACCACATCTTCTTTATCCATTTACCTGTCGATGGACATTTTGGTTGTTTCCATGTCCTGGCTATTGTAAATAGTGGTGCAATGAACACTGGGGTACATGTGACCTTTTGAATTATGGTTTTCTCAGGGTATATGCCCAGTAGTGGGATTGCTGGGTCATATGGTAGTTCTATTTTTAGTTTTTTAAGGAACCTCCATACTGTTCTCCATAGTGGCTGTACCAATTCACATTCCCACCAGCAGTGCAAGAGTGTTCCTTTTCTCCACAACCTCTCTAGAATTTATTGTTTGTAGATTTTTTGATGATGGCCATTCTGACCGGTGTGAGATGATATCTCGTTGTAGTTTTGATTTGCATTTCTCTAATGATTAATGATGTTGAGCATTCTTTCATGTGCTTCTTAGCCATCTGTATGTCTTCTTTGGAGAAATGTCTATTTAGGTCTTCTGCCCATTTGTGGATGGGGTTGTTTGTTTTTTTGTTATTGAGATGCATGAGCTTATTTTTTTTAATTAAAAAAAATTTTTTTTAGATTCCACATATAAGAGAGATCATACAGTATCTGTCTTTCTCTGCCTGACTTATTTCAGTTAGTATAATGCCCTTGAGGGCCATCCATATTGTCACAAATGGCAAGATTTCGTTCTTTTTTTATGACTGAATAATATTCCATTATAGAAGTATATCGCAATTTCTTTATCCGTTCATCCACTGATGAACACTTCGATTGTTTCCATGTCTTAGCTATTGTAAATAATGCTACAATGGACCCGGGGGTGCGTATTTTTCAATTAGTGTTTTCATTTTCTTGGGGTAAATACTTGGAAGTGGAGTTGCTGGATCATATATGGTAGTTCTATTTTTAATTTCTTGAGGAACCTCCATACTGTTTTACATAGCAGCTGCACCAATTTACATTCCCACCAAAAGTACACAGGGGTTTTCTCCACAAGGTTCTTACTGCCTATGTTTTCTTCTAGGAGCTTTATGGTTTGGGGTGTTATGTTCAAATATTTAATCTATTTTGAGTTAATTTTTGTGTATGGTATTAGGTAGTGGTCCAGATACATTGTTACTATTAACAGTGGGCCCATGTCCTTTGATGGAATGATTATTGAGAAGTGCATGTACACCCACGGAATCAGCTATTTACCACCTCAGGACAGAAAGAGAATTCCACATCTCAGCCCATTCCCACTACCTCTCCTCTCACCTACATCATATCTCGAATCTAAGTTTACCCCATCTCAGGCAGTTCTAGGAACTCATTACTCCTAAAAGCTTTATATGCTCTTTATAAGATTCATTTAATCTTTACAATAACCCTATGAGATAAGTATTATTATTATTCTCATTTTACAGACGGGGAACCTGAGGCACAGGGCAGGTAACTAATTTGTACAAAGTCACACAGGGAGTAAGTGGCAGAGTGAGGGTTTGTATCCAGTTAGGCTCTAGAATTCATGCTCTTAATCACTATGCTGTATTAAAAGTGAAAGGCAAAGCTAACCAGATCACTTAATGGCTCTATGTGCAGTGCCTTCCAAGTTGCTGATTACTGTGCCTATGATCTGGGTAAGGACAGACGTCTGTCTATATAACCAGTCTTGGTGTGTTATGTGAATGTGTGTCCATGTGGGAAGGACATGATGTGTATCTGGAGCAGTGTTTAGGCATGCCCTTCTTTGTGGTGATAAGCTTCCTATAGAACATGCATCTTAGCACCCTTGCATATGCTATGCATCTCTCTATTTCATACATGGCTGACTGAGCGTTCATGTCGTGTATGTGTGTGTGTGTGTGTGTGTGTGTGTGTGTGTGTGTGTGTGTGTGTGTGTAGGGGGTATATTGTAAAGAGGATATATGTGGAAAGAAGAACATGTCTAGTGAGAGAATTAGTGTTTAATTAATTAAACATTAAACTGGGTTGTGAGGACTGCTTTGACATCTGTTTTTTTTTCCCCTCAAAGGGTTCTTTCCAAACCCTCGGAATTTTCCCCATATAGGGGAAGAAACTGGGAAACAACTAGAGGAGGTTGTCTTTTGTTTCCTCTGATTGGAAACATTGTCTCTTGTGTTCAGAGCAGTTTTTCAGCCCTCTTTTCCTCCATATCCCAGGCCTGTTCCACTTTCTTCTAGTAACATCAAAAGCATGAGACAATCATTGGCTTTGGAATAATTTCTAAACCAATAAAACTTTAGCCAAAAGATTGCATTGTACCAATGAGAGTCCATGTCGCATAGAATCACACACTTCTGCCTTTAGCTCCTCCACTCCCAATCTATATACAGGTAGTCACGCATTGGCACACAATGGCAGGCTTACGAGTGCACAAAGACGTCTTCTTTGAAACATCTCAGGTGGAGGGGCAAGCACAGGACAGGAGGAGGATTAGAGAAGAGGGCGAGAAGACCAGGCAGGAAGGGATCACAATGGTACACTGTGAGAAAGTATGTGAAAAGGAAGGGGGAAACAATCATAAGATGCCAGTTTAGTATATAGTGCACATAACAACGAAATTCTTGCCAAATCTGTGACGTGTTCTAGGATCTGAAGAGCTCTGAATCTTCTAGCCTCCTGGGGCTATTCTGGGCTTCTGATTGCCACCGAGTCATCAGCCAAGAAATCCAAACTATTTTAGGAGGATTCCATTGGCTTTCGAATGAAGTGGAATTTATATTATATTGGTAGCACAGATAGAACATTTTATTTAAGAAGAATCTGATCTCACAGGTGAGTAGGCAAATTGCATATTGTCTGCAGGCCGGGGAGTAGAATTAAACATCTTCATGCTTTCGCATTCCATTTCTGTCAATAACAGGATATTGGCAGCAAACCATCTGAAAAAAAACCCACTGACCTACAGCACCATGCTTAATGCTAACCTACTGTACAGCTGGTAACACAGTGACACATCGTTAGCCCAGGCGGTAAAAGCAAATGGTGTTCCCAGGATATTAGCGTTTACTATTTATGGCCTTCCTTTTAAAAAAATAACTACCCTTATAGAGAGTCAGTAAAACTTCTGTCACTTTTCCTATGTGAACCTTTATCAAAAGGTATTTATTAAACTCCACTCAGTGCTTAGCATTGTGCTAAGTACTACGGGGGACTAGAGCAGGTATGTAAGTCACTATCCTTCTCTTCAAGGACATTATAGTCTAGTTGGGGAAACAAGAACTAACAGTATAAGCAATGGTAAACAATATAAAATAATTGGGTCCTCAATTGTGTGATGAGGGCTATAGGAGTTCAGAGGAGAGGGAGATCAAAGAAGGCTGACATTATCATCACTCTCATCAATAGCTAACATTTGTTGATACTTAAAATGTGCCAGGGGGCTTCCCTGGTGGCGCAGTGATTGAGAGTCTGCCTGCCGATGCAGGGGACACGGGTTCGTGCCCCAGGCCGGGAAGATCCCACATGCCGTGGAGCAGGTGGGCCCGTGAGCCATGGTCCGGAGCCTGTGCTCCGCAACAGGCCACAACAGTGAGAGGCCCGCGTACTGCACAAAAAAAAAAAAAAAAAAAGTGTGCCAGGTATTGTGCTAAGTGCTTTACACATATTATCTCATTTAATACTCTCAGCTACCTCTGAGATAAGCATTATTATTATTATCCCCAAAAGATAAGGAAACTCAGATAACTAAGTGACTTATCCAAGGGGAGTAATAAAACCTGAGACTTAGAGAGGCAAGGAAGGACCTGATCAAAAAGGACCTTAAGAGCCATGTTAAGAAGTTTGTAATTCATCCCGAGGTCAGAGGGAGGCCAGTTGAAAATTAGAACGAAGTCGTTTTAAGCCTGGGAGGAGTGTGTTTTTTTAAAAGATTATGCTGCCTAACTGCTGGATTAAGAACACACTTTGTATTGGGAAGATACAGACCAGAGACAGAGGGACCAGTTAGATGACTATTGTAGCATAGTGCCTGTATTAGGCACTCAATGCCTATTTGTTGGATGGCTGGATAGATTAAGGAAGAGATTCTAGTGGACAGAACTAGTGAAGTAATAATAAAGGATAGAAAGGGATAGGTTCAAATTATATTTAGGAGGTAAAATATATGGGATTTAATGATTAATTGGATGTGGAGGATGAGAAAGAGAAGTTAAGAACAATGCCCAGGATTTCTGAGGGGCTGGTGATGCCATTCATTCATTTAGGGAGTATTAGAGAAGAATCAGATTTAATGGAAAAGTGTGGGGGAAGGAGATGAGTTCAGTTTTGGAAACACTGATTTTTATGGTTCCTGTGGTTATACAAATTAAAGTGTCCAGTAAACAGTTAGATATATGGGTCTAAATTTCAGGAGGGAGATTTAGGATGGAGAGAAAGATAAGTGAGGCAAATAGGGATCTTTTTGGGGTGACAGAATTATTCTAAAATTGGATTGTGGTAATGGTTGCACAGTTCTGTAAATTAATAAAAACTCATTGAATTCTCTAGCAGCACTATTTACAATAGCCAAGACATGGAAGCAACCTAAGTGTCCACCAACAGATGAATGGATAAAGAAGATGTGGTACATATATACAATGAAATATTACTCAGCCATAAAAAAGAATGAAATAATGCCATTTGCACCAACATGGTTGGACCTAGAGGTTATCAAACTAAGTCAAGTAAGTCAGACAGAGAAAGACAAATATCATATGATGTCACTTACATGTGGAATCTAAAAAATAATACAAATGAATATACAAAATAGAAACAGACTCACAGACTTAGAAAACAAACTTATGGTTACCAAAGGGGAAAAGTGGGGAGAGGGATAAATTAGGAGTGTGGGATTAACAGATATACACTACTACGTATAAAATAGATAAGCAACAAGGATTTGCTACATAACACAGGGAACAATATTCAGTATCTTATAATACCTATAATGGAAAATAATCTGAAAAAATATATGAAAAAAATCATTGAATTCTCCACTTAAAATAGATGAATTTTAGGTATGTAAATTGTATCTCAATAAAGCTCCTTTTTTTTTTTTTTTTGCCACGCCACGCAGCATGTGGGATCTTAGTTCCCTGACCAGGGATTGAACCTGCACCCCCTGCATTGGAAGCACAGAGTCTTAACCACTGGATCACCAGGGAAGTCCCAAATAAAGCTTTTTTTAAAAAAAGATAAGCAAGGCACTGGCATATAGGTGGTATTGAGGCCTTAAAACTGGATAAGGTTGGGCTTCCCTGGTGGCGCAGTGGTTAAGAATCTGCCTGCCAATGCAAGGGACACAGGTTCGAGCCCTGGCCAGGGAAGATCCCACATGCCGCAGAGCAACTAAGCTCGTGCTCCACAGCTACTGAGCCCACGTGCCACAGCTACTGAAGCCCGCACACCTAGAGCCTGTGCTCTGCAACAAGAGAAGCCACGACAATGAGAAGCCCGTGCACTGCAATGAAGAGTAGCCCCCACTCGCCACAACTAGAGAAAGCCAGCGCACAGCAACAAAGACCCAACACAGCCAAAAATAAATAAATAAATAAATAATTTTTTTAAAAAAATGGATAAGATCACAAAAGACTGAGGGTGATAGAATTCTTGGAATACTGGCATTTAAGGTTCAGGCAAAGGAGTTAGAGTGATCAGAAGGAAAACTAGGAGAGTTAGTGTCATGGAAGCCAAGGGAAGAGAGCATTTCCAGAAGAAGTAAATGGATGATTTTTTTTAAACTATAGGAGAGACTTAAATATCTTTAAATGTCAATGGGATCCAGGAACCAGTTGACAGAGAGAGGTTGAATGAAGGAGAGAGAAGGGAAGATTGATTAAGTGAGGACCCCAAGAGGGCAGGAGAGGATGAGTTGCAGAGCACAGGTAGAGGGATGAACTTTCTAGAGGAAGAGAGACACCACTTTTTTATAATGCTAGAAGAGGGCAGGATGGCTGAGGATGCAAGTATGTTTGTTTATTTGTTTGTTTTGAGAATTTGAGGGAATTTTCTGGAATGAGTACTATTTTCTTTGTGAAGAAGGAAGTAAAATCATTTGCTATGATTTTATTGAATATTATGAGTGAGAAGGGAGGTGGTGGCTTTGGAGCTTTGAGGACTGTGGAGATTTGAATAAGCTACTGTGGAGAGGTGGAGAGAGCTGTCAAGAGAATCACTAATATAGGATTAGTAGGAAACGTTGAGAGCCTGTTTGAAGCTGGACACCACGAATTTAAAGGGGAATCAATCTATGCTTGTGTGATCAGCATATAGGTCGCACTTAAACCCACAAGAATCAAAATGTTGCTTAGGTGAGAAGAAGGATGGAGATGTGTGTGTGTGTGTGTGTGTGTGTGTGTGTGTGTGTGTGTGTGTGTATACAACAGATAAAAGGTTAATATCACTAATATTGGAGATATCCAATATTGTATTATTATATTAGTGATGTTAACCTTTTATCGTCTCATGTTGTGATTTTTTTCCTGGTTTGTCATTTATCTGTATTTTCCTATGTCTTTTAGTTTTTCTGGCTTGTGGAGGAAGGTCTCCCCTCCTTAAACATTGTTTTCATATTTTCAGTGGTTTTCTTTTCTGTATTTCAAGCCTTTAGTATACCTGGAATTTATTTTAGGGTACAAAGTTTTGAAATTTATCTTAGGATATGTAGTTTTGTTTTCTTCCAGATAAATAACTCCTATGCCAAGACCATTTATTCACACAACAGTCCTTTTCCCATTGCCATATATTGGGTTTCCATATGTAGTTGTACCTATTCTAGACTCTACTCTGTTCTAATGATTTAATTTTCTATTCTTATGCCAATACCGTACTATTTTGATCATGGTGGCTTCACGGTAACTTTTTTTTAAACATCTTTATTGGAGTATAATTGCTTTACAATGGTGTGTTAGTTTCTGCTGTATAACAAAGTGAATCAGCTATACATATACATATATCCTCATATCTCCTCCCTCTTGCGTCTCCCTCCCACCCTCCCTATCCCACCCCTCTAGGTGGTCACAAAGCACCGAGCTGGTCTCCCTGTGCTATGCAGCTGCTTCCCACTAGCTATCTAGTGTATATATGTATATATATGTATATATCAGTGTATATATGTCCATGCCACTCTCTCACTTCGTCCCAGCTTACACTTCCCCCTCCCGTGTCCTCAAGTACATTCTCTATGTCTGCATCTTTATTCCTGTCCTGCCCCTAGGTTCTTCAGAATCTTTTTTTTTTTTTAGATTCCATGTATATATGTGTTAGCATACAGTATTTGTTTTTTCTCTTTCTGACTTACTTCACTCTGTATGACAGTCTCTAGGTCCATCCACCTCACTACAAATAACTCAGTTTCATTTCTTTTTATGGCTGAGTAATATTCCATTGTATATATGTGCCACATCTTCTTTATCCATTCATCTGTCGATGGACACTTAGGTTGCTTCCATGTCCTGGCTATTGTAAATAGAGCTGCAATGAACATTGTGGTACATGACTCTTTTTGAATTATGGTTTTCTCAGGGTATATTCCCAGTAGTGGGATTGCTGGGTCATATGGTAATTCTATTTTTAGTTTTTTAAGGAACCTCCATACTGTTCTCCATAGTGGCTGTATCAATTTACATTCCCACCAACAGTGCAGGAGGCTTCCCTTTTCTCCACACCCTCTCCAGCATTTATTGTTTCTAGATTTTTTGATGGTGGCCATTCTGACCGGTGTGAGATGATATCTCATTGTAGTTTTGATTTGCATTTCTCTAATGATTAGTGATGTTGAGCATTCTTTCATGTGTTTGTTGGCTGTTTATATATCTTCTTTGGAGAAATGTCTATTTAGGTCTTCTGCCCATTTTTGGATTGGGTGGTTTGTTTTTTGTTATTGAGCTGCATGAGCTTCTTATAAATTTTGGAGATTAGTCCTTGTCAGTGGCTTCATTTGCAAATATTTTCTCCCATTCTGAGGGCTGTCTTTCAGACTTGTTTATGGTTTCCTTTACTGTGCAAAAGCTTTGAAGTTTCATTAGGTCCCATTTGTTTATTTTTGTTTTTATTTCCATTTCTCTAGGAGGTGGATCACAAAGGATCTTGCTGTGATTTATGTCATAGAGTGTTCTGCCTATGCTTTCCTCTAAGACTTTTATAGTGTCTGGCCTTACATTTAGGTCTTTAATCCATTTTGAGTTTATTTTTGTGTATGGTGTTAAGGAGTGTTCTAATTTCATTCTTTTACATGTAATTGCCTAGTTTTCCCAGCACCACTTATTGAAGAGCCTGTCTTTTCTCCACTGTACATTTCTGCCTCCTTTATCAAAGATAAGGTGACCATATGTGTGTGGGTTTATCTCTGGGCTTTCTATCCTGTTCCATTGATCTATATTTCTGTTTTTGTGCCAGTACCATACTGCCTTCATTACTGTAGCTTTGTAGTATAGTCTTAAGTCAGGGAGCCTGATTCCTGCAGCTCTGTTTTTCTTTCTCAAGATTGCTTTGGCTATTTGGGGTCTTTTGTGTTTCCATAAAAATTGTGAAATTTTTTGTTCTAGTTCTGTGAAAAATGCCATTGGTAGTTTGATAGGGATTGCATTGAATCTGTAGATTGCTTTGGGCAGTATAGTCATTTTCACAATGTTGATTCTTCCAATCCAAGAACATGGCATATCTCTCCATCTGTTTGTATCATCTTCGATTTCTTACATCAGTGCCTTATAGTTTTCTGAGTGCAGGTCTTTACCTCCTTAGGTAGGTTTATTCCTAGGTATTTTATTCTTTTTGTTTCAATCGTAAAATGGGAGTGTTTCCTTAATTTCTCTTTCAGATTTTTCACCATTAGTATATAGGAATGCAAGAGATTTCTGTGCATTAATTTTGTATCCTGCTACTTTACCAAATTCATTGATTAGCTCTAGTAGTTTTTTGGTAGCATCTTTAGGATTCTCTCTGTAGAGTATCATGTTATCTGTATGGTAACTTTTAATATTTGGTAATATCTTGTATTTCTTTGTCATAATTTTCTTGCTATTCTTGGATATTTTGTTCTCCATATGAACTTTAGAATATTTTTATCTAGTTACTGAATATACTTAATTTGGATTGTGGTTATCTTATTACATTGGGAAGAAATGGTGTTAAATCATCCCAAACAGAATCATAGTATATCCCTGCAGTTTTTTAGGTTTTATTTTTGGGAACTTCTCTTTAGTATTTTATTGTATTCTTCAAATAGGTACACCTTTCTTGTTAAATTGATCCTTAGATATCTTATGGTCTTTTCCATGTTGTGAGTGGATTGCTTTTCTATTTCCATTTAAAATAGCATGTGGAGGAAACTCTTGATTTTATGTCTTTTCTTATATGTAATAATCTTATCAAAGTAATATTTTTAGAATTTTTTAAAAAGCTAGAGTCTCTTAGGTTTATTTGAAGCACTTAAATCTCTTTTTTCACCAATATTTATATCAATTATTTAATTTTCTTATTTTCTTTTGCCTCAGCTAAAACATTAAAAACACTGTTGAATAATAGTGGTGATATCAAACAGCTTTGCTTTGTTCATGTTCTGGGACAGACCTTAGCATTTCCACCATTGACTATCATGTTGTTATTTGCTTTCTTTATTATATTTAAAAGTTGTCCTTTATGTATAGTTTTTATTTGGATTGCCTGCTGAATTTTGTTTAGAAACCTTTAAGAATGTATCAGTATAATCCTGTATGTTGATATATATTTCTAATGTTGAATAATTCTTTTATTTCTGGAATAAACCCTGTTGGATTATAGTGTTTCATTCTTTTGTAACCCTTCTGGATTTCATTTTCTATTTTATGTAGAGTCTTTCCATATATATTCAGAAGTGAAATCAATCTATTGTCTTATTATTTCTGGTACCTTTTTTAGATTTCTGGTATTTTGGTTATACTAGATTCACTAAATGCAATTGGGATCTTTTTATCTTTCTCTGTGGTCTTCATAGTTTAAGCAGCATGGGAATGATCTGTTTTCTAAAGTGTTTGTGGAACCCAGTTCTGAAACCATCTGAACCTGGAGTCTTAAAAAAAATAATTACACATCTTTAATTCCAGTCTGGCCTAAAGTTATCAGTCTCTCTAGGTTTTTTTACTTCTTCATGGGTAAAATTTGGTAGTATTTAATAGATTTTTCAACTGTATGCTGTAGGTTGCATGTAATATTCCCTTGTAATTACTTTTATATCCATCTAGTGGTATGCTGCAGTTAGCTAGCCAGTTGCGCACATTTCTGGGTTAAGTGAGTACACATTGGTAACTTAAAATCCACCATGGTGGGAGTTTTTACACCATGAAAATCAGCAAGCACTACAAATAGAGGGTTTTTTGAGAGCCGATTGTTAAATGTTTACCAGCATACTATTGTCTGTATCAATGAGTATATCTCCTTTTCCACTGTTTTTTTTTTTTTTTTTTTTTTTTTTTTTTTTTTTTTTTTTTGCGGTATGCGGGCCTCTCACTGTTGTGGCCTCTCCCGTTGCGGAGCACCGGCTCCGGACGCACAGGCTCAGCGGCCATGGCGCACGGGCCCAGCCGCTCCGCGGCATGTGGGATCTTCCCGGACCGGGGCACGAACCCGTGTCCCCTGCATCGGCAGGCAGACTCTCAACCACTGCGCCACCAGGGAAGCCCTATTTTATTTATTTTTTATACATCAAGTTCTTATTAGTTATCTATTTTATACACATTAGTGTACATATGTCAATCCCAAACTCCCGATTCATCCCACCACTGCCACCCTCTCCCCCCGCTTTCCCCCCTTGGTGACCATATGTTTGTTCTCTACATCTGAGTCTCTATTTCTGCCTTGCAAACAGGTTCATTGGTACCATTTTTCTAGATTCCACATATATGCATTAATATACGATATTTGTTTTTCTCTTTCTGACTTACTTCACTCTGTGAGACAGACTCTAGGTCCATCCATGTCTCTACAAATGACCCAATTTCATTCCTTTTCATGGCTGAGTAGTATTCTATTGTATATATATACCACATCTTCTTTATCCATTCGTCTGTCGATGGGCATTTAGGTTGCTTCCATGACCTGGCTATTGTAAATAGTGCTGCAATGAACATTGGGGTGCATGTGTCTTTCTTTTTTTTTTGTAATTTATTTTTTTCTCAGTTTCCCCATTTTTTTTCACACACACACACACTGTATTTTATTTTTAGAAGACATATATAAACTGACACCAAGCATTGTAAATGGTTGACCACAACAAAAGCAACAATGATTGCAATTACCAAACACGAAACACACTCATACTATGTAATAATATTGACATTCAGTCCAGTAATCCTCCACTGTAACCGCTCCTTTACTTTGCAGTGAAAATTGATTTGTGTGTTTTTTGCCTCTGAGTCCTTGTGGGACTTTTTTTTATTCAAACAGAAAGTCACAAAAATTATAATCATCCTCATCAGTTCACTCAGTACCATGTAATTAATTTTTTTCTTCTTGATCTTTTGTTAGCACTTTTATGAATTCATCAGTTTTCCATTAGAGTTCTGAAAATGCTTATTCATTCAGTTCAGCAGTATAGTCAGTTACCAGAAACCTGTACTTGTCAGAGTCTTTTCCATGAATTCCTTGAAGATGAAACCCTTTTATAGGAACATTTTTGCAAAAGCATCACAGTACACCCAGAACTGTCTGTAAATGACATAAGACTTAAAAATGACCATGGTTAACAATTTGATGAAAGTTAATAATAATGCAATTGACAAGGAAATTTAGTTATTTCTGAGATATACATTTTAAAGTAATAACTAGAATTATGACTTATAACATTATACCAGAACATATAAGATTTTTAGAAATTTCATGTAATGTCTGAAACATTTATATTAACATATTTCCATACAAATAACCCAAAGAAAGTTTAGTATTAGTTGGTTTTATGTTTTTTTTTATACTGCAGGCTCTTATTAGTCATCAATTTTATACACATTAGTATATACATGTCCATCCCAATCGCCCAATTCACCACACCACCATCCCCACCCCACTGCGATTTTCCCCCCGTGGTGTCCATACGTTTGTTCTCTACATCTGTGTCTCAAGTTCTGCCCTGCAAACCGATTCATCTGTACCATTTTTATAGGTTCCACATACATGTGTTAATATATGATATTTGTTTTTCTCTTTCTGACTTACTTCACTCTGTATGACAGGCTCTAGATCCATCCACATCTCAACAAATGACTCAATTTCGTTCCTTTTTATGGCTGAGTGATATTCCATTGTATATATGTGCCACATCTTCTTTATCCATGATAGTTTCATTTTGATTTCATTAATTTAACTTTTCAAAAATGAAATCCTTCCTTCTGTGTCCTTTTAGTTTATTTTATTGTCCTTGAACAGTTTGTTAACTTGAAAAATTAATTCATTAATTTTTCATCTTTATGCATTTTCCTGAGTAGAGCTTTAAGCGTACCCTGTAGATTTTGTTACTGTGTGCCTTTTCATTCTTTTCTATAAAATCAAGAATTTCAGTTTTAATTTCCTCTTTGATTCCAAAATTGTTTAGGTATATGTTTCTTAATTTCCAAGGATTTAAAGATTCAGGAATTCATATTCTTGTTATTTTCTTCTTATTTTACAGGATTATAATCAGAGAAGGTAGACTATAAAATCTTTTAAAAATGTATCTGTATTATGTTGTTCTTTGTGGTGAAGAACATGATGAATTGTAAATGTTCCATGAATAGAAGAGAAGAATGTATATTTTCTGTAGGGTGCAAAGATCTACATGTAACTTTTTTTTAAATTAATTAATTAATTAATTTTATTTATTTTTGGCTGTGTTGGGTCTTCGTTGCTGCACACAGACTTCCTCTAGTTGCAGCTAGCAGGGGCTACTCTTCATTGTGGAGCGCGGGCTTCTCATTGCTGTGGCTTCTCTTGTTGTAGAGCATGGGCCCTAGGCATGCGGACTTCAGCAGTTGCAGCATGTGGGCTCAGTAGTTGTCGCTCGTGGGCTCTCGAGCGCAAGCTCAGTAGTTGTGGAACACAAGCTTAGTTGCTCCGTGGCATGTGGGATCTTCCCGGACCACGGCTCAAATCCATGTCCCCTGCATTGGTGGGCGGACTCTTAACCACTGTGTAAACAGGGTAGCCCACATTGTTTTACTGATATTTTTTTCCCATATTCTCTATGTCATTGATTATTTTTTAGTCTGAAACCTACTTATTTCATCTGTCTGCTTCACACTGTAACTGTATATTTTCCCCTTTTCATTTCTCCTATTTTTAAGAATATTTGTTTCCTAGAAGTGCAACTGACAGGTTTTTTTTCTGACAGTTTAAAGGAAAGGCGCATCTTTAAAGTTATTAATACATATTGTCAACATTCTCTGTTCACCAAGGCAGTTTACACTCCCACCAGAAATGTACAAGGGAGCATATGGGGCTTTCCTGTGTTTTCCTCTACCATACTGTTACAGAATGCTACTGAATTCAGTCAACTCCACCTAGCCTTTTCGGTCTTCTTTATAAGAGAAGAATCATTGGGTGCCAAGCAGTAGTTAAGAGCAGGAGCTCCCACAGGATTAGGGTTAGGGCTGACAAAATTGACATGTCATCCAATAGGCCTACTAACTCCTGTTGCAAGGAAGACTGTTGAGTCTCTGGGGTTTGGGTTGTTTCCATACAGAACGAGGTCAGAGAAATCAAAAGCAGTTGTGAGTAAGCAATTAAATATCCCAATGTTGGTCCTTAAGTAGTTTTCTTCACAATTCCTGCCACCCCCGCATCCCCCAGCTTCCTCACTCTCTTTGTTCTGCCCAGTGATGACTTTTTCTTCTCTCCAATATCTTTCAAAACTTGTTTTCTGGAACACTGAAATTCACAATGCTTTCTTTTATTTATTTATTTATTTTTACATCTTTACTGGAGTATAATTGCTTTACAATGGTGTGTTAGTTTCTGCTTTATAACAAAGTGAATCAGCTATACATATACATATGTTCCGATATCTCTTCCCTCTTGCGTCTCCCTCCCTCCCACCCTCCCTATCCCACCCCTCCAGGCGGTCACAAAGCACTGAGCTGATATCCCTGTGCTATGCGGCTGCTTCCCACTAGCTATCTATTTTACGTTTGGTAGTGTATATATGTCCATGCCTCTCTCTCGCTTTGTCACAGCTCACCCTTCCCCCTCCCCATATCTTCAAGTCTGTGCTCCAGTAGGTCTGTGTCTTTATTCCTGTCTTACCCCTAGGTTCTTCATGACATTTTTTTTCTTAGATTCCATATATATGTGTTAGCATATGGTATTTGTCTTTCTCTTTCTCACTTACTTCACTCTGTATGATAGACTCTAGGTCCATCCACCTCACTACAAATAACTCAATTTCGTTTCTTTTTATGGCTGAGTAATATTCCATTGTATATATGTGCCACATCTTCTTTATCCATTCATCTGATGGTGGACACTTAGGTTGCTTCCATCTCCTGCCTATTGTAAATAGAGCTGCAATGAACATTTTGGTACATGATTCTTTCTGAATTATGGTTTTCTCAGGGTATATGCCCAGTAGTGGGATTGTTGGGTTATATGGTAGTTCTATTGGTAGTTTTTTAAGGAACCTCCATACTGTTCTCCATAGTGGCTGTCCAATTCACATTCCCACCAGCAGTGCAAGAGTGTTCCCTTTTCTCCACACCCTCCCCAGCATTTATTGTTTCTAGATTTTTTGATGATGGCCATTCTGACCGGTGTGAGATGATTTGCATTTCTTTAATGATTAATGATGTTGAACATTCTTTCACGTGTTTGTTGGCAGTCTGTATATCTTCTTTGGAGAAATGTCTATTTAGGTCTCCTGCCCATTTTTGGATTGGGTTGTTTGTTTTTTTGTTATTGAGCTGCATGAGCTGCTTGTAAATTTTGGAGATTAATCCTTTGTCAGTTGCTTCATTTGCAAATATTTTCTCCCATTCTGAGGGTTGTCTTTTGGTCTTCTTATGGTTTCCTTTGCTTTGAAGTTTCATTAGGTCCCATTTGTTTATTTTTGTTTTTATTTCCATTTGTCTAGGAGGTGGGTCGAAAAGGATCTTGCTGTGATTTATGTCATAGAGTGTTCTGCCTATGTTTTCCTCTAAGAGTTTGATAGTTTCTGGCCTTACATTTAGCTCTTTAATCCATTTTGAGCTTATTTTTGTGTATGGTGTTAGGGAGTGATCTAATCTCATACTTTTACATGTACCTGTCCAGTTTTCCCAGCACGACTTACTGAAGAGGCTGTCCTTTCTCCACTGTACATTCCTGCCTCCTTTATCAAACATAAGGTGACCATATATGCGTGGGTTTATCTCTGAGCTTTCTATCCTGTTCCGTTGATCTATCTTCTGTTTTTGTGCCAGTACCATACTGTCTTGATTACTGTAGCTTTTGTAGTATAGTCTGAAGTCAGGGAGCCTGATTCCTCCAGCTCCGTTTTTTGTTCTCAAGATTGCTTTGGCTATTCAGGGTCTTTTGTGTTTCCATACAAATTGTGAAATTTTTTGTTCTAGTTCTGTGAAAAATGCCAGTGGTAGTTTGATAGGGATTGCATTGAATCTGTAGATTGCTTTGGGTAATAGAGTCATTTTCACAATGTTGATTCTTCCAATCTAAGAACATGGTATATCTCTCCATCTATTTGTATCATTTTTGACTTCTTTCATCAGTGTCTTATAATTTTCTGCATACAGGTCTTTTGTCTCCTTAGGTAGGGTTATTCCTAGATATTTTATTCTTTGTGTTTCAATGGTTAATGGGAGTGTTTTCTTGATTTCACTTTCAGATTTTTCATCATTAGTGTATAGGAATGCCAGAGATTTCTGTGCATTAATTTTGTATCCTGCTACTTTACCAAATTCATTGATTAGCTCTAGTAGTTTTCTGGTAGCATCTTCAGAATTCTCTATGTATAGTATCATGTCATCTGCAAACAGTGACAGCTTTACTTCTTCTTTTCCGATTTGCCTTCCTTTTATTTCCTTTTCTTCTCTGATTGCTGTGGCTAAAACTTCCAAATCTATGTTGAATAAGAGTGGTGAGAGTGGGCAACCTTGTCTTGTTCCTGATCTTAGTGGAAATGCTTTCAGTTTTTCACCATTGAGGACGATGTTGGCTGAGGGTTTGTCATATATGGCCTTTATTATGTTGAGGAAAGTTCCCTCTATGCCTACTTTCTGCAGGTTTTTTATCATAAATGGGTGTTGAATTTTGTCGAAAGCTTTCTCTGCATCTATTGAGATGACCATATGGTACTTCTCCTTCAATTTGTTAACATGGTGTATCACATCGATTGATTTGTGTATATTGAAGAATCCTTGCATTCCTGGAATAAACCCTGCTTGATCATGGTGTATGGTCCTCTTAATGTGCTGTTGGATTCTGTTTGCTACTATTTTGTTGAGGATTTTTGCATCTATGTTCATCAGTGATATTGGCCTGTAGTTTTCTTTCTTTGTGACATCCTTGTCTGGTTTTGGTATCAGGGTGATGGTGGCCTCGTAGAATGAGTTTGGGAGTGTTCCTCCCTCTGCTATATTTTGGAAGAGTTTGAGAAGGATAGGTGTTAGCTCTTCTCTAAATGTTTGATAGAATTTGCCTGTGAAGCCATCTGGTCCTGGGCTTTTGTTTGTTGGAAGATTTTTAATCACAGTTTCAATTTCAGTGCTTGTGATTGGTCTGTTCATATTTTCTATTTCTTCCTGATTCAGTCTTGGTAGGTTGTGCCTTTCTAAGAATTTGTCCATTTCTTCCAGGTTGTCCATTTTATTGGCATAGAGTTGCTTGTAGTAATCTCTCATGATCTTTTGTATTTCTGCAGGGTCAGTTGTTACTTCTTTTTCATTTCTAATTCTATTGATTTGAGTCTTCTCCCTTTTTTTCTTGATGAGTCTGGCTAATGGTTTGTCAATTTTGTTTATCTTCTCAAAAACCAGCTTTTACTTTTATTGATATTTGCTGTTGTTTCCTTCATTTCTTTTTCATTTATTTCTGATCTGATCTTTATGATTTCTTTCCTTCTGCTAACTTTGGGGTTTTTTTGTTCTTTCTCTAATTGCTTTAGGTGCAAGGTTAGGTTGTTTATTCGAGATGTTTCCTGTTTCTTAAGGTAGGATTGTATTGCTATAAACTTCCGTCTTAGAACTGCTTTTGCTGCATCCCATAGGTTTTGGGTCGTCGTGTCTCTATTGTCATTTGTTTCTAGGTATGTTTTGATTTCCTCTTTGATTTCTTCAGTGATCACTTCGTTATTGAATAATGTATTGTTTAGCCTCCATGTGTTTGTATTTTTTACAGATCTTTTACTGTAATTGATATCTCGTCTCATAGTGTTGTGGTCGGAAAAGTTACTTGATACAAGTTCAATTTTCTTATATTTACCCAGGCTTGATTTGTGACCCAAGATATGATCTATCCTGGAGAATGTTCCAAGAGCACTTGAGAAAAATGTGTATTCGTTGTTTTTGGATGCAATGTCCTATAAATATCAATTAAGTCCATCTTGTTTAATGTATCATTTAAAGCTTGTGTTTCCTTATTTATTTTCATTTTGGATGATCTGTCCATTGGTGAAAGTGGGCTGTTAAAGTCCCTTTCTATGAATGTGTTACTGTCGATTTCCCCTTTTATGGCTGTTAGTATTTGCCTTATGTATTGAGGTGCTCCTATGTTGGGTGCATAAATATTTACAATTGTTATATCTTCTTCTTGGATCGATCCCTTGATCATTATGTAGTGTCCTTCTCTGTCTCTTCTTATGGTCTTTATTTTAAAGTCTGTTTTGTCTGATATGAGAATTGCTACTCCAGCTTTCTTTTGGTTTCCATGTGCATGGAATATCTTTTTCCATTCCATCCCCTTACTTTCAGTCTGTGTGTGTCTCTATGTCTGAAGTGCGTCTCTTGTAGACAGCATATATATGGGTCTTGTTTTTGTATCCGTTCAGCCAGTCTGTGTCTTTTGGTGCGAGCATTTAGTCCATTTACATTTAAGGTAATTATCGATATGTATGTTCCTATTCCCATTTTCTTAATTGTTTTGGGTTTGTTATTATAGGTCTTTTCCTTCTCTTGTGTTTCTTGCCTAGAGAAGTTCCTTTAGCAGTTGTTGTAAAGCTGGTTTGGTGGTGCTGAACTCTCTCAGCTTTTGCTTGTCTGTAAAGGTTTTAATTTCTCCATCAAATCTGAATGAGATCCTTGCTGGGTAGAGTCATCTTGGTTGTAGGGTTTTCTCCTTCATCACTTTAAATATGTCCTGCCAGTCCCTTCTGGCTTGCAGAGTTTCTGCTGAAAGATCAGCTGTTAACCTTATGGGGAGTCCCTCGTGTGTTATTTGTTGTTTTTCCCTTGCTGCTTTTAATATGTTTTCTTTGTATTTAATTTTTGACAGTTTGATTAATATGTGTCTTGGCGTGTTTCTCCTTGGATTTATCCT
Organism: Pseudorca crassidens; assembly: GCF_039906515.1. Classification (NCBI taxonomy): domain Eukaryota; kingdom Metazoa; phylum Chordata; class Mammalia; order Artiodactyla; family Delphinidae; genus Pseudorca; species Pseudorca crassidens. The sequence continues at coordinate 39,051,418 of NC_090317.1, read as the reverse complement.
GTATGGGACTCTCTGTGCTTCCTGGACTTGATTAACTATTTCCTTTCCCATATTAGGGAAGTTTTCAACTATAATCTCTTCAAATATTTTCTCAGTCCCTTTCTTTTCTCTTCTTCTTCTGGGACCCCTATAATTCGAATGTTGGTGTGTTTAATGTTGTCCCAGAGGTCTCTGAGACTGTTCTCAGTTCTTTTCATTCTTTTTTCTTTATTCTGCTCTGCAGTAGTTATTTCCACTATTTTATCTTCCATGTCACTTATCTGTTCTTCTGCCTCAGTTATTCTGCTATTGATCCCTTCTAGAGTATTTTTAATTTCATTTTTTATGTTGTTCATCGTTGCTTGTTTCATCTTTAGTTCTTCTAGGTCCTTGTTAAATGTTTCTTGCATTTTCTCTATTCTATTTCCATGATTTTGGATCATCTTTACTTTTACTATTCTGAATTCTTTTTCAGGTAGACTGCCTATTTCCTCTTCATTTGTTAGGTCTGATGGGTTTTTATCTTGCTCCTTCATCTGCTGTGTGTTTTTCTGTCTTCTCATTTTTCTTATCTTACTCCTTTTTGCAGGCTGCAGGTTCATAGTTCCCGTTGTTTTTGGTGTCTGTCCCCAGTGGCTGAAGTTGGTTCAGTGGGTTGTGTAGGCTTCCTGGTGGAGGCGACTAGTGCCTATGTTCTAGTGGATGAGGCTGGATCTTGTCTTTCTGGTGGGCAGGTCCACATCTGGTGGTGTGTTTTGGGGTGTTTGTCGACTTATTATGATTTTAGGCAGCCTCTCTGCTAATGGGTGGGGGTGTGTTCCTGTCTTGCTACTTGTTTGGCATAGGGTGTCCAGCACTGTAGCTTGCTGGTCGTTGAGTGAAGCTTGGTGTTGAGATGGATATCTCTGGGAGATTTTCGCCGTTTGATATTACGTGGAGCTGGAAGGTCTCTTGTGGACCAGTGTCCTGAAGTTGGCTCTCCCACCTCAGAGGCAAAGCACTGACTCCTGGCTGCATCACCAAGAGCCTTTCATACACACGGCTCAGAATAAAAGGGAGAAAAAGTAGAAAGAAAGAAAGGAAGGAAGGGAGGGAGGGAAAGAAAGGAGGAAAGAAAGAAAGAGGATAAAATAAAATAAAATAATTAAAATAAAAAATAATTATTAAGAAAAAAATTTTTTAAAAAAGTAAAAAAAAAAAAAAAAGGATAGATAGAACCCTAGGACAAATGGTGAAAGCAAAGCTATACAGACAAAAATCTCACACAGAAGCATACACATACACACTCACAAAAACAGAAAAAGGGGAAAAAATAATAAATCTTGCTCTCAAAGTCCACCTCCTCAATTTGGGATGATTCGTTGTCTATTCAGGTTTTCCACAGATGCAGGTACATCAAGTTGATTGTGGAGCTTTAATCCGCTGCTTCTGAGGCTGCTGGGAGAGATTTGCCTTTCTCTTCTTTGTTCGCACAGCTCTCGGGGTTCAGCCTTGGATTTGGCCCCGCCTCTGCATGTAGGTCGCCGGAGGGCGTCTGTTCTTTGCTCAGACAGGACGGGGTTAAAGGAGCCGCTGATTCGGGGGCTCTGGCTCACTCAGGCCGGGGGGAGGGAGGGGCACGGAATGCGGGGTGAGCCTGCGGTGGCAGATGCCAGCGGGACGTTGCACCAGCCTGAGGCGCGCTGTGCGTTCTCCCTGGGAAGTTGTCCCTGGATCATGGGACCCTGGCAGTGGTGGGCTGCACAGGCTCGCTGAGGGGAGGAGTGGACGGTGACCTGTGCTCGCACACAGGCTTCTTGGTGGCGACAGCAGCAGCCTTAGCATCTCATGCCCATCTCTGGGGTCCACGCTGACAGCCGCGGCTCGCGCCTGTCTCTGGAGCTCCTTTAAGCAGCGCTCTTAATCCCCGCTCCTCGCGCACCAGGAAACAAAGAGGGAAGAAAAAGTCCCTTGCCTCTTCGGCAGGTCCAGACTTCTCCCCGTACTCCCTCCCGGCCAGCCGTGGCACACTAACTCCCTGCAGTCTGTGTTCAAGCCACCAACCCCAGTCCTCTCCCTGTGCTCCAACCGAAGCCCAAGCCTCAGCTCCCAGCCCCGCCCGCCCTGGCGGGCGAGCAGACAAGCCTCTCGGGCTGGTGAGGGCCGGTCAGCATCGATCCTCTGTGCGGGAATCTCTCCGCTTTGCCCTCTGCACCCCTGTTGCTGTGCTCTCCTCCGTGGCTCTGAAGCTTACCTCCTCCATCACCCGCAGTCTCCGCCCGCGAAGGGGCTTCTAGTGTGTGGAAACCTTTCCTCCTTCATGGCTCCCTCCCACTGGTGCAGGTCCCGTCCCTATTCTTTTTTCTCTGTTTATTCTTTTTTCTTTTGCCCTACCCAGGTACGTGGGGAGTTTCTTGCCTTTTGGGAGGTCAGAGGTCTTCTGCCAGCATTCAGTAGGTGTTTTGTAGGAGTTGTTCCACGTGTAGATGTATTTCTGATGTATCACTGTTGGGCCCCCAGGAATTACTTCTTCTGATCTCTTGCCATGTCTGAGTTCTTCCACAATGCTTTCTTAATGCATGAAAACTGCTGTACAGAGATTTGCATTTTCAAAAAATACATACATTTCTGAAAACAGAATTTTAAGGGTCAATAATTTAAGTGGAAAGAGTGCATGGTACTGATGGGGTCTTCCATTTTTTTACACCATGAAACAGCAGTATTTAATTATTCATTAGAAATATACATGTCCTTTGAAAAATCGGTATTAAATTCCTCTTCGTAAAGTATCTGATTCAAAGAAATCAACTGTAAAATCATGTTTTTTACATAATTGGGAAAATTTAAATATGGAACAAGCACTAGATGAATGATATTAAGGAATTATTTTAGTCATTGTGATTGTGCAATAAAATATCCTTTTATTTTTGAGATGCAAACTGAAGTATTTAAAGGGTAGAATAATATAATGTCGTAGATTTGCTTTAAAATACTCCAGCAAAAAAGGGAAATAAATCAAACAAGTATAACAAAACGTTGATGACTTTTGCAGCTGGGGGGTGGGTACATGAGGTTTTTATCTAGAGGATGCCTAGCTTTAAATATGCTTAGAAAATTTCATAATAAAATGTTTACAATGGTAATAGTGATGTATGTTCATTGCAACCAGTAAAACAATGCTAAAATGAATAAGGAAAACATTTTAATCTTCCCTACCCTCTCTCCAGTCAGAGTCACAGCCTAGCTTATTTTCTGTCTGCTGAATCCATTTCTATCAAAGTCCTATATCCCCCCTCTCGGGACTAGCCCAGTTTTCTCCCATGCCCACTTTATCTTCCTTTTTTTTGGTCACATTGTTTGAAGCTCCTCAGTGAGGTGAATGTGACAACAGGGAAAGATCCAGGTGCAAGAAGTAAACCACATTACTATCTAAAGACAGACCACAAGAATTGGCTGCTTGTGGATGCATCCTTCCTTAGAAAATGCAGTTGGAATCTGGTGCTGGAGATGTGAGATTTGAACTCTAAGGGATCTTAGAAGTAACTGAATAAGTTAGTTCATTGTTCAAATAAGGCCAACCCAGCCCTTTAGGTTCTAGATGAGATTAAGAAGAATGAGAGAATGGAAGTAACTTCCGAGTAATAATTGAAGCCTTTAAATGATTTGGGAACACATTCATATGTGCACCATACACACCTACATGTTTTGAATTCCAAAACTATCTCAAGTAACCAACAAAAGATTACAGAAATATCAGCTGTAAATGATAAGCCATCAAGAGTTGAAATGCCAGTCATCCTATTTTTACAGTAATATAAATAAGTATAGACATAAACCTAAGACTGAATTTCAGCGTTCTGGGAAAGAAGTACTGCATATTTCCAGTCTAGAGTAGCAAGTAGGGGTGTGGGAGGAGTGGGAAAGGGAATTAATATTTATTTAACTCCTGCTATGTTCCGGGTTCTGTGCTAAGGCTGTTATCTCTATTTTCTCATTTGGTTTTTAGAACAATCCGTGGGATAGGTGACAGTGCTTCTGTTTTACTTGCTGGAAAGATGGGCTCAGAGATGTTAAGTAACTTGTCTGAGGTCACTCAGCTTATAAGTGTTAAAGCTAGAATTCAGACTCAGACCTGCTTGACTTTAAATCCAGAGCTTTTTCCAGTCTACTTTTTGCCTCCCGGGAGAAAAAGGTGCTGAGAAGAAATGGCACCTTAGCACATGAAAACCCTCAAAAAGAAAAAGAGGAAGGGTGCTTTTTCTCTCTAGTTATAGCTACAAAGAGAGTGATCAAAGAGCAGGATTTCTTTGATGGTTAGAATGAAACACGGGGAATCTGAAGGAGCCCTGGCTTTGAAATTAGAAAACCTAATTTGGGTTGTAATTCCATTGCTTCGTAGTTTATATGACTTTGATAACTCACTTTACCTCTCTGGATCTCAGTGTCCTCATCTATAAAATGCAGACAGTAATGCCTGCCCTAGCAATCTTGTAAGGTTGTTATGAAGATCAAATGTAGAGATCAAATATACCTGAAAGCAGTCTCTAGTCTAAACCAAAACAACTACACAGCTATATTAACTACACAACTGTAACTAATGATTTCCTTGGTTATAGTAACATTGTATTAAGATGATCAGCTCTTTGGAATTTCCCAGCAAGTCCTTCTTGCTTCTCCTTTTCTTTGTATTTTCTCTAGGAGCTACTGGATTTCCCAAAGTGAGAAACTGAGCCCTGAGCCCTAGGCGGAAAGTAAAGACCCAAAGTAAATCACATTCTGTGCCCCCTTATACCGTCACTATTTATGTATGGGTGAATCAGGTTAAGGGCAACATCAAGGGCAGACTTATAAGGGAAAAGAAGCTCCCAAAAGGTAGCCTTTTGTCTGAGCAAGTGTGAGGTTGGGGGACACAGACCTACCTGCTTTGTCCTAGTGAAGGTGGAGAGAGATTATGAATAACAGGAATTATACACACACAAGCACATATGCAAACACTCACACATATGTGAGCCTCAGGGGCTTTTCACCATAAGGCAATGCCCAACAGGATAGAGTCCCTAGATGTAACCTAGGGCCATTGCTGTTTCCAGTAATACTTGCATAATACCATACTTTCTGTTCATATTTTTGACAACTGCCTCTCATCTTTCCTCATCAATACCACAGGCAGGCTAACTGGTGAATCCCTGCTCTGTAGAGCAGGGATTGTGTGTGGGAAGGTGCATATTCATCAATGCATTAACAAGTATTTTAATGAGCCTCCAAGGTATAGTGCTCTACTATGCTTGGAGCTCAGAGTACAGGACAGATGGGGTCCTCTCCCTTAGGGAGCACCACAGAGGAAACTGAAACAGAATGTAATTACGGTATTATATTTTTGTAAGTGAGGGAATGTGTTAACTTTCTTGCTTACACCCCTATTTCTTCGAGACCCACCCTAATATCTTTTGGGCTCTGAGCCTGGGGAATTGTGTTAATTATGAGGGAGCCCAGAGCAGAAAAACAGAGAATAACAAGCTTGAGCCAGCCAAATTCCTTCCCAGCCAAAGATGTGAAATGTAATCAGTGTTTTGTCAGAAATCAGCACTTGATCTCCTTTCTGGCATCAGCCTTCTGCTCTGAATGGAGGGGGAAGGTGATGGTCTGGCTCCTGGTAGGAAGAGAGACCATTTTATCTTCAGATGCAGGGTGAACTCTGTCCACCAGTGTGGAGGTAACTACATTTGGGCATGAGATCTAGATGCTTAGGTGTGGGAAGAAGAATAAGAAAAGGGACATGGTAATCTCAGAGAAAAGCAAATCGTGACCCAGTATGTTCCAGAAAGCAAAAAATATGCAGAAACTGAATAAAAATAAACCAGATGATAAAACAGTGCTTGCTTGTTTGTTCGGCAGAAAACCCTAGAAGATATAGTGGTTTTAGCAATAGTAGTCACAGTCATCACCATCATCAGAGCAGTAGTAGTAAAACAACAACAACAACAACTATTTGACTACCTATTATATATCAGAAAATGTATTAGGTGCTTTATTTCTGTTGCTTAATCTAATAAGCATGTACAAAACCCTATGAGGCTAGATACTAGTATCATCCTAATTTACAGAATAGGAAATTTAGGCTGCTTGCCCAAGACCAGACAGAGCTAGGAGGCTAACCTGAGGCTAACTTCAGGTCTGACTTCAAAGCCCATTCTTTTAACAAATTTCAGTTTGGCTTTTGGTTCAGTAAAGATAAACCCCTACCCCAGGACACCCAGGGATCCTTCCCAGCGAGTGCCCGTGTGTGTGTGTGTGTGTGTGTGTGTGTGTGTGTGTGTGTGTGTGTGTGTGTGTATGTGTGTGTGTGGGCGCGCGCACGCTCTCTCTCAGTCTCTCTCCATCCCCAACCCCATCCCCACCAAGATAGCCTGACCAAGAGCTCTCCTCAGGACCCCTTTATCTCCTTGCGCTTTCCTACATAGAAACTCCTTAGCTCTGGTCTCTGTCCTGGCTCATGAGGCAGTCAGGACCCCTGGAAATACGTTCTCAAGGCATCTTTGTTACCTACTCACAGAACTGGACTTTTTTCTGGGGTCTCCTTTTTCACTGATGCTCTCGTACAGAATTTTTCAGGTCCGTGTCCTGAGGCTCTTTCCTGGTGCTTCTCTGTCTTCTTTCCCTACCCCCCAACTCCTCCACCCTCCGCAGCTTAGAAAGCAATATAGGCTCTTCTTCAGCTCTTTTCACTCTTCCACTTGGGCCCTTGCTCTTTCTAGTGACCATCTTCCTTTTCTGAACATGGATCCAGTGTTTTTTTTCCTTTTGTCATCTGAAGTCCCCTGTCTCATAAAGAATGACTTATTTCTCAGAATTATGGCTTCCCTGACCTTAGCTGTCAGAGTGTGAATTTCCTTGGCTCTCGCAGTAGATTCCTTGTTCTGTATGTATATAGGAAGTATCAGGATACCAAAGCCATCTCCCAGAAACAAAGGTCTTGGGGAGGGATGCTTATGTCAGACTTGAGTACAAAGTAGGGCTAAGTGCTCCCCACGGTCTAGTCTGAGGCTAAAGAAGGCATAATCTTTCATTGGCTCGCCCTGCTCTCTTTCTCTTACATAGTTCTGTGGTTGTGAAAGGTAGTTAAAAGGAGGACTTGGGGAAAAGCCCTAGACTCGGAATCAGGAAACCTGGTTTCTGATACTGGCTCCGCCGCCGCCCACTAGCTGCATGACCTTGGCCAGAGTGGCCAGTGCATCACGTTACACTGCCTGCTTCGCTGTATTAGAATTACCTGATTCTGTTTTGTGTCCTTCATTGGACTATAAGCTTCTTAAAGGCAGTGGCCATGACCACGCCATATTCATTTTGGAAACCGCAATTCCTAACTGGTCTCTCTGACTCATGCTGTCCCCCCTCTAATCCATCTTCCACATTGTTGTGGGAATGATCTTTTTAAAATGCAAAGCCCACATGTCACTCCCCTACCACAAACCCTTCAATGGTTCTCCATCACCATTAAGATAAAGATTTATAAGACCTATCATGATCTGGACCCTACCTACCTCTAGCATGTGCTTTTTACTACCTGCACTTTATAATTTGTTCATTCATTCCACAGATATTTAAGCATATTTCTGCCTTGGGCCGGGCATTGGGAGCACAGTGTGAACATGGCCCCTGCCCTCACAGAACTTCCACTCCTCGCCTTTTCTCCTGGCTGACTACTACTTGTCTTTTAAGACTCAGCTCAGGCATCACCTCCTCCAGGGAGCCATCACACATGCTCTGTACTTCTCTCTCTCTCCTTACCCCGTGTACCTGGAACACCCTATGCATGCTTCTGTCATAGCACTTCTATGTACTGATCTGTCTCCCCACCAGACTGCAAACTCTGAGAGCGGGTACTCTGTCCTATCAACTTTTTTATACCCAGCACATGGCTTGGTACACAATAGGTATTGAGAAAGGATAACTGAATAAACAGTACCCTCTGGTGGCTGACTGTTGTAAGTATAATCTTTTATGCATCATAAGGTGAGTAAAGCACAGCCGATTTTCCAGAGGAGGTAACTTTTTCTTTCTTTTAACATTGGGTGAAGAACCATTTCAGAGTATGTGATCTCCTAGCACCCAGGTTGTTATTCTGATATCTTTCCAAATCTTCCATAATGCAGCAAACAATATGTAAATGATAGAACAAAATTACCATTTCGAGTAATTATGTAAAAAGAAAACGTTAAGGGAAACTTGTCTCATGTAATGAAGAAATGTAATCTAGTATACAGTTTTGCATTTGTCCTTTATTTCAGGGCCAAAATACTCACATTCATTCATTAATTCAACAGATATTTGTTGAGTACCCACAGTGTGCCAGGCATTATTCTAGGTGTAGTGAACAAAACAAAGTCCTTAACTTTAAGAAGCTTACATTTTAGTTGGCGGAGACACACAATAAACAAATATATTTTTATTAGAGGTTATAAGTGTTATGGATAAATATAAACCAGGGTGCGAAGTGGAGTATGAGATGAGATGCCATTTGAGCAAAGGCCTGAAGACGTATTAGTTATAACTTCAGAAAAATACATAAATGTTGGTTCACCAGACCTGCCTAAATCATTGTGGGACATCTAGAGTTTTCTTTCTTTCTTTTTCTTTTAAATTTTGAAATAAGTTTAAGCTCATATAGAAGTTGCTAAAATAAACCTAAGTGTCCATCGACAGATGAATGGATAAAGAAGATGTGGCACATATATACAATGGAATATTACTCAGTCATAAAAAGAAACGAAATTGAGTTATTTGTAGTGAGGTGGATGGACCTAGAGTCTGTCATACAGAGTGAAGTCAGAAAGAGAAAAACAAATACCGTATGCTAACACATATATATATGGAATCTAAAAAAAAAATGGTTCTGATGAACCTAGGGGCAGGACAGGAATAAAGACGCAGACGTAGAGAATGGGCTTGAGAACACGGGGTGGGAGAGGGTAAGCTGGGACAAAGTGAGAGAGTAGCATTGACATATATACACTACCAGATGTAAAATAGATAGCTAGTAGGAAGCAGCCACATAACACAGGGAGATCACCTCAGTGCTTTGTGACCGCCTAGAGGGGTGGGATAGGGAGGGTGGGAGGGAGGGAGATGCAGGAAGGAAGAGATATGGGAACATATGTGTATGTATAACTGATTCACTTTGTTATACAGCAGAAAGTAACACACCATTGTAAAGCAATTGTACTCCGATAAGATATGTTAAAATAAGTAAGTTCCTGTATCAAAAAGGGAACTGTAAAAGATCATTAAAATCTAGCAATTTAAAAATAAAAAAAAATAATTTAAAAAATTAAAGAAAAGAATTTGTTAAAATAATAGAGTTCCAACATACCATTCATCTCCTCTTCCCCAGTGTTAACATCTTTCATAACCATGTAACTATCGCAATTAGGAAATTGTCATTGGTACAATATTCTACTAAGCAAACTACAGACCTCATTCAAATTTCACCAGTTTTTACATGTACTCAAACTTTGGGGGACGGGGGAGTATGTGTATTTCCATGAATTTTATCCCATGTATAGATTCGTGTAATCACCACTATCATCAGAACAATACAGTTTCATCACCCCCAAAAACCTCTGGGGTGCAAACTCTTTGTCGTCACATCTGCCCCCTGGCAACCACTGATCTGTTCTTCATCACTATGTAACTTGTAGAATATTATATAAATGGAATCATACTTTATGTGACATATTATGATTTGCTTATGCCACTCATCATAATGCCTCTGAGATACATTTAAGTTGTGTGTATCAATAGTTTTAAAAAATTTTATTGTTGATGTTCCACAATTTGTTTATTCATGCCTCCACTGAAGAGCATTTCGGTTGTTTCTGGCTAATACAAATAAAGCTGTTATAAACATTCATGCAAGTTTTTTGTGTGTTTAGATATACATGTTCATATTTCTAGGGTAAATACACAAGGGTGAGATCTAGAGAGTTTTATATCTTCAGAGAGGGTTATAAGCAAGTGCTGTGCTTCACAAAACAAGCAGTAGAGTAGGAAGAACACTGGATGGGGAGTTAAAGGATCTTGCTCCAGCCTTGCCCTGCCATTGATCAGTAATATGATTTTTTTTTTTTTTTTTTTTTTTGCGGTACACGGGCCTCTCACTGTTGTGGCCTCTCCCGTTGCGGAGCACAGGCTCCGGACGCGCAGGCTCAGCGGCCATGGCTCACGGACCCAGCCGCTCCACCGCATGTGGGATCCTCCCGGACCGGGGTACGAACCCGCGTCCCCTGCATCGGCAGGCGGACTCTCAACCACTGCGCCACGAGGGAAGCCCTAGGCCTCATATTTCTATCTGTAAAGTGAGGAGCTAGGAATTGATGATTTCTTCAGTCTTTTTAAGATCTGACAGTTCGGTGGTTCTGAAGAGACAGAAAGGAGGTTTCTGCCTCACATAGGATTTATAGCTATATATATAGAATCCCAGGTGCAAACCTAGATTATGCCTCTCCTACTTCTTGCATGTTCTAAACAGCAACCTTGTGTGGAAAGAGAATATGGGGGAGAAAGTAACTAACCCTAAGGCTACCAAGGTTTTGGGGTCTGATCCCTGAGGAGAAGGGACTCCAAAGCCAACAAAGAATTGCCGCATGGCACAGGGCCATTCCTAAGGCATGTACGTGGAGCAAATTGTCCTCTCTGTTGCCAAAACTTTTGTTAGTTAAACTCAGGGTGAAATAAATATGGAATACGTGTATGTGTTGATACACATGTGTGTGCATTATATATTCTAAATGTTACATTATATGCATTTTTATACTATATATTATTTTCAAAATCAGGAGGGAATTACACAAAATGTTTGTAATAGTTAACTCAAAGGAATGTGATTATCTTGAGAGGCAACTCTGAGAGGAAAAGAAGTATGTTTATGAACACATTTTCTCTGTCTCTGTTTCTCCCTCTCTCTCTCTCTCACACGTGTGCGCACGCACGCACACACGCACGCACACACGTATGCACGCTGGTTAAATCACAGACAAGAGCCAGGCTGCCGGAGAGCAAATGCTGGCTCTGCCATTTACTAGTTATATGTATGACCTTTGGGCAAATTACATAACCTCTGCGTTTCTCAGTTTCTTTTGTAAAATGGCAATGATAACAACAGTGCCAACTTCATAGGGTCAGTGGGAGAAGTAAATGAGTTAAAATATATGAAGCAATTAGAACAGCACCTAGCACATCGTAAGCACCCACAAGCTGACAGGAAACGTGTCTGTCAGTCGATGTCCATGTGTCTCGAGGCCTCCCACAGCATGGATCCCTGGGCCCAATACGCTAGGGTTCTTACACTTCAAGAGATGGCCTGGCTGCTACCTCCTCAGCCACACTACTTTTCTAGTGTGTGTGATCCACATCCTAGATGGGAGTGATCCACGCCCATCCCCCACCTACCTCTACCCTGCAACCCCTCATCTACTTCTCTGCCAAGAAATTAAACTTAAGCACTGAGGCAGTAGGTTGCTTAACTATGCCTCAGGAATTCTTCATTTTTTTGTCTCCTAAGCTGCAGTTACTCCAGTACAGGGGACTCAAAATCCTATTAATAGTTTTACATGTCCCTCAGTCTGTTAAGTGACCCCCTCCCTCCCAATCCAATGAAACAGATAAAATTCATAAAAACAGCCCTACATCATTTAGTTATTTTTATGTAAAGCTGGCAGAATCATCTTTGAAATGTTGCAGTGTTTTGCTCTGGAAAATGAAAAAGAAGGTAGTCTCGTCTTCCTCTTCCTGTTATACATTTGAACCTTCCTTATACAAAGGGCTGCGGAGGTGGTGGTGTGTGTGATGGTGTCCTTTAAAGTGTGATCTGGATCAACACCTTAGCTTAGATGCTGCCACAGTAAGTGCAACATCTGTATCATAAACATCATGGTTTCTTTTCCCCCCCCAGCTTTATTGACATATAACATTGTGTTTTAATTGACATATCTCACATATAATTGACATATAATATATAACATTGACATATAACTGACAGAAAACATTGTGTAAGTTTAAGGCGTACAATGCGATGATTTGATATGCTAATATATCACAAGATTACCACAATAAGGTTAATTAATACATTCCTCACCTTACATAGTTACCTGTGTGTGTGTGTGTGGTGAGAATATTTAAGATCCACTCTCATAGCAACTTTCAAGTATACAATATAGTCTTGTTAAGTATAATCAAGGAATCTAAAAAAAAACCTGAACTCATAGAAACAGAGAGAACATTGTGTTTTCTTGACTGCATCGTTACGAGAGTAATGAATTCTTTGCAGCTCAGCAAGGTGACAGAGTTGTTCGTAACAATTCTTGATAATCCGTCAGATGTTCAATTTACCTCTCACTTTTCCTTCTCATCTCCTTTGCACAGAAAGTGGCTGCGTGTAGAATGAAGCCCTCAGCCTCTTTTCTCTGACATTTTGGAGTCTGAGAAGGTGGGGCAGTGGTCACCTGGGTGCTCCTGGGCAAGAATGGGAAGTGAGAAATGTGTTGTGCCCTTCCACTTCTTGGAATACTATGCCTGCTTTTTCTCTCCACCTTGTTCTCAGCTAAGATGGTTAAGGTGTTACTATGGCCTTAAGATCCAGACATTTAATCCAGGTACGTTCAAAGACTCCAAATGACAGTGCAGCTTTCCATAATATATCTGCAGTCTCCGTTTCTAGCCTTATTTCCCTCCCTTGCATCTGTCAGGCTGATCTGCTTTACCCAAACACGTTCTTTGCTTTCCTGCCTGTGTTTTCGCTCATGCTATTTATAGTATTCTCTCTGCCTGGAATTCTCTCCCCATAAACCTCATCCTTCAAGACCAGCTCAGCTACATGAAACCTTCCCTAATCCCCTGATTGTCCTTTTCGACAGGCCAAATTATTTTCCCTTCTCTATGCTCTCCTAGAGCTGTGTTTGTATTCTATTGCTTGTTCTGCTATTCGTTAAATTGTAATTAGCTGAATTCACACTCATCTTTTGCACTAGACTATAAGTGCCTTGAAGGCAGAAACTGAGTCTTTTTCATCATTTTGGTCCCACTCAGGAACCCTTGTATGTGGTGTGGGCACTCAATAAGTGTTTGTTGAAATAAAAACATTTCCAAATGATCTTTAATGCTGGCATTTCAAAATCTCCTAGGGGGAAGGGGAAGATCTATTTGGGCAGAAGGTTTCAGGAAATAATCATTTATTTATTTATTTTACTTTTGGTTGCACTGGGTCTTCGTTGCTTCGTGCGGGCTTTCTCTAGTTGTGGCGAGCCGGGGCTACTCTTTTTTTTTTTTTTTTTTTTTTTTGCTGGGGGCTACTCTTCGTTGCGGTGCACGGGCTTCTCATTGCGGTGGCTTCTCTCGTTGTAGAGCGCGGGCTCTAGGCGCGTGGGCTTCAGTAGCTGTGGCACATGGGCTTCAGTAGTTGTGGCTCATCAGCTCTAGAGCGCAGGCTCAGTAGTTGTGGCGCACCGGCTTAGTTGCTCCGCGGCATGTGGGATCTTCCCGGACCAGGGATTGAACCCGTGTCCCCTGCATAGGCAGGCAGATTCTTAACCACTGCGTCACCAGGGAAGTCCAGGAAATAAACTAAGCTGGCATTGATCTTTTAGAGTGGAGTACACTAAGATGGAGATGCCGAGGAGGAGTTCTATTACCATGTAAATAAATTGCACTTGAGTCTGGGTAGAGGGCTCATCCACTATTTCATACATATTGTTCCACCTGAATATGAAATCTCAGTTCCTCCTGAACTCCAGTGTGGTGCTCTGCAGGACTGATGGACGTGACTGAGCTGAGGGGAAGGTATGAGTGGTGAAGTTTCTCCTGGGGGTGGGCTGGAGGGAAGGCTGATGAACTTAAAACCCAGAGATAAAAGACCTATAGAATGAGTGTGTGGGAGATCTCCCAAGAAACTATGAAATAAGCTCTCTAAAAGAAGGGAAGGGTAAAAGGTTAGTCCATTTACATTTCAATAGGGAACAGGAACAATGACCAACATAACTTTGCAGTCTCTTAAACCTTGGCAACTTGTGGCTTTTGTGAGCCCCTATGTATTGATTTCCTTGTAGTGACCAGCAAGAAAATCCTTCAAATAGGGAATGTGTGTCTTTGTGTCAGAGAAGGATGGAAATTGGGGAAGACTAGGTCTGACTGGGTTTAATCTTTGGGCTGGGAGGTAGGAAAGAACTACAGGAAATAGAGTAGGGTGGGCAGTTGGAAAGAAACAGGAGAGTCAAATTCTTGCTGCCTTTGGGAGGAAAGAAGAGAGCACAGAGCAGAAAAGATCTGGAGCTTAACAGGAAGGCCCATGTTCCCTAGTGCTTAGGCCTTGGAAGACTGGTGCTCAGACTCAGTCTTAAACATCAGAAACTGCCCTTCCTTTACACAAATAGGTTGCCAAGATTACTGTAATGGTATTTTCAGGGAGGATAGATGTTTCCACAGACATAAAGCCATTTAGGCAAACCCACTAATCTAAACCAAAGAACAAACTTCAAATAAAAAGCTTGAGTCTTCCACAAACCACCAACCAACTAACCAATGAACCAACCAACAGATCAACCGACCAAGAATGCCTATCAATATAACCCCAGTTGTTTTCAGCTGACGGTTAATAAGCAAGTGAAATACCTCACTGCATTTTCAAAGAAAACTGCAAACATGGAAAATACCAGGGCTTTCAAGTGCCTTCCAAGCAATTTGAGATGTTTTATTCACATCATGAAGACAGATTTTCCCTGGAGTATTTCCTGTTCAGAAAACACTTAAGGACCCTGCTCTTTTGGGCTGCTTCTTGACATGGAAAGATTTTAATGTCACTGCTTTAACTTTAGTTTGGGATTTTGCCTCTTCAGCCAACTTTCTGCTCTACTAGTTGCATCTGGCTGTTTTATCTTGCCTGATGCAACTGTCCAAACCCCACCCAAGCTCCCTCACTCAACCTACATTTTCTCTACAAAATGCATTTACTATAGTATATTTTCTAATGTTTGCCATTCCTATTTTGATTTTTCACTTTGCTAAATCCATCAGTAAATGTTTCTTATGTGTTTGTTATGTTTAAGGCATTGTGTCTCTTACAATGGGAGAAACAAAGTGTCATAAAACCTTTCCTCAAGGAGCTTGCTGTCTAATTGAAGATTTTCAAGCAAGGGGGTGCGTCTCGTATTTGACCGTTCCTTTCAGTTCCTGTTACCCTCCTCAGCTAGGCCCTGTTCACATCACAATAGCCTCCTAAATTGTCCCCATGCTTACTATTACCCCCAGTCACATTAAGCCCAGTTCATCTTCTTAAAAAATTTAATTATAGTCGTTCTCCCACCATCTTAGCCTCTCCCCCCCTTCCCAAATTTTCAAAGATACCATATTGTCTAAAGAGTAGGGTTCAATCTCATTAGCTTGGCTCAAAATTTCCCTCCTTCTCACCTTTTAAATCTGAGTCCTATCCATCTCCAAGGCTCAATTCAAGTCCCACTTCATTCAAGCGTCTTTCCTCCACTTCCCCACTGAGAGTGATCTTTCCCTTCAATTTCTGTAGATTGTAGCCTTCACCACTCATTGATATTTCACTTATGCTAACTTGACTTGTTTGCTTTATATGTATGAGGCTTTCCCCCATAAAATTGGCCAAGGAACCAATAAGCTGAAGCCCTTATCACCCTTTGTACTATACATTTATTGAGGGCAGGGCCTGAGCATAATGCATTGCACACAAGAGATGATTAATACATGGTTGATGATGAAGATGGTGATGATTTTCCCTGGTTTCAGGGTGTAGGGTGGATTACGGGGGGCGGTTACAAAGGAAAGATTCTAGAGGCAGGGGGATGAATTAATGAGGCTTTTACAATAATAGTCCAAAAAGATGATAAGGGCTTCAATTTATTGTTTCCTTGGCCCAGAGCCTCATTGTATTACGAGAAGAACTTTAGTGAGATTGAAAAGAAAAGGAGGGTAGGACTCTGGCAGGACTGCTGTGAATTTATGTGGGGGATGAGGGAGAAGTAGGTAACTGAACCTGAGCAAGTGCAATAATGATAGTAGAAATAACCAAAAAGAGGAAATCAGAGGTGGAAGCTGGATTTAGAGGGAAAGTGATGAGTTTGTTTTTAGAGGTACTGAGTTTAGGGTAACTTGAGTAACCAAGTGGACATGTCTGGCAAGCAGTGAGATACTGCCCCCCGTTCAATTCAATGCAACATATATTTACTGAACACAGACCACATGTCAGTCACTGTGCTGGAGATATCATCAAATACGACACAGCCCCTGGCCTCCAGAACTCACGTTTGATCAGGGAAGACAAACTAATAAATTCCTGTAACGTAGTAAATGGTATAATAGAATTATATATAAAGTACTATGGGAATATAAATAGGGAACCAACTGTATCCAAGCAGATGAGAAAAAGTTTCAGAAGTGACGATCTTTGAGCTGGGCTTGGAAAGATAAGTAGAACTTTGTTCAACAAACAAATAATGAAGTGACTTTCCAAGTGAAAGGAGAGTCTTGAGCAAAGGCACAAGACATGGTTGTGCATGGCCTTCTAGGGGAACAACAGGTAGTCTGAAAAGACTAAACAGAATGGGATGACAAAATAAAGATGGATGGTGCAGAAGAGGTAATGATAGTCAGGAACTGAAGACAGGATTCTGTTACACTACGCTGGAGAGGCAGTTTAGTGTGATGGTTAAAGGTGTGGACTCTTAAAGTCAGACTCCCTGGGTTCACATCCCATCTCTGCCACTTACTAGGCGTGTGGCCTTGAGCAAGTCACTTAGTCTCTCTGTGCTCAGGTTTCCTCATCTGTAAAATGGGGCTAATGGTACGTCCTTCATACGGTTGTTTTGATGATTGAGAGAGCTAGTATATAAACTGATTAGGGCAATGCCTGGCATGTAGTGAGTGTTATGTCAAGGTTAGTCCAAGGGCTGAATTATAAGAAACAAGGCACCATACCACTGTGTACTATACCATCAGCAGCCTCAAGAGGAAACTATAAATGGGAACTAAGTCTCCAAATAGTCTAAGCACAGATCCAGGGAGCACTAGATGAATCTCTTATTCTCACATGAGTGGGAGTTCTTTGAGAGGGTGATATTATCTGCTTTGGAAAGGTAGATCCAATTTAGGGAGAGAGTGAGGAGTCTGAGAAGACAAACTAGAATGGCCTGCGTGGGACTGTTCATTCAGGACAAATGGAAGCTCTCATTGTGGCATTTGCCCCTTGGAAAGTGGAAATAAAACAACAAGGTTGAAATTCGGCAAGCATATTTTATTTCAGTTAGGTAAGAAACAGAAAATTGGCCAGCAGGGACCTTAGAGGGTGAGAGAGGAGGCAGCAGGGTCCAGCGACAGGTATTTTGCTGGGCTTGGGCGTATGTAAAGGAGCCCTTTGAAGAGGGCTAGCAATTGGAAATGCAGCCCTACCTTGCTAATGAAGCACATCTGGCCACTTGAGTTTTGGTGCTCTCAAGTAACCCATTGTCTATTCCTCGGCTTTTTAGAGCTCTACTCGAGTGATCCTTGAATAGACTCTTGGAATGATTGTGCTTCCCTGTGTGACTGCTGCTGAAATGGAACTGAACCTTGTCCGCCCACCTCGCCAGCCAAGGGGTTTCCCTTGACACGTCTTGGTTTGAATACTGGTCTCACCACGTCCCAGCTGTGCAATCTTGAGCAAGTTGCTGAAATTCTCTTAGCCTCAGTTTTCACATCTGTGAAATGGAAATAAGAATAGCTCCTATATTATAAAGTGGTTCTAATAATTATATGAAATAATTTATCTATCAATATAAAGTAATTGACACATTAAATGCTTAAAAGATGTAAGTTCCTTTCCCCCTTCCTTTCCTTTTACACTTAGGCAGCCCAAAGTTCCTCTGCCCTCATTTTAGCCCAGCTGGGGACTTCACATCATCTAATGTCAACAGTAATAGAGATGGGCAGAAGGACAAGTCAGTACATGGGAAGACAATGAAGAATGGTGGCTTTTTTTTCACCCCCTACCCTGACTTGGCAGTAAAGATATTTTGATATAGCCAGCATCCCCAAGTAGGAAAGGTATTCAGATACTGGACAGCCAAAGTGAGAAATATCTACTAAGACATGATGACTACTATGTGAAAATATATCTACACAATCATATATTTAATGTGAAGATACAGCTATGCATTCATATATTTTAAAATGGAAACATTTTCTATATTTTAGAAAGGAACAAGGAAAACTGAAAACACTTTTGTTAGGATGATACAAATATGTTGTTGTAATGTTATCTTAATATTCTTGTGCCTGTGGAGAGGGAGCCTCTTTCCCTGATGTACTTAAATCTCCTTACCCTCTTTCCAAAAGAACAGTAGGAGGACAGGGTGCTGGAGTAAAGGGAATTTCACAGTGGGAATAATATGCCCCCATCTCATCTGTCCTTCTGCCCAGCCTCCATTAACCATCATGATCTACCAGAGGCCGGAGAGCTTCCTATCTGTGGTGCTTCAATGCCCTTGCATCATTAATATCATCATCTCTACCCTTCTTCTAGGAGTGGATCTTATGAGGGAGGTATGGAAGAAGTTATGCATGTTTAGCTATCAGTCCGAACCTTTGAGAGCCCGCAGTGGACAAAGGCAGAAATCACTGTGTAACACTCTGGACTTTCTTGGCAGGTGAATACTGCTATGCATGAGGCAAAACTTATGGAAGAATGTGACGAATTGGTAGAGATCATCCAGCAGAGGAAGCAAATGATTGCTGTCAAAATCAAAGAGACAAAGGTAAAGCACAGCAGTTCAGTGAGGCCAAGGCCGAGTTGACTTTACAAATGTCCAAGCTTCAAACCGATGGTTCCAGTTTGAACTTGGATCATGAAAGCAAGAAGAAATGAGGTTTTAGGGAGATGGGCAAAGAAGCAGCAATATTTTGGCCTAGTGCTATGAATTCAGTCAAAATGATGGCAGTTCTGGGGTGTTGGAAACGTTCTATATCATGACCTGGTTGGTAGTTACATGGGCGTGTGTATATGCAAAAAATCATGGAGTTGTACACTTCAGATTTAGGTGCTTTACTGTGTGTATGGTATAAGTCAATACAAAAAGAAAACAAAGTAATGGTAGAAATGTGGACCAGAATTACAGAAGGATCATGACTGCCATTGTAAGGACTTTGGGCTTAATCTGAAAGGCATTAGGAAATCATCCTAGTTTCTTAGGAAGGGAGAAGACTGATAGATACGGCAGAAGTGTGCAGTGTAGATCAGAATGGGATGATACTGAAGTCAGGCAAGCATGTTATGAGGCTTATGGAATGATTCTTGGCATGAGTTGATGAAGGCCTAACCAGGGAAGTGGTAGCACAAATGGAAGGGAAGAGCGTAGCAGGCATTGCTAGCAAGGAAATGATGGGAATCATCGACTGATTAGATATAAAAGATGAAGGAGAGAGAGAGAAGACTTCCAGGCTTTTAGCATGGGAACTGAAGAATCGTGGTCAAGAAGCTCAGGTGTGAGCCTCTATGCAGCTCTATGGTTTTACGCTTGCTGGTCTGCTGGTCAGTATAGTGATTGTGAGCTCATGCTGTGTGTACAGTGTGAGAAGTTATGAGAGCCTGGAGTGATAGCCATTACTTTGTGCCGTGCTGGGTGGTTCCAACTAACACAGGAACTGAAGTGTCCGAGAACACAGATCTGTGAACACATAGGTATGCTTAAAGGTGCTTAGAGAAATATATACATAGAAATGTAGATATGCATAAAGAAAAAGGAGGTGCTTTTTATTAAACATGTATGTGACAATAAAGTGTCAACAATGGTGATCTCCGGGTGGTAGGGTTTCTTTTTATTCTCTAAATTTTCTGTAATGACCACACATTGCTTTTATAATAAAAATAATTAATGTGATCAATAAAAAGAGGAGGTAGGTAACTTGGAGTATATGACTGTGTTGCAGGGTAAGTAAGCGGGCCGTAGGTGGTAGGAGGGGTTGACAAAACACACATGGTGGGTAGGGTGACAAGGTGAGTGCTTAGTACAGGGACCATGGGATGTTAATAGGTCTTATTTTTAGAATCACTGCAGCAGATCTCCTTCATGTTGTTTTATCATTTTTAATTAACCACTGGATGTGTTATCTTATTTTTCTTTTGCTAATTCTTTAAGGTTATGAAACTGAGAAAGTTGGCACAGCAGGTTGCTAATTGCCGCCAGTGTCTCGAACGCTCAACGGTCCTCATCAACCAAGCTGAGCATATCCTGAAAGAAAATGACCAGGCGCGGTTTCTCCAGTCTGCAAAAAATATTGCTGAGAGGTGAGTTCCTTATGTTCTTGCAGCAGTGCTTCCTCTTATGAAAAGGGGCCAGCTTAAAGTCACTTAATTCTGTTCAGGCGTGTATCAATACGTAGCCGCTACCACCTGAAGATTTTACCAGCTGGCTAGTTACTAAGCCTCAGTGTGGTACATTGCCCTGTGGATTTCTGGCACCCGTCTTTCTATCTCTGTAGCCTACTGGTTCTTCTAATGCACAGCCAACCATGTGCCCTAGTGATGCCATGGCTCTCTGCTGCCCACTCAGGGCTGGAGCTTTCTATGTTGGTGTTGGCATAGGAGCAGAGAAACTTCTGGCCACATAGATAGGTGGATGCCCTTCTAGTCTAGACTATAGCACTAGACTCCCTAGATTTGAATCCTGCCTCTGACCCTAAACTAGTTGGTCGCTCTTAGGGAAGTCATATAACCTCTCTGAGCTTCATTCTCATTCTCTCATTTGCAAAATGGGAATGATAATAGTGTCTATCTCATAAAGTTTTTGTGAGGGTTAAATGAGTTAGTACTTATAAAGGCTCAGAATAATGCCCAACACAAAGTAAATGCTCAATACTATTATTATTGGAGAGCAGAAATTGGGGATGAGAGGAGATTGTTACTTCTTGCAGTGTAACTATTAGCAACATTTGACTATTTAATTAGGTACAAGTATTATGTTAATATAAATAACTTTCAAATGTTTAAGAAGAGTAAATTAGAGGCGAAGAAATGAAAATTCTTTCAAGAAGTTTGCTATGAAGAGAAGGAGAGAGATATGGCGGTAGCTAGAATGACTATGCGGTAGAGGAAAGTTGTGGGTATTATTTTTTTAGATAGGAGAGATGTGAGTGAGTTTAAAAGTGAATGTAGGTCAGACTTCTCTGATGGTGCAGTGATTAAGAATCTGCCTGCCAATGCAGGGGACAAGGGTTCGATCCCTAGTCCCAGGAAGATCCCACATGCTGTGGAGCAACTAAGCCCACGTGCCACAACTACTGAGCTTGTGCGCCACAGCTACTGAAGACCACACGCCTAGAGCCAGTGCTCCACAACAAGAGAAGCCACTGCAATGAGAAGCCTGCGCACTGCAACGAAGAGTAGTCCCTGCACACCACAACTAGAGAAAGCCTGCGCAGCAACGGAGACCCAGCACAGCCAAAAATAAATTAATTAATTAAAAAAAAGTGGATACAGGTCAGCTAGAGATGGGGCAAAACTGAAGCTATGGAAAAAAGAAGGTATGTGGCCAAAGCACAAATGAAGGGACATCTCTTCCATTTAACCAGAAGGAAGACGGAAGTAATGGATGTGGATGTCAGTATGCCCAGCAGTTTGGTATGAGAAATTGAGGAATTTATCGTTTCATACCTACCCCTCTCTTTGTAAAGTAGGAGGCAAAGTCATTTGCTGAGCATGAGCAGGAAGGTAGCAGGGTTCTCTAGCTTTTTGAACATATGGAATACAGTTATAATAATTGCTTTAATGTCTAATTCTAATATCTGGGTCAGTTTCAACTAGTTGCTTTTTTCTCCTTATTATGCGCTTTATTTTCTTGCTTCTTTGCATGTCTGGTTATTTCTTATTGGATGTCAGACAATGTGAATTTTATCTTATTGGGCACTATATATTTTTGTATTCCTATAAATATTCCTAAACTTTGTTCTGGGACACGGTTAAGTTACTTGAAAATAGCTTGTTCCTTTCAGGTCTTGCTTTTAAGATTTGTTAGATGTGATCAAAGCAGTGTTTAGTCCAGGGGAAATTTTTCCCCACTACTGAGGCAAAACCCTTCTGAGTACGCTACCAGGTCCCCCATGAATCATGAGATTTTCTGGTCTGGCTGGTGGGAACATACACTATTCCTGGCCCTGTGTGAGCATTAGGGTTTGTTCCCTCTGATCTTTTTGGGTGACTCTTTCTCTAGCATTGGGCAGTTTCCTTATATGCATGTGTTAATCAGTATTTTATTGAACACTAGAGGCAAACCCTCTGAAGGTCCCAGAATTCTCTCTGTGCAGCTTTCTCCTCTCTAGTACTCTGCCCTGTGAACTCCAACCAACTTAGTCTCCTTGGATTCACAGCAGTGTGTTCTTAATTAGGGACTCCATCGGGCTCCACCTGATTCCCCCTTCATGTACCATTTTATTCCCTTAATTTTTGCTGGAACAAATTTTCCCACAGCTTCCTAAGAAAGAGTACAAGGTAAATAAAATTTTGAGAATTTTTTGTTTAAATAATATTTTAAATTTATTTTCTAATTTGATAGGTTGGAAATAAATTTTCCTTATAATTTTGAAGGCATGGCTCTATTGTCTCCTAACTTCCACTGCTATTTTGATTCCTGATCTTTTGAATGTGACCTATATTTTAAAATCTGAAGCTTTGAAGGTCTTATCTTTAATCTACTTTTTTCTGAAATTTCACCAAGATATGCCTTGGTGTGGGTCTTTTATTATTAATTTTTGTTGGGCACTAAGTGAGTCTTTCCAATCTAAAGACTACTGACTTTTAGTTCTGGGAAACTGTCTTTTATTATTTGCTAAGGACTTCCTCCCCTTCTCTCTTCTCTCTTTCTGGGACTCTAATTAGCCAGATTTTGGACACCCTTGATTTTCCCTCTAATTTTAAAAAATCTTTTATCTCGCACTTTCCATGACTTTATCTTCTTGATCTAAGATGTTTCCTTAATTTTTCATCCAATCCTTCTATTAAAATTTTAATTTAAGTATTTATATTTTTATTTATAAGAGCTCTTTCTTGATCTTTGCTTCTTTTTTAGCACTCCGTCCTTGCTTTATGAATACAAACTATTTATCTTCCTGATGATATTAAGGATCACTAAAAAAGTTTTCTTCTAAACTGCATTGTGTTGGTTTCCTCCACGTTCCTTTTCTCTGTTAGTTTCTGTCTTTCCCTAAATGTTTGGGGAGCTTTTCACTGCCTGTTTGAATTTAAGACTAAAAAGTGACTGGAAGATCTGAGGGGGTGGGAACAGTTTGTTGCTTGGTGAACTTTGCTATAGGATTATAAGGCGGAATGCTAGATTTTTAAAAAATTTATTTATTTTTATTTTTGACTGCGTTGGGTCTTCGTTGCTGCGCGCGGGCTTTCTCTAGTTGAGGCGAGCGGGGGCTACTCTTCGTTGCGGTGCCCGTGTTTCTCATTGCGGTGGCTTCTCTTGTTGCAGAGCACGGGCTCTAGGTGCGCGGGCTTCAGTAACTGTGGCACGCAGGCTCAGTAGTTGTGGCTCACGGGCTCTAGAGCGCAGGCTCAGTAGTTGTGGCCACGGGCTTAGTTGCTCTGCGGCATGTGGGATCTTCCTGGACCAGAGATGGAACCCGTGTCTCCTGCATTGGCCGGAGGATTCTCAACCACTGCACCACCAGGGAAGTCCGGAATGCCAGATTTTTATTGAGTGGACTCATCTGTAGGTGTTTTCTCTTGGGTCAGTTACCCGTGGAAGGAATCCACCAATCTCCTGCTTCTGGAGGGGGATGAAGGGTACAAGTCTGGCTGCCATTATTCTAGGAGCCAAGCAGGGAAAGGGTTTTAAGACTGCTTTTAGTATGGCGTCAAGATGAGAGAGGGGTGGTCTGTGGTTGAGTGGATCTGGTGGTCTTGCTGTTCCTCATGCAAACTTTCAACTGTCTGTGGCAATAAATCAGCTTCATGTTTTTGGCTTCCCAATTCAGCTTTCTCTGCTCTGTTGTTGGTTACCACTCATCCATCCCTTTCTAATTTCCAGACATTTGTTGACAATATCTTACTTGCATCTCTTTTTCCATTCTCTTTGTCTTTGTGGGTTTATGATTTTTTTTTCTTTGTCATTTCAGTGGGATTTCATGAGAGCAGAGATAAAACATATATTTAAACCACTGTATGTAATCATGTCCACTCACTCTTCAACTCTCTGAAATGTCTTGTGCCACTACCACACTATTGAAAGTATTCTTTCCAAGATCACCAAATGAATACCTTGGTGCTAAATTGTAATCGACATTCCTTTGTTTTATCTTACTGTTTCATCTTACTTGGTCTCTCAGTAGCATTTGTCCCTACTGACCATTGTTACTTGAAATTTCTCTGCCCTTAACTTGAGAAAGCTCCTGGTTTTCTTCCTGCCTGTCTGGTTTCATTTGCCTTTGTGAGCAACTATTCCTTGACCTATTCCTTTATGCTGTTGTTCTTTGTGATTCTGTCTTAAGCTATTCTCTTTTCACAGTACACATTCTCCCTCTTGCAGACTTGTATCACCTAGGGCTTCGGTTACCATCTAGCTGTCGATGATTCCCAACTCTGTATATCTAAATCTTCTTTTCATGGGCTCATGTATAGCCTATGTGGTAGGAAGAATAGATGGCTAACTATGTGGTATGGCTTGAGAATCATCTATGCAACCTAAATATCTTTCTCCCTGGTCTCTCATAGGGTCTGAAATTCTCTCCCACAATTATTCATTGTAATGTATTAAGAACCAAGACTTCAGTTAAAATGAAATTTTAACTGGGAGAGTTATTCCTTCCCCCTTACAAATGGCACTTATTATATATTATCCCTAATAGAGATCAGAGCCTTGAGAGATAGCTAATGTTGTGTTTTGCTTAAATACAGAAACACAGACACACACACAGACACAAACACTTACGTATATGTCAATGTCATCTTTATCTCATCCTTAACCTTCCAGCCACTGTTAACATTTGGGAGTGTGTGTGTGTGTGTGTGTATATATATATATATATATATATATATATATATTTATATATACCTCACAAACATAAGGTCATGTCGTATATACTGCATTTTACCCTATGTTTGAAACGTAACATATCACGAACTTTCCCCTGGCATTGGATATTTTTTTATAACCTGATTTCCAGTGACCTTATAGTGTTTCATCTTTTGATGTATGACACATTACTTAGCTCAGTCCCCATTGTTAGACAACTAGGTTACATACAGTGTGTTGAGTGCTCTTATAGTTGTTATCTTTGCATATGTCTTAGTTACTTCTTTAGTAAAAAATTTATGAAGTACTTAGTGAACGGGACGTCTTGTTTGCAAGTGGGAACCTCTGTGTAGCGTGTGATGAAAAAACATATTTTAAAATGGCTGATGTTGAGAAGGGCAAGAATATTTTTTAAAAGGTCAACCCAAGGGCTTCCCTGGTGGCGCAGTGGTTGAGAGTCCACCTGCCGATGCAGGGGACACGGGTTCATGCCCCGGTCTGGGAAGATCCCACATGTCGCGGAGCGGCTAGGCCCGTGAGCCATGGCCGCTGAGCCTGCGTGTCCGGGGCCTGTGCTCTGCAACGGGAGAGGCCACAACAGTGAGAGGCCTGAGTACCGAAAAAAAAAAAAAAAGCTACTAGTGAGTAATATTTGGCCACTGCCTTATTTACTACAAAACAGAAATAGCTCATGACTTTTTTATGTGTACCATATTTAAATTGATCTCATACACCAGAATTCAGATCATGAATGGCTGATAGGATATTTCTGTTGGATAGTCATGACTTAAATAAGATTGGCTTGTGGATAAATGAGTATGACCAGCTTTATGAATTTTGATAGTAATTCCAGTTCAGCAAGTACCATCACTATTTTCCCCTTCTACAGATATGATTGGGGGACTTCCCTGGTGGCACAGTGGTTAAGAATCCACCTGCCAATGCAGGGGACAAGGGTTCGATCCCTGGTCCGGGAAGATCCCACATGCCGCGGAGCAACTAAGCCCATGCGCCACAACTACTGAGCCTGCACTGTAGAGCCCGTGAGCCACAACTACTGAAGCCCACATGCCTAGAGCCCGTGCTCCGCAACAAGGGAAGCCACCACAACGAGAAGCCTGCGCAGTGAAATGAAGAGTAGACCCCGCTCACCACAACTAGAGAGAAAGCCCTCGTACAGCAACGAAGACCCAACGCAAAAATAAATAAATTTATTTTAAAAAAGATATGATTGGACTTGATTAATAATGTTCAACTTTGCACAGAGGTGGTGAATGCCATCTCAAAACCTATAGGAGACTGTGTTTATATTTAGGTTTATATAACTGGTGGTATTAATATATTTAAATACTGAGAAGATCCCTTCACTGTCTCATTGAACAGAGTAAGGCTCACCTGTGCTTCAGGGTGTGTTCATTAGCCTGTTAAGGCGAGGACTAACAATAAGCTGGCAATGTCCACTTTCTCTTTTTGGTCTTAACTGTGCCAATTTAATCAAAATTCTCTGTATCTAAAATGTTGCCTTTTACTTAATGAAAGGCATTTTAGTCTGGTTTAGGTATAATGCCAAATAAAGAGTATTTAATACTTCTCACATTTTTTTAAAATAAATTTATTTATTTATTTTTGGCTGTGTTGGGTCTTCGTTTCTGTGCGAGGGCTTTCTCCAATTGCGGCGAGCGGGGGCCACTCTTCATCACGGTGCGCGGGCCTCTCACTGTCGCGGCCTCTCTTGTTGAAGAGCACAGGCTCCAGATGCGCAGGCTCAGTAGTTGTGGCTCACGGGCCTAGTTGCTCCGCGGCATGTGGGATCTTCCCAGACCAGGACTCGAACCCGTGTCCCCTGCATTGGCAGGCAGATTCTCAACCACTGCGCCACCAGGGAAGCCCACTTCTCACATTTTTATAGATAATCTATAAGGTCGGATGTTTTTAAAATTCAGCATGACAAGATACAGTAGCAAATTTTGCTGGGGAATTCTTCACTAAGTCAGACCAAGTTATAATTCAGGATTGTCTTTTAAACAGCTATCCAAAAACACATACAACTGTAGAACTACTGTATATGTGTGATTGGTAATGGTGCTTTTCCCAACTCATTAGAAGGATTAAAATAGAGGAGATATACCATCAGCACAAATTTTGTACATTATGTGATCATAAGGCTTAAGAATTAAAACC
This sequence comes from Pseudorca crassidens, assembly GCF_039906515.1. Classification (NCBI taxonomy): domain Eukaryota; kingdom Metazoa; phylum Chordata; class Mammalia; order Artiodactyla; family Delphinidae; genus Pseudorca; species Pseudorca crassidens. Next base: position 39,024,221 of record NC_090317.1, on the reverse strand, counting down.
AAAATCACAGATCAAAAACATTTTATGAAGTAGAACTGTGATGTCAGAGAATATTTACATTTTAAGCTATTTTGATATGTAATGCTAAATTTGGCCTCCAAAATTTGAATCGTTTTCAGTCCTAATAAAAACATGTAGGCATTATTTAATATAGACATAAAAAGCTCCTATGATGTCTTTATAATCATAAACGCTATCTCATTTTAATTTACATTTCTTTGATTTTTCCTGTAGTTGGGCTTTTTAATATATTTGTTGGCTATTTTCATGTGTTGTGAATTAACTTTCTGTTTTATTTGTCTGCACTTCTCCTGTCACCACTTTACTTTCTGCTCATTCCCAGACACCTTAAAATCTGATCCGCCTCTAGTTTTGACCCCTTCCAGTCCATCCACTGCAGCTGGAGTATTGTTCTTATTTTTTAATTTATTTTAAAAAATATTTTTTATTTATTTTTTATTTTTTGGCTGCCTTGGGTCTTCGTTGCTGTGCGCAGGCTTTCTCTAGTTGCAGAGAGCGGGGGCTACTCTTCGTTGTGGTGCACGGGCTTCTCATTGCGGTGGCTTCTTTTGTTGTGGAGCATGGGCTCTAGGCGCGTGGGCTTCCGTAGTCGTGGCACACGGGCCCAGTAGTTTTGGCGCACGGGCTTAGTTGCTCTGAGGCGTGTGGGATCTTCCTGGACCAGGGCTCGAACCTGTGTCCCCTGCGTTGGCAGGCGGATTCTTAACCACTGCGCTACCAGGGAAGCCCTGGAGTGTTGTCCTTGAAACATAAATTTGAGCACATCACTCCTTTGCCTCAAAAGCTTCAGTGGCTCTCATTGTATTAGTCTTTCATTTGTTTATCCTGACCTGAATTTTATTCCTGAAACATCGCAATTTCCAGAAACAGCCAAAAGCTATTGTAGGTAGATGTGTAACAGGGTATCCATGCATAAGGATATGTATTTGTTTAACTCCTCATCCCCTTACAACTAGTTCACCATACAAGTTTCCTCTCTGCTCTTCCTGCATTCAATGCCTCTTCTCTCCACTCTAACATGCATATTGTTGCCAAGTTAATGTTTCTTTCCATCCTGTTATTTGCATGCTCAAGGATCTTCATTGGCTCCGATTCAGGTCTGGCACAGGACCTAAACATGCATAGTTTGATCAAAGCTCAGAGATAAATCTGATGTGGAACAATGGTTTAGAATTGCTGAAGTATGTAAAAATATACCTTATTTTTTTAAAAAACAGGAACTGTCTACATGGTTAAGGGTATAAAGTTTAGAATCCAATGAACATGGGTTCAGTTATATATTTTTTTCTGATCCTTGTGTGACCTTGAGCAAGTTCCTTAACCTTTCTATGTCTCATTTACAAAATGGAAATAAACTTTGCTACGCAGGGCGATAGTAAGGAGTAACTTACTGTATGTAGAGTGCATGCATGGTGTCTTACATGTACTAAATGCTCAATAAGGTTAGCATTTGTGTTGTTGTTAGTCATTCAGTTATTCATTCAACAATTATTTATTCATTATGTGTCCAACACTGTGTTAGGGACCATGGAAGATTATAAGAGGTACAAAATATGGATCCTCCTCTTGAGACTCTTAGAATTAGTTGGGGAGATAAAACTAGCATAGCATTATACAATTAGAGAATAATAAAATTAAGTGTAAATGTTGTCAAAGGTCAAACAAAGTACAGGATTTAAGGGAAGGTTTTAACCAAGCCCCAGCATGCTGGCTTGTTGATTAGCATTAAAAAAATAGAGGGGGAGAAAAAATTCTCTCAAACTGCTCTTACCAAGCCTTCAGAGGTCTAGTTTTGATGCTGCCTGCCAGATGGAAAATGATGCAGAGGGGAAAGAATCCTGTATTTACTTCTCCTAATTAAGACAGGATGGGGGAGTGTGTTTGAGGGGTGAACATATGTGAATAAATATGGTATAACCCTTAATTGGTTCCTGATGATTAAAATTTAAATGGTTTCCATTGGAAAAGCACAGATATGATATTTTTCACTAAATGAATCAAGCTCTAGCAGTCGTTTATTTTCACCTTGTTTAACCAGAAATCAAACATTGGATAAAGGTTGCAAACCTATTTTGATGTATATTGATGTACTTTTCTCTCTTCCAGGGTCGCTATGGCAACTGCATCTTCTCAAGTTCTGATTCCAGACATCAATTTTAATGATGCCTTTGAAAACTTTGCTTTAGATTTTTCCAGAGAAAAGAAACTGCTGGAGGGGCTAGATTATTTAACAGGTGTGAAAATACTGTGCTTTCCTTTCCATTTTAGTCCTTTTCTTTTGGTGTGCTTTGACTTTAAAATAATCTGTAAAGGGCAATATTGATCATGAAAATGCTTTTATAAACTTTAAAATGATACATGTATCTTTTTACATAGAATATATTTTAGTTCATGTAACAGAAAAGAGAAATGAGTTGTCAGTGTCTCCGGGGACAGAATGGGTATACATACCATCCTTACTTAAAGGTAAAAAACAAGAAGTTGCTGATGGTTTTCTCCTTATGAGCCTGTCAGTAATATAATGTCACTTGTTATAAGGGGTAGAACTCGGGTGGTAATTAAAGAATATTAGAGAATGTCTCACATGGATATAGGTACCACCCAAATGATTTTAAGGAAATTTAGGGATTAGCAGATTAGGAAGAAGAATATCTGAGTTGCAGAGAATTTTAGAAGATGAGGGAGACAACCAGTCTGTTAAAAATACTGACTACCTTCAGGATTGTTGAATGATCATTCCATGAGAAAAATATACACACACAATAACTTTGTGTTTGTAGTTATCTTTGTTACTATGTTAAAATAGTTGTCATTTATTGAACATCTACTTTATACCAGACACTATATATTAATTTTATATCATGATCCTTACAACGAATCTGTGAGGTAATTATCATCCCCATTTTACAGATGAGGGAACTCATATTAATTTGCACAATTAACCCCTATTAATACTGCCAAAAATATATAATACAATTTACTTTGAAAAAAAAGAAATAGGTCAAAGGTCATGTAATAAGGAAACATGTGACCACTTTGCTCTAATATCTACATATGTGTTAGTGCAGGCAGAGTAGACGATGGGCAATCAATCATCTCAATAACTTAGGCTTAGATCTTTGCCTAAAATACCTTTACCATTGAAGCAAAAGTGGTTTGGGGGAACTTGAGGTTTCAGCACTTGGATTCAGGTTGTATGGTACATGCAATCTAAAGCTTCTTATTAAGAAAACCACCTTTCCATGAGATGTTGGGTTGGGCAGCAAGAGTAACGATTGTAAAATTCCAGAACAGAGAGTATGCTTTCCTTACCTTCTTTTCCACCTTTCCTTACAGCCCCAAACCCACCATCTATCCGAGAGGAACTCTGTACTGCTTCCCATGACACCATTACAGTCCACTGGATCTCGGATGATGAGTTCAGCATCAGCTCCTATGAGCTTCAGTACACCATATTCACTGGCCAGGCTAACTTCATCAGTAAGTCATGGTGTAGTTGGGGCCTGTGGCCAGAGATAAGGAAATGTAAGGAAGCAGTAAGCTGCTCAAGATTGGCCGGGGCGCCACGAGGCAAGTGTTTGTAAGACATGTTAGGTTGTTTAGTATAGTGTTTTGTAGACAGTGCAAGCTCCCCCAGGGCATTGCAAAGACCTTACTGATGGGTGACAAGCAAGTTGTGTATTTCCTTGCTGGGCAGTCACTGGGGCCACTCCCATTTGTTTATGTAATCCTTAGCTTTTCCTCAGTTAATCCATGTCACTCCACTCTCCCAAATCAGAACACAGCTCAGAATTCATTCCTGAGTAGCTAAGCCACCATCATTGCTGATTCTATGTGTGTGAACATCTCTCTCCTTGACTCTTCTTCCACTTCATTATCATGGTAAAATACATTACATTCAAAGACTACCACTTCCTTTACCACACCTATTTGTATCAGTGAATAAGTGAAGTGACAAGCCTCCTGCCTCTGTCACTCTTCCCTCTACCCCTTCTCCCTTTCCTCCAAGAATTACACCAAATATAAAATGGCCCATCAGTGGGCCATCAAATGAAAGACGTTCGCAAAGCAGTCATTTAGCCTACATGTTATGGTTTCACCTTCTGATGAATTGGAGCAAGACAAGGCAGTAGGATCTTAACTAGAGCTGCAAGTTCCCCTCAATGTGCTGGGGAAAATGGAAATGAAAGCAGAATTAAAAGTGGACTCAAGATTGGAACTGATTTGCACCCTAAGGTTGCATCTGCATAGCTGCAAATTAGTATTTTCTTTTTACTTTGTGTTTGTGCTTCTGTGTCTGACTTCACAGACCCGCATGAGAGGAGTTTTTCCAACGAAACCGTCCCAATAGGCTTCCTTTTCCCATCTTGTGACAATTTAGGGCCACATGATGGGATGGGGAGGTGAGAGGACATTTGGGCTCAAACTCTAAAAAACACTTGCCTCGTGCAGCTCCATCCTAAGCCACTTGGCCCTGGTAGCTGCTTTCCTGGGTGTTTCTTCAGGTTGTGAAGTCGCAAAACGCTAAGGCCTCCCCAACATACTTGTTTGCAGTTGTCTTTCCTGCTCGGGAAAGTCTTAAAGCCAGTAACTGTGCTTCTCTTTCCTGATATGGGGAGAGCAGTGGTCTCCTGGGAGTTGAGAATAAGTCTAAGAAGTGACAAAGATCAAAAGGCTGTCACCTCTGTTTTCAAGGGTACATAGTCCTTTGTAAAGAAAAGCTTAGAGGATAATTCTTAATAGTGATAGGACCATAGCATCTTAGAATTGGAAGGGACCTCAGACGTCATCTTGTCAAATCTTCTTGCCTTCTGCCAGAAACCCTGTAGGTGATTGTCCTGTCTCTGCTCAAACATTTCCAGTGATGGGCAGCTGAATTCTAGCAAAACAGCCCATTCAATTGTTGTGCAGCTATAAATAATTGTTAGTGCTTCCTTATAAAAGGCCTAAGACTTCCTCCTAGTGAATAATAACAATTTGGATACGTATTATGCTTTTCCATTTACAAACACTCCCATATATGTTATGTCATTTGGTCCTCATAACTTCTCCCTTAGCCTTATGAAGTAGATGATAGTAATTCTATTTTATAGACGTAGAAACTGAGGCTCAAGTTAAATGAGTTGTCCAAGGTCACAGAGCTACAAACTGATGGAGTCATTATCTGAACCCAAGCCTGTCAGACTTCAAGGTTAATGCTCCTTGAATTAAACCAGCTACCAATTCTTCCTAGTCCACTGAGGATAGCTGTATTATTGCTCTTGTGTGTTAGCTGATGCCCCCTTGTCCTGTACCTTTTTTCCAGCAGCCATGTTGACTGTTGTGTTGACTGAGCATATAGTCAGCTGAAATCCCCAGGCATTCCAAATCCTATTCCTATATAATTGAATTTCTAAACTGAAATACAACATCTTGAATTTATTCCTATGACATTTTATCTGGTTAGTTCTGACTCCTTATTCCAGCCTACCAAAATTCCTTTGTATGTAGTTTCTGCCTTTCAATATATTTACTTTCCCTTCCAGCGTGCCTTCTATGTCTTCCTCCTTCGACCATTGATAGAAAAGTAGAATAGGACAGGAACAAAGGCAGAGCCCTGAAGCAAAATTTTGGATGGCAATGGGCAGATAAGTTGAAACTATTTTACTAGTAAAAAATATTCATGAAGATTCCAGTCCTACATGCTGGTCTGGCCTGCCACTGTTGACTGAACCCTGGTTGTGAGAGCTACTTTCCCTTGAGGTTTTCCTATATTTTCTCTTTTTTAAAACCACTTTATTGAGGTATAATTGACATACAAAAAGTTGTCCATCAACAGATGACATGGATAAAGAAATGGATAAAGAAAATGTGGTATATACATAAAATGGAATATTATTAAGCCTTTAAAAAGAAGGAAATCCTGCCACATACAATAACATGGATGAACCTGGAGGGCATTATGCTAAGTGAAATAAACCAGACACAGAAGGACAAATACTACATGATACCACTTACATGAAGAATCTTAAAATAGTCAAACTCCACATTTTCTTTAACCAGAAATTTCTTCCTTGCTGGTTAGAATTTTGTCTGGAGAAGTACTTCTCCTTATTTTTTCAACTTTCCTCCTTTATTTTAAACTTTCTCCCCACTTTATGTAAGATTTGAAATTGTCACAAGCCAATAATGTTTCAGATGATGCTGTTAGCTGAATGAGAATTCCAACAGATGTTTAGATAATGGTCTTCCCCATTACTGTATATCTTTCCTCTGTTTCAGCTTTGCGTTTTGTATTATGAAAGCACTGGCTATAACCTCTCCCTGGCCAGGCAGTCTGTAACATACTGCCACAAAGATGTAACTTCTATTTCCCCTCATTTTCATTCTCATGCAAATGCTCTCCACACACATTTACACTCAGGTTCATGAATTTCCATATTGTGGTCTTTCCATTTTGAACACGGTTTATACTTCCATTACCATAATTCAATGATAAATCCCATCTCATTAAGTCTCAGTGATACCCAGAGGATCATATATTTACCTTTTTAAAATTTAGAAATGATTTCAAAATTACAGAAAACTTGCAAGACCAGCACAAAGAATGCCCATATACTCTTTACCCAGATTCACCTATTGTTAATGTTTTATCCCATTTCCTTTATCATTTGCTAACATTCTCTGTTTCTGTCCATTTTTTCTGAACCATTTGAGAGTAACTGGCATACATCATGGCCTTTCACCCCTAAATCCTTCAGTGTGTGTTTCCTAAGAATAAAGAAATTCTCTTATGTATCCACGGTACAGTTATCAACTTTAAGAGGTATGACGTTGATGCAGTACTTTTAACTAATCCACCATTCATATTCCAATCTTGACGGTTGACCCAATAATATACTTTATGACATATTAAGGACCCAATGTTGTCCTATATAGTCTAGGATCAGGCATTGGACTTAATTGTCATATTTCTAGCATCCTTTAATCTGGAACATTTTCTCAGCCTTTCTTTGTCTTTAATGACATTTATATATATATATATTGTGTGTGTGTGTGTGTGTGGTATGCGGGCCTCTCACTGCCGCGGCCTCTCCCGTTGCGCAGTACAGGCTCCGGACGCGCAGGCTCAGCGACCATGGCTCACGGGCCCAGCCGCTCCGTGGCATGTGGGATCCTCCCGGACCGGGGCACGAACCCGTGTCCCCTGCATCGGCAGGCAGACTCTCAACTACTGCGACACCAGGGAAGCCCATACATTGATATTTTTTAAAGTGCCCTTTTAATTTGTTTATTATGCTGTTCCTTATTTTGAGTTTGTCTGATGTTTCCTCACGATTATATTCAGATTACACATTTATGGCTGGAAGGCTACATAAGAGACGTGTTCTCCTTGGGACATCACAACTGGAGACACACGATGTGTACTTGCCCTTCATTGGTGATGCTCATTTTGATCACTTGATCAAAGGTGTTGCCTGATTTCTTCTTTGCATAGTTACTATTTTTCCTTTTGCAACTAATAAGCAATCTGTGCCATGATACTTTAAGACCATGAAAATATCCTGCTTCCTCATCAAACCCATCCCACCCCATCCCTGTTTTAGCATCAATCAATAATTCTCACCTGATCCAATCTTTACTCTGATGATGGCAAAATAATGATTTTCCAACTGAGCATCCACTTCCACATTTACAGGTTGCCACTCTGCATTCTACTGTAAGCAAGAGACTCATCCTTCATTTGTTTATTTATTTTTTTTACTTCTCAGTATGGACTTATGAATTCTCTTTTTTCGATGGTTTATAATTCTTTACTGCCCTTATTTATTTTGGTGCTCAGATTGCCCAAATTCAGCCAGTGGGAGCCTTTTAAGCTGACTCCTGGGTCCTTATAGTCTTCCATCATTTTCTCCAGTGCTTCCTTACTTTTCAGCACAACAAAAGGTTGTACGCTCATTTTGACCATATCCTGCCCCAGCCCTGAAGTCAGCCATTTTTCCAAGGAACGCTGGTCCCTTTTAGTAGGAGAATGTTATTATAGACCAAAACCTGGGTACTAGAAGTACACACATACACCCATGTACATATACATATTCACACATAATATATGTACACACATACTTAACATATGTGCAATATGTATGCACATACACATACAAATACATATTTTAGAAATCATGAGTTTATACCAATATCTCCAATTCCAGTCCATCCCCACAGGTTCTTTCTTACCTTCCCCCACTTCATATTTGTATGTTCCTACTTCCACAATGAGAAGCCTGGTCCCAGCAACATCGACACGGATACTCATTTGCTCAATAACACATCTGAAATAGTTTCAGAATGGCGTTGCCCGTCCCACTGCAAACACAAACAATAGTGAGGATTTGCTTACAGTTCTCCTCTTGCCCTTTGCTGTGACTGTTTACATTTGAAATGCAGGTGGCTTCATTTTTTTGTTTGCCTTCAGTTTTAGGCCCCACTCTTCCCATTCATATTGACAGCATTTAAATTTTTGAACTTGTAAAACAACCATGTTTCCAAAAGGGAAAACTATACAAAAAAGGTGTACTCAGAGAAGTGTCATTCTCTCCTGTATCCTTTTCATTTTCTTCCCCCACCTCCATCCCCTGTAGGCAACCAGCTTCGTTATTTTCTGGTTTTTCCTTCTTGTTGCTATTATTGTTTTGTAAATCTAAGCAAATATATGTATGTTTTCTTATTTGCCTTTCTTTCTCGCAAAAAAAAAAGGTAGCATACTACATAAACTCTTTTGCAATTTTCTTTTTTAAATTAACAGTATATCTTGGAAATCACTCCGTTATCAGTTCATAGAGATCTTCCACCTTCTTTTTTATAGCTGCATAGTACTTCATTATGAAGTTAGTTTTGGTTTTGTATTGTTAGCAGTATATCTGGAAGATCATATATTTCCCTCTTAGTAGTAAAATTTAATGTGCAGTTTATGATTCATACTGTGCATTGATACATAGGCAGCCAAGCCCTCAAACATTTTTCCTTGCCCTTATCCTTGTGTCTTTTCATGCGAATCACTGAACATCGCCACCGATTATTCTTCTTTCTATAGCATATCTGTTTGCACCCCATTATGCTTCTTTTTTCTAGTTTTAATTTAGACTTCTTCTACTGCTCCCCAAATTAATTATAAAACCCTTCTGATCATATCTCTTTCAAATCACTTATTATTATTTCCAGTTTTTAATCTCACTAAATCCTTTGCTAGAGCTGCATAGAAATGACTAAATTCACCACTCATTTTCCCTGCCCTTTCTTTTCTATCCTCTGGTAGAGTTATGGTTAAAAAGTGGTAACCTGACTGAAAAGCAGATAACAGAAGAGATAAGCCTAAATTCACAGGCTAGAATGTTGATCCCTCTTTTACTAAAAGTTAGCCAAATACATGTTTTTAATTATGTACATTTTCTCTGTTTAAGTCAATGTTTATGGTCTAAAGAGTTTCAAAAGCAGAAACCTAGATCTCTGATCCCTTTCCCTACTTGGGAGGGAAGGAGATTCCAGACAACAATGTGTTCCTGGACCACCCAACCTCAAATGAGTATTGGAATCAGAACCAGGAAGGGGTAAAACTGGGTAGTGTCAAGTGAGGAGATGATATTCTGCTTTGACTGTTATGTCATCTCCTTGGCTTCCCTATGACACCTTGGAGTCCACCGAGATTGGAAGTAAGGGTGAGGATGGTGTGGGAGAGTTGAATCATAAGCCCTGAAAGCTTCGCTACCTTGCAGAGACTAAGGAACATTACTGTTTGCTCCATGAATTGCGATGTAGTGGAGAGAACCCTGGACTAGGATTAAAGAGACCAGAGTTCTACTCTCAGCACCATCCCCAGCTATCTGTGGCCTTGGTCAAGTCACTTTTCTTCTCTCTGTCTTAGTTTCCTATTTGTAAAATGAGGGAAATATAGTGCCTAGTTGTCATTTTGGCTCTGAGATTCCATGTTACTGTGCTCTGCTCCACCCATTCGAGGTCAGACTCAGATCTCAGAGGATTGGACCTTTGGGGCAAAGACCTAGAGACTCCATAAAAGAGATGATTCTGTGATTTTGTATAGACGTTTTCCTGTATTATTTGGCAGCAAATCGGAGTAACCTAACTTTCACTAGTGGTTACATTCAGTTACCAGAAGCAAGGAGCCTGGCGTAAGCTTAGCTCCATGGGAGAAAAGAAGCAGAGGAGGTTCATCTCACTATGTCTTCCACGATTCAAAAGAAAACAAAATGAAATTCACTTTTGGGGGGGGCTTATGATGAATTTTCAGTGTGCTTCTCATCATCCTACCTCTATGACCTTAACATCCTTCCTTTCCCCACGTTACAGGCCTGTATAATTCCGTGGATAGCTGGATGATTGTGCCCAACATCAAACAGAACCATTACACAGTTCACGGACTTCAGAGTGGGACACGCTACATCTTCATTGTTAAAGCCATAAACCAAGCAGGCAGCCGGAACAGTGAGCCTACCCGACTCAAAACAAACAGTACGTTGTGGTGATTCCAAAAGGAGAGAGCAGTTTTGCCCTCAGTGCCAGCAAGTACACTTAGCCTGACACTGGCACCCACAGCAGTGTAAGAGGGCAGTGGCACTGGGTAGAGGAGCTGTACTTTTGGAGTCTGTGCTTTGGGCAGGGGGGTTGTTTGTGTCCTTGGGAGGTATGTGGACACAGAGATACACATAAAACAGCTGGTGGCTTGGGAGGATATTAGTGAAGAGTTTTTCTCTGCACTCTGCCTCCATGCTTTGGGGACAATTGAGTAAAAGAGTACTGTTTGTGATAATCTGGTAAAATCCTCCTGCTGAGAAGCCATACCTGCTAGGAATGCTTTTGACTAAAAGTGACAGAAAAATCCAACTAATTTAGCTTAACAAATAGTATTTTTTAGCAGCTTAAACAAAGTGTTTTTCTCTCTCTTTCGCATAGCAAGAAGCTCGAAGTTTAGGCGGTTCAGGGATGGTGCAGCAGTTCTGTGATGTCGTAAGAGACCCAGGCACCTTCTCCTTTTGTGTGTTGGCTTATTGCCACATGGTCACAACATGACCACTGCAACCTCTAGATGTCATATTTCCTTTCAAGATAGAAAGAAGGGGGAAAGTGTTGGTACACGTGATGGCTGTCCCTTTCATCAAGAAAGCAGACACTTTCCTAGAAGTTTCCTCCATCCTCTCTGACTTCTGCTTCCATCTTCTTAGTCAACCCTAGCAGCGAGGGAGGCTAGGAGCTTGAGTGTTTAGCTTTTCTGACCTCTATAGTAAAAGTGGGTAAGAGAGAAAAAGTAGGGGGTGGGTGTTACGTTCGCCAACGGTGTCTGCCAGACGCGTTGGTATTGCCATACCCAGCTGTTGGCTTCTAGTAACTAACTGGTTCTGTCTAGGACTGTAAGGAATAATTTGTTGTGAATGGTCCTGCACAACAAATATTTTTTCTAATTATTGATGATGCAAAAGTCACTCTAACAAAGTTACCTAATTATATGTTATTTACATCCCAGTAGTTAGAGGGCAAACAGTTTGTCCCGTAGTTGAGTTATTCTCAGGTTTATTTGTTCTGCCACCAAGCAGCAGTTATCTCGTCTATTCCCTCACTTTGTCTCACCTCAAATACTCCTTCCCCTAAAATCTGCTCAAAGCCCAAACCACCCACTGAAATAAAGCAAAGTGCAAAACTTATTTGAGGACATGAGAGCCTCCCCCCCCACTTTTTTTTTTTTTTTTTGCGGTACGCGGGCCTCTCACTGTTGTGGCCTCTCCCGTCGCGGAGCACAGGCTCCAGACACGTAGGCTCAGCAGCCATGGCTCACGGGCCCAGCCGCTCCGCGGCATGTGGGATCTTCCCGGACCGGGGCACGAACCCGTGTCCCCTGCGTCAGCAGGCAGACTCTCAACCACTGCGCCACCAGGGAAGCCCGAGAGCCCCCTTTTCACTTGATAGTCTGTGAAGGGGGCACAGCTTATTTTTATTTTATTGAAAACAGTGGCTTCTGGCCTGTTTCCTTAATATAATCCAAACACCAGTCAACTTTCACTGACTCAAGAATGATTATCTTGTCGAGACTCCTCTGATAGTGATGGTCCTGGAGGACAAAGATAGAATTCTTAAATACTTCCTCATGCATTTTCTTTTTTCTACTTTTTTCAGGCCAACCCTTTAAACTGGATCCCAAAATGACTCACAAGAAGTTGAAGATCTCCAATGATGGACTGCAGATGGAGAAGGATGAAAGCTCTCTGAAGAAGAGCCATACCCCAGAGAGGTTTAGTGGCACAGGATGCTATGGGGCAGCAGGAAATATATTCATTGACAGTGGCTGCCACTACTGGGAGGTGGTCATGGGTTCCTCAACATGGTAAGTGGATCCCACTTTTCTTTTCTCCTCTCTCCCCTGTTGTTAGGTCCCTGGGAGATTCAGTTCTATAGCACAAACGTAATACCAGTAAGTCAAGGTTAAAAGGCATGTGATGGAAACCACTGCTAGAAAAATTTGCCAGTTTTTAAAAAATAAAATTAGGGAAAATATACTGAGCTAGGAGTTGAAAATTACAGCACTCTAATTGCTGACTATTTTTAAGGCTCTAGTGATGGGCTTCCCTGGTGGCGCAGTGGTTGAGAGTCCGCCTGCCGATGCAGGGGACACGGGTTCATGCCCCGGTCCAGGAAGATCCCACATGCTGCGGAGCGGCTGGGCCCGTGAGCCATGGCCGCTGAGCCTGCGCGTCCGGAGCCTGTGCTCCGCATCGGGAGAGGCCACAACAGTGAGAGGCCCGCGTACCGCAAAAAAACAAAAACAAAACAAAAAAAAACCTCTAGTGCTGTCAGTATTATGGATCTAAATGTAAATTATTTAAAGAAGAAACATGTATTCTATTTCTTAGCTATTCTGTACGGTGTCTAGCATAACTCAGATCATTAATAAATGTTTATTTCTCTCTCCTTTTTACTGTCTCACAGGTATGCAATTGGCATTGCCTACAAATCAGCTCCCAAGAATGAATGGATTGGCAAGAACGCCTCCTCATGGGTCTTCTCTCGATGCAATAGTAACTTCATAGTCAGACATAACAACAAGGAAATGCTGGTGGATGTGCCACCACAGTTGAAGCGTCTGGGTGTCCTTCTGGATTATGACAACAACATGCTGTCTTTCTATGACCCAGCTAACTCTCTCCATCTTCATACTTTTGATGTGACCTTCATTCTTCCAGTTTGTCCAACATTCACAATCTGGAACAAATCCCTGATGATCCTGTCTGGCTTGCCTGCCCCAGATTTTATTGATTACCCCGAGCGGCAGGAATGCAACTGCAGGCCTCAAGAATCCCCTTATGTTTCTGGGATGAAAGCTTGCCATTAAGTTTCAAGAGAGCGTATAATTCACTGGCTCTCCAGTTCAGCAGTTCTTCCCCTCCTAAACCTCAGTTAGTGTCCAATATACAAGATACAAAAATAAAGTTCATTTGAAGCATCCAAAATAACTAGATATTATAGATTTAATTTTTGTGCATTAAAGCTTGTATTTGAATTAATGTATTGAGTTTCTCAGAACAAATTATCTGAGTAGTCTGGGTTCAAGCCATTGGAGAAGAAATTTGAAGAATGCTTCTCTTGTCATTGGAGAATTAAAAATTCCCAGTGATTTAGGAGTATAAATGATATTGGAAGGAATTAGGGTCATTCTAGGTAAATAATGTAGAAAGATGCTCTGCACAAGGGGCTAGCCAGCTGGAGAGCAGGGGTGTGTCAGCCTTGCTAGTACTGGCCAATTAGGCCAAGTAGAATTTTGAAGTGTCAAATGATCCCATATTATATGTAGCTTTTTATGAGAAAACCTACAATCAATGATTTATTATGAAGAAAACATGTCTGTGTATATATAATATATATATAAAATGAATAAATAATATATATTATATATTCATTTTATAATTATATATACATAATAAACTTTTTAATTTAGTCATTTGCGTGAGAAATATACTGGAAGGGAAAATAAATTATACCATCCATTTTTGTCCCCTAAAGGGAACATCAAAATCAGTCAACATTTCTCCCCCCCTCCATTCATCCCTCCCTTCCTCCCTCCCGTCACACACACACATGCACATGCAATAATGACATAGATGGTGGGAAGAGCTCTAGGTTGGATCAGGAGAGATAGGGAGACAAGACTGCACAAGAGATGCTATTGCTGGATAGGAAATTGATCCAGGTAGATCTGTTATATGTAGCACAGTTTCATCGATGCTACCTAATGGAGGAGGTTTGTCCGAATTCTTGAAAATTCTGTCACAGAATATTTCAAAGAAGTACAGTTTTCTTACTCTCAAGTACATACAGTTACTAGAATTAGGCTTTAAAAAAGACTTGCATAATGGAGGTTCTTTAGGAACCTTCTTTATTTACTTACTCAGTAAGAATGGAGTGTTGTAGATGCAACAACTATTTGCATATAAATGTACTTATATTTTCAGATAAAACACTTCTGAAGTGCTTAAGAATGCCTGAGAATAGTTTGTTTTCTTAAACAGGTTAAATAATCATTCTTCCCGCAATCTTATTTACACTATTCATTTGCTTAGCCAACCCTTCATGGCAAATGCGGATGTAAGCTTCAACCCAGTCCTTAATCACTATCGTGGAAGGGAATCAAGCTTTATGGTCTGTGCTTCTGTCAGTTCTGCTGCTGGGATTGGGAGTGTCAGCACCAGAGCTTTCTCCTTTCAGGAGCTGAGCCGGCTTTAAGGAGTCTACTAATTGGGAGTCGTGAAAATATTGTTGTTGAACAACGTGTTAGTTGTAACAAGTCCCCAGATCGGAGCCTTGAAACAATGCCAAAACTTCTCCCCCTCTTCCTTTCCACAGCCTTTGGTGGACGTTCATTCACTAATTCATTCAACCAACTATTAGATGCCAGGTACCACGCTGAAGCTGACCTATTGGTAATCCACAGCCCCTGCTGTCAAATGGCTTATTATTCTGTAGGAGAGACAAAGTATCTATACAGATCCCCTAAGGAACAGTTTCGTATTGTTTGTACACCTAACATGGAAAGCAAGACTGATGCAGCTACAGATGGCAGGCTCAAACTTACCCATCTAGTGGCAAAGTAAGGTTTTTTGGTTTTAAAAACCCTACGTACTTACTGCTAATCAGGAAATGAGCAACCTCGGTAAGATTCAGCAGTGCTGGGAAATAGCTTGCAGTGATGGAAAGCTCATCATAGCCTTCAGACTAAAATAATCTATTTCCTCTGCCATTTACTAGCTGTGTGACCCAGGGCAAGTACTTCACTTCTCTGAGCCGCTGTTTCCTCTTCTGTACAATAATACCTACCTCACAAGGCTGTTGCAAAGATGAAAAAAAGATAGCACATTGAAACTGCTTAGCACACACCCGGCATTTAGTTAAGTATGGCATTAGTATGGCATACTTAACTATTAAGCATGGCATTTAGTTAAGTATGCAACAAATATTAATCTCCTCCGCTCAGCCCCAGGCCCAGTACAGTGTAGCAGTGCTTTAAAATGGATGTCTTTCATTTCTAAGTTACTCTAAGTCTCTCCTCTAGAGCCTATCTCCAAATTCTTAAACAAAACAGATGATTTTAACCCCTTCATAAAATCTTTCACTGGCTCCCATAGCATTCAGTAGAAAGTCCCAGTTACTTACCCACTTTGGCTTTTCAAGTCCCTATTTGCTTTCCCAGCTTCATCTTTTGCCACCTTCCCCCTCACACTGATTACTCTAGCCAAACTTAACGATTTTCACAAGTTGTTCTCTGGGCCTGGAATAGAGACGTTAGTAACAATTTTGATGCCCAGAGTAAACAGTAGGAATTGTTCTTAAATTAAGGGAATAGTGTGAAAATGCTGTAAGTGCAGAACACTCCACCTTCACCCCAGTCCGATTTTCTTTACCTTGGCCTTGGGACTCCCATGCCATTCATTTTTGTGCCTTTTAGATTTTACTGACCTGAGACAAAGCTTCAGTTTCTCCACCCTACTTTTGACTCTAGCCTGGACTTGCTTTCCCCACCTCTACCCCACTAGACTAGATTAACTCCTGAACCCCTAGGCTGGATTATGTTCTCCAGCTCCCATGGCACCCTGAGCACTACCCCCTCTCAGCAATAATCACATTGTATAGCAGTGTTTTTCAAAGTGTGGTCCTCAGACCACCTGTTAGAATCATTTTTGGTGTTTGTTAAAACAATTGATTCCTAGACCTCACCCTCGATCTTAATTAAAACGTCTGGGCACATAAGTGGAATTTTACATTTTTAACAAGCTCCCCCAGGTAATTCTGATGCACACAAAGGTTTAACATATAAGAATCGTCTTCCCCACTAGACTGTGAATACCTTGAGGGCAAAGACTGTGTCTTTTGGTTTTGTTGTTGTATTTTCAACACCTGACACAGGGTGTGGAACAGAGAGTAGTTGCCTGGCTAATGTTAATTGCATGAATGTATGAGTGAACAAATGAATAATCAAAGTTTCCCTGTTGTACTCTGATATCCATATTGGTGTTTGTTGTTTTCTGGGCAGAAATGCTTGGCCTCTTCTCCATTTGGGCTGTATTTATATTATTTTGCAAATGTCCTAGGACTCATACATATAAGTGAGTATTGTCTTCCTCAAAAGCTCTTTTGGAAGTTGACTTGGGGAATTGTCTGGAGCATGTGGCACCATTCTTTTCCATAACCTTTCAGTCTTTTCAAACTTTGAATGTGGATTTCAGTTTTGGTCATAGCCCAAAATCACTCAGAGCTAAGTCTACTGAATAAAGTAGGAAAATAAACTGGGTTTGGGGTAAGCAATGAAGTTTCTGAGCCGAATAATTAAAAGTGCTTTCCAAGAAAAAACATGGTGGCAAAGTATTCAGTGGGGGTGTGGTGAGTCCCAGATACTTCAGTAAACTTAAGACTTTCATAGAATACTGTCAATGCCAGGTACCTTAAGAGAAGTCATTGACTACCTCTAGCTAAACCCAGTTGGACAAAGGGAATAGGACCTGTATTTAACATCTTCAAGGAAGGAGACTCCATAAGTTTTCACTGTTGCTCTCCTCAATCTGTTCTCGTACAATCCTTTCTGCCAGCACATTATTCTTTCTGTCTGCAATTTATGCTTATTTTCACTTTTTATATCGTCTTATTGAAGAAAGCACAAAAATAATCAACAATAAAGTTAAACATGTTTTGAGAATATGAAAGAAATTTTAATGCCACATTGGAGTTCTGGCTACTTGTAAGTAAGAGTAACTGCATCTGTATGTATTTTTATCATACAATTCCATTGTGTAAACTTTGGATGCAGTGAATTTCAAATTGCAGCAAAATCACTTCTATGTTCTTTTCGGCTAAAATACGCTAGGTGAATTTTCTAAGCTTCCATGGTTTACATATTTATATATGACTACCTGGTTGGAGCAATCCACAGATGGACTTTTTGATAAGTGCAAATATTTGATACCCTTTCTTCTACAGAATGGAGAATGTGAGGCTGACAGATGAGAACTACTTCCACACTTATTTTAATTCCTGAAGCCAACTGCAGCCTCAGAGCCATTGGGCTGTACTTTGTGTATTACAGGTTGGCCAGGTTGACCGCCATTAGATCAGGTGAAACTGCCTTTTACAGTCTGGTCTGCCAGCTTCAGACATATGCTATGTTGTTGTTCTCAGCTAGAATATTTATTAGACTATTATTGGACTATTTTTTATCAAATATTTTATCCCAGGCTTGTTTGTACTGGGAGCTCTGGACCAATAGTGTCTCTCCTAGTGACAGAAATCTGAGCATCTGTGGATTACACAGCCTCATCCCTCTAAAAAAAATATCCCAGCCCATTCAAAATGCTATATTATGAATTAAATAAATATATATGTATTCATGAGTTCTTGATTGTCTCTCACTGGAGTTTGAATTGGGGGAAGATTAAAAGGAAAAAGGTCATGGGTTACTGGAATTGTCTAAATGACTTAGGGGAAATTAATTATGTAGTGGGTAGAGATTTGGGCAGGGAGGATCCGGAGCATCTGGAAATCGAGATCCAATCATGAAGACTTTGGTTTCAGGAGGAAGATACAGTCAGGAAGACTAAAGAATGAAAGTATAAGGCCCAAGGAAACACGGCACATTCAGTTTCAGTGATTGGGCCAGAAGGTGGGAATTAAGGAAGAACAAAGAAAATCCCAGTGCTGGAACCTAGTGGTTAAAGTCAGGATAGGGCCAGATGTAAGCTGACTTGCTGTTAAACATCTGGCCTGTAGGAGGAGCCTGGGAGGGTTAGGAGATCCACCCCCCCCCCACCCCCGAGCTGGGCTTGGACATACTTTAATCAGAGTTACTAAAGGGGGCATGCAATGTGAAGCGAAGCAGGCCAGTCAAGGGTGGCAGCTAGCAAAGCGACTAGGAACTATAGCCCAAAGGCAAGAGGGTTAAAATATAAAATACAAAAATTTGGAATTTCAGGGGTTAGTGGGCCATCTGGAGAACAGCAGCCCATGCAGAAGCTGAATATGGGGCTATTACCCACAGCTAAGAGTTTATACATTTTGGGGGATGTGATGTTTGGAAAGGCTGGCTCCATCTTAATGTGCCAGGCCAGAGCAGACATGGAGCTCTTTATATTCCCCTTCCTAGAAATAGCGTTGGTCCTAGAGTCTCAGTGAAGCTGAGCCTGTAGGTAGGGGCGAGGTGGTGTGTTACAAAGATGAGGAGTAATGGAGGCCAGATAGGTTGTTACATGGATACTGGAAATGTATATAGCATGATAGCTAATGAGAATGACTCTCCCTCACTGTGAATTTCTAGGGGTCAGGGTTAGGACCAAGGTGATCTTCCTAGAACTGTCGGGCATAACATGCAAGTTACAGTTGTGATAGGTCTGGCCTGGTCATTCACGCGGCGTTTATTTATGTTCCAAGGACTCTACTCATATCTGCGGGGGCATATTAAAAAGTATTCCTGACTTTATAATCTGGTGGGGTATGCAACTCAATAATTCTACCCCAATAATTTTCAATCTCTGAATTAGAGTTACTAGTAGTAGCTGAAAAACAAAGCTGTTATTGGAGACACAGGGGTGAGAGTGGAAGCTCTTACCAGCCTTGTACATAGGAGATACTTGGTAAGTGCTGGTTGAATAGAATAAGAACCTGATAAGCAGAATGACAAATGGGCCACCTCATATATTGTGAGGTTTGTCTTAGGTGAACTCCACACCACCACTCATATAATTCCTCTCAGGCATGTATCTCTGGTCCAGCATTCCCACAACTCCCTCTTGGTTAACAGGCTATTGTTCTTTATGGCCAGTCTCTTTCAAAGGGAACAATTAGAAGAATTAATATATTAGCCATCAGTAATGTGTAAATGGAAGGGCATGGGCAAAATTCACATCTCGGGCTTCCATGGTGGTGCAGTGGTTAAGAATCCACCTGCCAATGCAGGGGACACGGGTTCGATCACTGGTCTGGGAAGATCCCACGTGCCGTGGAGCAACTAAGCCCGTGCGCCACAACTACCAAGCCTGCACTCTAGAGCCCGTGCTCCACAACAAGAGAAGCCACCGCAATGAGAAGCCCACGCGCAGCAACGAAGACCCAACACAGCCAAAAAAAAAAAAATTCACATCTCTATCAACTCCTCACTCTACCTCTTCCTTCCTTCTCAGAAAACAAGAAAATGTTAACAAGGACCTTCCAGAGGCAATGCTTTTGTTGTCTAACCTAGGGGTGACTGGGGTGGGGCAAGCTTCAGATTTTCAGGTTTGGAAAGGGTCAGCCAACAATGTTCTGGTAAGCCTGTTGGGAACATATTCTGGGCCAAGAGGGGTCTTTCAAATAACAGAATGTAAATGCCCACTCTACTTGTGCATAGACGGCAAAGAGGATCTGCTACTCCTCCCACCAGATTGGAAGTCCCAGAAACATGGAATTTGAGCTGATTCTCCCGATGTACAGTGGCAGGAAAAGGCCATTATGATGTACATATCTTTTTGTTCAGCTCAACTCCCTCAATGATAAGGGAGGGTGCTGTGATATACCAGAAATGTGAAATTCACAGCAAGCAGCAAGTACACAAGGCAAGGCAAGTCCAAGGCCTAACTCATTTAGCAGGTAAAGATACAATGAATGACGTTCAGAGTCAAACAGTTTTTTATTTTATTAGTGAAAGGAAAAGTAGTCAAAGTTTCCTGCTCCTAGTGGTTCGTATCCCAAGCACCAAAAAGAATTACACTGGGGCTTCCCTGGTGGCACAGTGGTTGAGAGTCTGCCTGCCGATGCAGGGGACACGGGTTCGTGCCCCGGTCCGGGAGGATCCCACATGCTGCGGAGCAGCTGGGCCCGTGAGCCATGGCCGCTGGGCCCGTAAGCCATGGATGCTGGGCCTGCGCGTCCAGACCCGGTGCTCCGCGACGGAAGAGGCTGCAGCAGTGAGAGGCCTGCGTACCGGAAAAAAGAATTACACTGAAACAAAAGGGGCCAGAGGACTGCAATGGTAGTTATGGGATATCCAGTTGCTCCGAAGCCAATTCTAGACTGCAACTAAATGACTTTATAGTCTGTAGCTCTCTTCTGAGTGGGATGAGTCAGGAAGACTCTTATCTCATCAGATCTCAGCAGGTGGGAGGTGATGCAAAACTGTCTCTTGACAGTTTCCCAGGGGAGAGGAGAGATACAGAGGTGAGTGGAAGATGGCCGTGAAGCAACTTCTTGCAAGCCTCCTATCTTCTTGTTCTCTGGGAGGGTCACAGGCATTTTGCCAAGACTCAGATTAGCTGTGGTTCAAGCCTTTGCCTGTGGGGTTTATGTGGATAACGCAACTTCCAGGGTACCGTGGTGGAGCTGTTGTTCTACAGCAGTTAGCTGAAGGCCCAGGTACCTTCCCTGGAGGGGGAAAAAAGGAAGTAAAGTAAGGGTCTGGTGAGGAACTTCCTTTCTCCCTCCTTTCTGTTGACCTTCTATTTATGTCCTTTTATTCAGTCTCTTTGGGGCTTGGGATAGGGTGGGGCAGGAATTAAAGGAATAATGGGACACACAACAAATTCAGGCCCTGAAAGATTCAGTACCAAGGCCAGAGAATCCCAAAGCCCAAGTCCTTTGCTATCCATTTCTGGCTCTTAGTTTTTCAACTCTGAATTGAAATGTATGAGTAATCTCTAAGGTCCCTTCTCGCTCTAACAGTATTAATTTCCATAAATGCAAGTTTAGTGAATGTACTGATAGGAGCCTAATCTGCATACCTACCCCAAGAATGCTGGGACATGAGGCAGATCATCAGGAACCCTATGACTAGAACAGAAAGGTGGATAACATTACTGTCACTTTAGGACCGCTATCAGATTTCCTTTTGGGGTCACTATACTCCTCCATACACATTTCGATTCATTCAGAGCTCCCCCCCACCAATCTCCCTCACTTAACATTTGCCACCATTATTTTTGAGTTTTCCGCTTCAGCCCTCTCCCCCTTCCTTCTTTACTTACTAACTGTACAAGATGCAAATACTGATGTAGCTAGCCACAGCTCAGTTTCAAATTTCGGGTCAGCTGTCTGACAGTCGTCCATGTAGGAAACTGCCAGACATTCCATTTTCCAAGGGCAGAGCAGGTCACTTGATATAGCAATCCACAGGAGTCCTATGTGCCACCTTTCCCAATCATAGCCCTTCTTCCTCAAACTTCCACAAACGCACCCCTTACGTGGCAGAGAAGGTCTTGGCATAGCCACTAGTCCAAGTTATCATTCAATCACCCATTTATTCATTAACTCAACAAATAATTTATTGATAGCTGCTTTGTGTCAGGTGCTGTAGTTCGGTGATAAAGAAAATACGTAGTCTCTGCCCTCATGAGACTCACAATCTAGAGGTGACACAGACCACCAACAAATGAACACCTTCGTAATAATAGGAGCTATCACTGATTGACTGCTTACAGTGTCCCTGACACTATTCTAATCACTTGAGATGTAGTAACTAATTTAATTCTCCCAGCAACACTATGAGGTAAAGACTACTAGTATTGACTCCAAAGGACGCGAAGAGTTAATTCCTGTGCCCTTGCCCAGCCCAGAAGATTCCGTGCTGCCCGGTAGTTGCTAGCAAGGGTCTTGGCTCTGGCTGCCTTTGGCACGGGGTAAAGAAGTCAGGGCCCAAAACCTAGGAAAAGATCCAGCCTAGTGGCTCCTGGATTCGGGGTTGACCAGGCAGGATTCCCAGGACTGCGCTAGACACCCTCGAAACCTCTCCCACCGCGGTTTTCCCATCCTCTTTTTTCCTCCCCTTTCCCTCCCGCTCCCCAATGCCCCCCCCTTTCCAGGCCGGCCCCTCCCTCTGAGACGCCTCCTCTCTGAGTCATTTCCCCTTCTCCGCCCCAAGACCTTGGCTCTCCCTTCCCTCTGGCAGGAAGGAGAGGAAGGGCAAACTGGCTTTGGGAACCAGGTGAGCGCTTTTCTCAGCGAGAACGAGAAACGCCTCCCGCCGCACCACCCTGCCCCCCAGCGCCCACTCCGTTGGGAGGGACAGGAAGTCGAGGGAGTTCCCTCCGGCTGAGTGGCTGGCTTCCCAGTAGTCCGAAGGCCCCGGTGGCCGAGCGTGGGAGGTGCCACACCCCGCCCGGTGTCTCCTGGGATGCGAGGAGGGAAGCGGCGGCCCAGTTGGACTGGCCTGCCGCAGGCTCGTTCGGGGTGAGCTCAGCGCGCCGGGGAGGGACCTCGCTGCCCGCGAAGCTGGGGGGCGGGGAGGGCCGGGCCGCCAGCCCCTGAGGAAAGCCCGCCCTGGAAAGGGGAGATGGGAGAGGCCCTAGAGGATGCGCGTGTGGAGTGGGGGTCGAGGCGCGGGACTTGGGGAACACGCGTCTGCGCGGAGAGGCGCGGGAGAACGCGCCTGGTTGCAGCAATTTATGGGTGTGTGTGTGGAGAACCTTGGCGCGTGCGTGCGGCGCGTCTGTTGGGAGGTGCGTGCGTGTGGGGGGCCGTGCGTGTGGGGTGCGTGCGTGTAGGCGTGCGTGGGGGTGGGGGAGGAGAGAACGGAAAGGAATGCTGAGGGACGCCGGGGGTGGGGACTGACACCGCGAGCTTGCGGGATTGAGGTAAAGATATCAGAGCGTCTCTGGCTGACAGCTCCGAGTCAGCATTCTTAACTTTTTAATTTTTTGAAGGGCGGGTGGAGGGTGGACGTGACCCGTTTGAAATTCTAAGGAAAAGTATCGGTCATCTCCTCAAAAAGAAAAAACAAAACCAAAAAACCAAACAAAAGCACATGGTGGTTCCTGGGCCCAAGGACGGCCATTCGTAGACCCCAGACTGTGGCTGAAGTCGGGCAGAAAACCCAAATAGGTGACTTAGGTATTCGCCACTGGGTCTTGTGATTCTGCGACGGGGGAACGGAACAGGTGACCGAGCTGTTGCCTCCTTTCTCTGCGGGCCCGTCCTGGGCTTGGTGGCTTCCAGGCCGTGTCACCGTGCCTTTGGGAGGTGGGGCCCTCAGAGTGGGTGTAAGAAACGGGGTCGCTCCCCAGGGTACGGCCGCTCCGGGGCCCATGGCCTTCCCCATCCAGCCGGGGTGCCAGGCCTCGCAACCGGGTCCCGTGAGCCGGCCGGCTGCTCAGCCCAGGTCTGGGCACCGGCCTCAGACGTGCTGGTCAGTTCCCTGCTCTTGCTCAGGTCCTCAGGTCGGAGCGCAGCGCGTCCTCGGATCCCCGCACCCGCAAGCGTCTCCATGGCCCGGGTGTAGTGTGGGGAGTGCGGCTTTAAGGTTGGCCGTTGGCTGGGTAAGTGACTAGGAAAGAAGCGGATTGGGGTTCTGATTCCGTCTTTATCATTAACTAACTGTGGGATGTGAAGCAATTTCCCTCATCTTTCTGCGCCTCACTTTCCTCATTTGTAAAATGGGAGAGTAGCTCACAGCGTGGTTGGAAGTGTAAATAAGACTATAATAAATTCCCAGCAAACGGAAGCATTTAATGAATGTCATCATACCTTAAGTATAAACATAAATAAGTAAGTAGATAAGTTAAAGTAGAAATTGTATCCTGAAAGAATGTATTAAACTGCTGGTTTTCTTTTTGGTCTCTTCTAGGCACACCTAGTTGTGCCATCCTCAGCCAAAGCCCACCAGATCCATCCTGTAAAGTCACACGCCTGAAGTAAGTGGGCTTTTAGTTTGGATCTTTTGAGATGTTCTGAGAGATAAGGCTTAGTCCACCATCAACTCTCCCCTGGATTGCTGCCTTGGTCGCCAAGCCTTCACACTTGGCCTGCTTCCCTCCCGTTCATTTTCCGTGTTGTAGTCAGAGTTATCATTTCCTCTGAGCTACAGAGTAACCTGCTGGTTCGGAGCACAGACCTTGGTGTCAGACAGATCTCTTTCAGATCCCAGCTGCACCCTGCTCCATCACTTTCTGTGTGACCTCGCACAAGTTACTTCACCTCTTTAAGAATCCTTTTCCTTATCTGTAAAAGGGGGTAATGGTGGTCTCTACCTCATATAGGTGTTGTGAGAAGTTCCAGAAGTAATGCATATAGAGTGGTCCATAGTAACTCATAGTAGCTCAGTAAATGGCAGATTAAAATGGATTAGAGCAGTGAGGCTGCTAGCAAGAGTGTCTGAAGTGATGTACCATGGCCACTAGACTGGATAGGGAGTTAAGCAATAAAGTGGTAATGAGCTGAAGAATGGGAGAAGTCGAAGGATGGGAGATCTTGATGAGAATGAGGAGTGGGTATTCTGAGAACCAAGAAGTAATAAGGGTAAGAGGTTGTAGCCAGAGATTGGATTAGTGGAGTTCAGAAATTCTGAAGTGGAGCAGCTCCATGTTTATCGGGTGGTCTAGGGCACTAATAGCTAGAAATGGCACGTGAAGTGGCATGTAGTCAGAGGTTGCATAAGTAGAGGAGGTCAAGGGACAATGAAGCTAGAGTGTTGGATGAGTCATCCATAGCCTTTGAGGTTACTTATCTGATGACGTGGGTTGGAATGGAGAGGAAAATGGAGCTAGGGCCGATAAGGTCCACCCTGATTAACAGGGAGCAGTCATTTATTTCACAGATATTTACTGCGCTCTTACTAAATGTCAGGTTATAACAAGAGAGACAAGAGTCCTGCTATCATGGAGCTTACAGTCTAGTAGGAGTGATAACAGACATTAATAATCCCACCTATAAGTAGAAAACTGCAAATTGAGATAAGAGCTATGAAGGAAAAATAAGCGTTCTATAAGTACTTATAACAGGAGGACCTGACTCTGTCTGCAATGTCAGGGAAGACTCTCCTAAAGAAGTGATGAGAACTGAAGGATCAGCTGGGGTAGAAGGAGATAGAGGAGGGATGAATGGAGGAAGTGTTCCACATAGAGGAAACAAACATCATGTGCAGAGACCTGAAGCTAGAACACGTGCAAGGGACTTGAAGTACTGAAAGGTGTCTCCTGTGGCTAGAGCACATTAAGCAAGGGGGAGAGCATTGGGAGCTGAGACTGGATGGCAGGGCCCCTTAATTATTTTGGGCTTTATCCTAGGAGCATTGGGAATATTCCTACTAAAGGGTTTTGATTAGGTGAATGACATGATTTATCTGTATTGGTTTCTTTTTTTTTTAACATCTTTATTGAGGTATAATTGCTTTTCAATGGTGTGTTAGTTTCTGCTTTATAACAAAGTGAATCAGTTACACATATACATATGTTCCCATATGTCTTCCCTCTTGCGTTTCCCTCCCTCCCACCCTCCCTATCCCACCCCTCCAGGCGGTCACAAAGCACCGAGCCGATATCCCTGTGCCATGTGGCTGCTTCCCACTAGCTATCTACCTTACGTTTGGTAGTGTGTATATGTCCATGCCTCTCTCTCGCTTTGTCACAGCTCACCCTTCCCCCTCCCCATATCCTCAAGTCTGTTCTCCAGTAGGTCTGTGTCTTTATTCCTGTCTTACCCCTAGGTTATTCATGACATTTTTTTTCCTTAAATTCCATATATATGTGTTAGCATACGGTATTTGTCTTTCTCTTTCTGACTTACTGCACTCTGTATGACAGACTTTAGATCTATCCACCTCATTACAAATAGCTCAATTTCGTTTCTTTTTATGGCTGAGTAATATTCCATTGTATATATGTGCCACATCTTCTTTATCCATTCATCCGATGATGGGCACGTAGGTTGTTTCCATCTCCGGGCTATTGTAAATAGAGCTGCAGTGAACATTTTGGTACATGACTCTTGAATTTTGGTTTTCTCAGGGTATATGCCCAGTAGTGGGATTGCTGGGTCATATGGTAGTTCTATTTGTAGTTTTTTAAGGAAACTCCATACTGTTCTCCATAGTGGCTGTACCAATTCACATTCCCACCAACAGTGCAAGAGTGTTCCCTTTTCTCCACACCCTCTCCAGCATTTATTGTTTGTAGATTTTTTGATGATGGCCATTCTGACTGGTGTGAGATGATATCTCATTGTAGTTTTGATTTGCATTTCTCTAATGATTAATGATGTTGAGCATTCTTTCATGTGTTTGTTGGCAATCTGTATATCTTCTTTGGAGAAATGTCTATTTAGGTCTTCTGTCCATTTTTGGATTGGGTTGTGTGTTTTTTTGTTATTGAGCTGCATGAGCTGCTTGTAAATTTTGGAAATTAATCCTTTGTCAATTGCTTCATTTGCAAATATTTTCTCCCATTCTGAGGGTTGTCTTTTGGTCTTGTTTATGGTTTCCTTTGCTGTGCAAAAGCTTTGAAGTTTCATTAGGTCCCATTGGTTTATTTTTGTTTTTATTTCCATTTCTCTAGGAGGTGGGTCAAAAAGGATCTTGCTGTGTTTTATGTCATAGAGTGTTCTGCCTATGTTTTCCTCTAAGAGTTTGATAGTTTCTGGCCTTACATTTAGGCCTTTAATCCATTTATAGCTTATTTTTGTGTATGGTGTTAGGGAGTGATCTAATCTCATACTTTTACATGTACCTGTCCAGTTTTCCCAGCACCACTTATTGAAGAAGCTGTCCTTTCTCCACTGTACATTCCTGCCTCCTTTATCAAAGATAAGGTGTCCATACGTGTGTGGGTTTATCTCTGGGCTTTCTATCCTATTACATTGATCTATCTTTCTGTTTTTGTGCCAGTACCATACTGTCTTGATTACTGTAGCTTTTGTAGTATAGTCTGAAGTCAGGGAGCCTGATTCCTCCAGCTCCGTTTTTCGTTCTCAAGATTGCTTTGGCTATTCGGGGTCTTTTGTGTTTCCATACAAATTGTGAAATTTTTTGTTCTAGTTCTGTGAAAAATGCCAGTGGTAGTTTGATAGGGATTGCATTGAATCTATAGATTGCTTTGGGTAGTAGAGTCATTTTCACCATGTTGATTCTTCCAATCCAAGAACATGGTATATCTCTCCATCTATTTGTATCATCTTTGATTTCTTACATCAGTGTCTTATAGTTTTCTGAGTACAGGTCTTTTACCTCCTTAGGTAGGTTTATTCCTAGGTATTTTATTCTTTTTGTTGCAATCGTAAAATGGGAGTGTTTCCTTAATTTCTCTTTCAGATTTTTCACCATTAGTGTATCGGAATGCCAGAGATTTCTGTGCATTAATTTTGTATCCTGCTACTTTACCAAATTCATTGATTAGCTCTAGTAGTTTTCTGGTAGCATCTTTAGGATTCTCTATGTATAGTATCATGTCATCTGCAAACAGTGACAGGTTTACTTCTTCTTTTCCAACTTGGATTCCTTTTATTTCCTTTTCTTCTCTTATTGCTGTGGCTAAAACTTCCAAAACTATGTTGAATAAGAGTGGTGAGAGGGGCAACCTTGTCTTGTTCCTGATCTTAATGGAAATGCTTTCAGTTTTTCACCATTGAGGACGATGTTGGCTGTGGGCTTGTCATATATGGCCTTTATTGTGTTGAGGAAAGTTCCCTCTATGCCTACTTTCTGCAGGGTTTTTTATCATAAATGGGTGTTGAATTTTGTCAAAAGCTTTCTCTGCATCTATTGAGATGATCATATGGTTTTTCTCCTTCAATTTGTCAATATGGTTTATCACATTGATAGATTTGCATATATTGAAGAATCCTTGCATTCCTGGAATAAACCCTGCTTGATCATGGTGTATGATCCTTTTAATGTGCTGTTGGATTCGGTTTGCTAGTATTTTGGTGAGGATTTTTGCATCTATGTTCATCAGTGATATTGGCCTGTAGTTTTCTTTCTTTGTGACATCCTTGTCTGGTTTTGGTATCAAGGTGATGGTGGCCTCGTAGAAGGAGTTTGGGAGTGTTCCTCCCTCTGCTATATTTTGGAAGAGTTTGAGAAGGATAGGTGTTAGCTCTTCTCTGAATGTTTGATAGAATTCGCCTGTGAAGCCATCTGGTCCTGGGCTTTTGTTTGTTGGAAGAGTTTTAATCACAGTTTCAATTTCAGTGCTTGTGATTGGTCTGTTCATATTTTCTATTTCTTCCTGATTCAGTCTTGGCAGGTTGTGCATTTCTAAGAATTTGTCCATTTCTTCCAGATTGTCCATTTTATTGGCATAGAGTTGCTTGTAGTAATCTCTCATGATCCTTTGTATTTCTGCAGGGTCACTTGTTACTTCTCCTTTTTCATTTCTAATTCTATTGATTTGAGTCTTCTCCCTTTTTTTCTTGATGAGTCTGGCTAGTGGTTTATCTATTTTGTTTATCTTCTCAAAGAACCAGCTTTTAGTTTTATTGATCTTTGCTATTGTTTCCTTCATTTCTTTTTCATTTATTTCTGATCTGATTTTTATGATTTCTTTCCTTCTGCTAACTTTGGGGTTTTTTGTTCTTCTTTCTCTAATTGCTTGAGGTGCAAGGTATTTTGTTTCTTTTTTAAAAAATAAATTTATTTATTTATTTTTGGCTGTGTTGGGTTTTATTTGCTGTACACAGGCTTTCTCTAGTTGCGGCGAGCGGGGGCTACTCTGTTGCAGTGCGTGGGTTTCTCATTGCAGTGGCTTCTCGTTGCAGAGCACGGGATCTAGGCATGTGGGCTTCAGTAGTTGTGGCACGCAGGCTCATTAGTTGTGGCGAACAGGCTTAGTTGCTCCACGGCATGTGGGATCTTCCCGGACCAGGGCTTTAACCCATGTCCCATGCATTGGCAGGCAGATTCTTAACCACTGCACCAGCAGGGATGTCCTAGATTTATCTGTATTTCTATGTTTCTTCCTCCCACCTCAGATTCATTAAGATATAATTGATATATAACATTGTACAGTTTAAGATGTACATAACAACATAATGATTTGATATGTTTATATATTGCAAACATAATGGTTTGTTATGTTTATATATTGCAATATGATTATCATAGTATTTCTTAAGGAATGCACAACTATATGCTCATTAGAACAAAATAATCAACACAAGTATATAAATTGTGAAAGTCCAATTTGTATTTTTCTTTCTATGCATTAGAATACATATGTACCCACATATAATACAATAGATGTATACATTATTCTATATATAGAATTATATATAAGATATAGCAACTAGCTTTTTCCACTTAACAGTGTGCCTTTGACTTTTTCCATGTCTTTATTTTTTAATTACTCAATAATATATATTTTCATGGTAAAAGATTGAAACAGTACACAGGTGTAGAGATAGTAAATCTTGAAACTTGCCTTTTCTGCTCCCTCTATAGTTGTTACTTCCACCCTCACCCCCCAAAAAAAGCAAAACAAAGAATAAACTAATTGTCAACAGTTTGGTGAGTATCCTTACAATCGCCTTTCCATGCATTTATATGAATAAATAAGTCCTTAACCATTATAATTTATTCATATCATTATGCAGCTTTTAAATTTCTTATTTATTGACTTAATTACACAATTGACACACGAATACATTTTTCTTTCAGAGGATTACAATGTTACAGGGAAGGCTTAAACCTTCTTTAGTCATTGATTTCCTCCCTGATTCTCTCCCTCCCTACTCACTGTTGGACTTAGCTTCTTCCAGATCTTTTCTCTCACTCTCTTTCCCTCTCTCGCTCTCTCTCTCACACACACACACACACACACAATTTATATATATAGTATTATTTAGTGTTATTTAAAATGTAAATTATTTATACTCCAGTAAAGATGTTAAATATATATATATATATTTTATCATGCTTATATGTATTGTTCTGCTACTTGCTACTTTTCACCCAACATAATGTCTGAGAACTTTTCATGTTAGTACATGTAAATCTAACTTGTTCTTTTTCACTGTTTCGGCGTATTCTACAGAACAGATATGCTATAATTCATTTAGCCATTTCCCCATTGTCATGATTATTTCCAAGTTTTTTGCTAATATAAAATGTGCTGCAATGTATATCCTTCTACATGCCTCCCTCTTTCCTTTCTCTACTCACTTCTAAATGCTACCTTTAATCAATACTAGATTCTTATGCATATTTAGGTTTGTTTCAGAATTCTTTATTTGGTTCTACTGATCCATTTATTTATACTTGCATTCATACCACACTTTAAATTTCTATAGTTTTATAACATTTGATATCTGACATGGAAAGTCATCTTTTTTCTTCAATTTTGTGTTATTCTTGCATATTTACTTTATAATATGGATTTTAGAATCAAATTATCATACCCAAATAGAATCTTATTGGCATTTTTGTTGGCGCCGCATTGAGTTTCCGGATTTAACTGGGGAGAATTGGCACCTTTACATTAATGACTCTTCCTTTATATGAATATATGTGGTATGACTCTCCATTTATTCAGATTTTTAAGTCCTTTAATAACGTGTCATTTTCTCCATACATGTGTTGAACATATCTTGTTTGGGCTATTTCTAGATACTTTATAGCTTTTGTTGCTACTATTAATAGGATTTTTTCTTTCATTTTGTAATCAAGGGTATATAAGATAACTTGTTTTTTGTTTGAAATTGTGCCCAACAACTTTACTGAATTCTCCTTCTTTCTAATAGTTTGTTCATTGAGTCTGTTGGATTTTCTAGGTTGGCAAACAGATTATGTGCAAATATTGATAGTTTTCTCTCTGGCTTCAATCTGTATACCACGTGTATTTTTCTTATCTGAATGCATTGTCTAGGACTTCCAGTATAAGGCTGAATAGTAACAATGATATCAGACATCCTTAACTTATCCCTCCCTTTAATGGGAATGCTTCGAAAATTTCATCAAGTATGCTTCTTAGTGTGGGTTCTGGCAGTTGCCCTTTATTAAGTTAAGTAAGTTTTCTTTAATTCCTACTCTTTTGAGGCTTTTTAAAAGCAAGAATGGCTATGACATTTTATCAATTGCTTTTTCACCTATAAGTTGGACATATAGGTTTTTCCCCTTTAACTTGTTAATGCATTGAATTGCATTGATACCTTTTTTTTTTTTTTTTTGCGGTATGCGGGCCACTCACTGTTGTGGCCTCTCCCGTTGCGGAGCTCCGGACGTGCAGGCTCAGTGGCCATGGCTCATGGGCCTAGCCGCTCCGCGGCATGTGGGATCTTCCTGGACCGGGGCACGAACCTGTGTCCCCTGCATCGGCAGGCAGACTCTCAACCACTGCGCCACCAGGGAAGCCCATGCATTGATAGCTTTTTAAAAACTTTCTATTATGATAATTTCCAAACATAAATGACAGTAGAGAGTACAGTAAACCCCCATAACTGAGCTTTAATAGCCATCAACATTTTGCCATACTTGTTTCAGCTATTCCCCTCCCCTCTTTTGTGCTGGGATGTTTTAGGCTAATCATGAGCATCATATGATTTCACTCCTAAATATTTCAGTATGCCTCACCAAAAATTGTAGCAAAAATGACGTCTTCTCATATAATCATAATGCCATTATAATACTAATACCCGGCGTATCTTCCAATTTTTCCAATTGTCTAAAAAATGGTTTTATTTTTTAGACTTTAAAAAAAATAAATTTATTTATTTTATTGCTTGCTGTGTTGTGTGTTCGTTGCCGCATGGGCTTTCTGTAGTTGGGAAGAGCCGAGGCTACTCTTTGTTGCACTGTGGGGGCTTCTCTTGTTGCAATGGCTTTTCTTGTTGTGGAGCATGGGCTCTAGGCGCGTGCGCTTCAGTAATTGTGGCACGTGGGCTCAGTAGTTGTGGCACACGGGCTTAGTTGCTCCGCAGCATGTGGGATCTTCCGGGACCAGGGCTCGAACCCGTGCCCCCTGCATTGGCAGGCAGATTCCTAACCACTGCACCACCAAGGAAGTCCTAAAAAATATTTTTACCGTTGAGGTTTCTTTCAATCAGGGCCCAACCAACAACTCATTATATTAGGTTATATCTCTTAGATTTCTTTTAAGTTTTTAAAAAGCTAATACAGAACAACACCACCTCCCTTTTATTTTCATGGCATTGGTTTGTTGAAGAAACCTGCTATTTGTTCTGTAGACTCTCCCACTTTCTGGATTTGGCTGATTACTTCCTTGAGGTGCTGTTTTATCTGTTTCTGTATTGCTTGTATTTCCTGTAGACTGGAAGGTGGATCTAAGTGCTTGATTAGATTCAGGTTCTTATTATTTGTTAAGACTGTTTAGTGGTTGATACTATGTACTTTCTTTTACATAATGTTTGCTTGTCTCACTATTAATGATACTAAAACTGGATTGA
This sequence comes from Pseudorca crassidens, assembly GCF_039906515.1. Classification (NCBI taxonomy): domain Eukaryota; kingdom Metazoa; phylum Chordata; class Mammalia; order Artiodactyla; family Delphinidae; genus Pseudorca; species Pseudorca crassidens. Next base: position 38,991,551 of record NC_090317.1, on the reverse strand, counting down.
AGTGGTGTTAGTCTGATCCTGTCATTGTAAAGTTCTCCATCATCCTTTCACCTAGTGGCTTTACCATCCATTTGATAACTATTATGTGAGTCAATTAGTTCATTAAGGATTTCAGAATAATAAGTTTCTAATTCTATTATTCTTTCTGAATTTATTAGCTAGCATACCTCTGTAAGAAGAACTATCTCTCCTCTACTAGGGCTACTTGGTAAGTCTAAAATACAGTTCCTATACGAAAGACAGGATAAACGCTTAACTCTTTCCCTGTAATTGCCAATTTTCCAAGTAAGGAGTTGGTGTCCTGTTCCACGCTGACAGATCTGTAAGTGTTAAACTTCCCTGCATTCCTAATATTAACCTATCAGGTCAGGGAATGATGTGTTTTTTTTTTCTTTTTTAATGTACTCTGGGATTTGAGGGACTAATCTTTTATTTAGCAGTTTTGTATCTCTGTGTTCATAAGTGAGATTGCCTATAGTACTGATCCTCAGCCTGGGGCTAACCATCCCTCTAGGGGACATTTGGAAATGCCTGGAGGTGCTTTTGGTTGTCACAGTTTATTGGTGTGTGTGTGGTGGGAAGTCCTGCTGGCATTTAGTAGATAGGGATCAGGGATACTAAATGAAGAATTGTTCCGCCAAAAATGCCATCAGCATCCCCTTGAAAAATAATGGCCTGTAGTTTTCCTGTGCTTGATTATGGTATTAAGGTTATGCATTTTTATATCTACGTTCATAAGTGAGATGGGCCTATAATTTCTTTCCCTTTACTTGTCAGTTTTGGTATCAAGATTATACTAGCCTATAGTTGTATGGTGTCATTTCCCTTCTTTTACTTTGCTTTGGAAATTTTTGTGTAAAGCTTGATTAATCTGTTCCTAGATGGTGTGGTCAAACTCTCCCACAAAACTTTCTGGGGCTGGTGACTTTTGAGGTAGAGTATTATCATTTCACATTCTTCTATGATTAATTGGTCTATTTAAGTTTTCTATTTCTTAGGCCAATTTTGGTTGTTTATTTTCTTGGGAATTATCCATTTCACTTAGGTTTTTTAAATTATTGCTATAAAAATTATACATAGTACTTTTTGGATAATTTTTTAATCTCTTGTTTCTGTAGTTTGGTTCCCTTTCATTTTTTATGTTAATTTATGATGGCTTTATTTTTGAAATCATACTTGCTAAAAATTTGTTCATTCTATTGTTCTTTTCAGATAACTATCATTTCCTTTTATTGATTTACTCTGTTGTTTAATTGTTTGCTTTCTATTTTGATAATTATTGATTTTTTTAATTGAGGTATAATTGACATACAATGTTATATTAGTTTCAGGTGTACAAATATTTGATATTTGTATATATTGTTAAATGATCACCACAATAAGTTTAGTTAACATCCATCACCATACAAAGTTACAGAATTCTTTTTCTTGTGATGAGAACTTTAAATATTTAGTCTCTTAGTAACTTTTAAATATGTGATACAGTATTGCTAACTATAGTCACCATGCTGTACATTACATTCTCGTGATTCCCATGACTTAACTATTTTATAACTAGAAGTTTGTACTTTTTGACTCCCCTCACCCACTTTGCCCACTCCCCACCCCCTCCCTCTCTGCCTCTGGCAACCACCAATCTGTTCTCTGTGTCTTTGAGGGTTTTTTTTTTAACATTCTGTATATAAACAAGATCACGTAGTATTTGTCTTTCTTTGTCTGACTTATTTCAATTAGCATAATGCCCTCAAGGTCCATGCATGTTGTCATAAATGGCAAGATTTCATGGTTTTTTATGGCTGAACATAGGGGGTATGTTTTGTTTTATGTGAAACTGCCATATCTTTGTACCATTTTACTCTCCTACCAACATCCTTAGTAGCATTTGGTAGTGTCAGTTTTTTTAATATTAACCATTCTGGTGAGTGTGAACTGATACCTCATTGCAGTTTTTATTTACATTTCCCTAGTGACTAATGATGTTGAGCCATCTTTTCATGTGCTATTGGCCATTTGTATATCTTCCTTTGTGAAAGGTCTGTTCAAATATTTTGCCTATTTTCTTTTTTTATTGTAGTAAAATATATATAACATAAAATTTATCACTTTAGTCACTTTTTTAATTTTTAAATTTTATTTTATTTATATTTTTATACAACAGGTTTTTATTAGTCATCAATTGTATACACATCGGTGTATACATGTCAATCCCAATCACCCAATTCATCACACCACCACCACCACCACCCCGCCACTTTCCCACCTTGGTGTCCATACGTTTGTTCTCCACATCTGTGCCTCAATTTCTGCCCTGCAAACTGGTTCATCTGTACCATTTTTCTAGGTTCCACATATATGTGTTAATATATGATATTTGTTTTTCTTTTCCTGACTTACTTCACTCTGTATGACAGTCTCTAGATCCATCCACGTCTCAACAAATGACTCAGTTTCATTCCTTTTTATGGCTGAGTAATATTCCATTGTATATATGTACCACATCTTCTTTATCCGTCTGTCGATGGGCATTTAGGTTGCTTCCATGACCTGGCTATTGTAAACAGTGCTGCAGTGAACATTGGGGTGCATGTGTCTTTTTGAATTATGGTTTTCTCTGGGTATATGCCCAGTAGTGGGATTGCTGGGACATATGGTAGTTCTATTTTTAGTTTTTAAAGGAACCTCCATACTGTTCTCCATAGTGTCTGTACCACTTTACATTCCCACCAACAGTGCGAGAGGGTTCCCTTTTCTCCACACCCTCTCCAGCATTTGTTGTTTCTAGATTTTCTGATGATGCCCATTCTAACGGGTGTGAGGTGGTACCTCATTATAGTTTTGCTTTGCATTTCTCTAATAATTAGTGATGTTGAGCAGCTTTTCATGTGCTTCTTGGCCATCTGTACATCTTCTTTGGAGAAATGTCTATTTAGGTCTTCTGCCCATTTTTGGATTGGGTTGTTTGTTTCTTTAATATTGAGCTGCATGAGCTCTTTATATATATATTTTATTTATTTATTTTACATCTTTATTGGAGTATAATTGCTTTACAATGGTGTGTTAGTTTCTGCTTTATAACAAAGTGAATCAGTTATACATATACATATGTTCCCATATCTCTTCCCTCTTGCGTCTCTCTCCCTCCCACCCTCCCTATCCCACCCCGCTAGGTGGTCACAAAGCACCGAGCTGATCTCCCTTTGCTATGCGGCTGCTTCCCGCTAGTTATCTACTTTACGTTTGGTAGTGTATATATGTCCATGCCTCTCTCTCGCTTTGTCACAGCTTGCCCTTCCCCCTCCCCATATCCTCAGGTCCATTCTCTTGTAGGTCTGTGTCGTTATTCCTGTCTTAGCACTAGGTTCTTCATAACATTTTTTTCTTAAATTCCATATATATGTGTTAGCATACGGTATTTGTCTTTCTCTTTCTGACTTACTTCACTCTGTATGACAGACTCTAGGCCTATCCACCTCATTACAAATAGCTCAATTTCGTTTCTTTTTATGGCTGAGTAATATTCCATTGTATATATGTGCCACATCTTCTTTATCCGTTCATCCGATGATGGACACTTGGGTTGTTTCCATCTCCGGGCTATTGTAAATAGAGCTGCAATGAACATTTTGGTACATGACACTTTTTTTTTTTTTTTTTTTTTTTTTTTTGCGGTACGCAGGCCTCTCACTGCTGTGGCCTCTCCCATGGTGGAGCACAGGCTCCAGAGGCGCGGGCCCAGCGGCCATGGCTCACGGGCCTAGCTGCTCCACGGCATGTGGGATCTTCCCGGACCGGGGCACGAACCCATGTCCCCTGCATCGGCAGGCAGACTCTCAACCACTGCACCACCAGGGAAGCCCTGTGCATTAATTTTGTATCTTGCTACTTTACCAAATTCATTGATTAGCTCTAGTAGTTTTCTGCTAGCATCTTTAGGATTCTCTATGTATAGTATTATGTCATCTGCAAACAGTGACAGCTTTACTTCTTCTTTTCCGATTTGGATTCCTTTTATTTCCTTTTCTTCTCTGATTGCTGTGGCTAAAACTTCCAAAACTATGTTGAATAAGAGTGGTGAGAGTGGGCAACCTTGTCTTGTTCCTGATCTTAGTGGAAATGCTTTCAGTTTTTCACCATTGAGGACGATGTTGGCTGTGGGTTTGTCATATATGGCCTTTATTATGTTGAGGAAAGTTCCCTCTATGCCTACTTTCTGCAGGTTTTTTATCATAAATGGGTGTTGAATTTTGTCAAAAGCTTTCTCTGCATCTATTGAGATGATCATATGGTTGTTCTCCTTCAATTGGTTAATATGGTGTATCACGTTGATTGATTTGCGTATATTGAAGAATCCTTGCATTCCTGGAATAAACCCCACTTGATCATGGTGTATGATCCATTTAATGTGCTGTTGGATTCTGTTTGCTAGTATTTTGTTGAGAACTTTTGCATCTATGTTCATCAGTGATATTGGCCTGTAGTTTTCTTTCTTTGTGACATCCTTGTCTGGTTTTGGTATCAAGGTGATGGTGGCCTCGTAGAAGGAGTTTGGGAGTGTTCCTCCCTCTGCTATATTTTGGAAGAGTTTGAGAAGGATAGGTGTTAGCTCTTCTCTAAATGTTTGATAGAATTCGCCTGTGAAGCCATCTGGTCCTGGGCTTTTGTTTGTTGGAAGAGTTTTAATCACAGTTTCAATTTCAGTGCTTGTGATTGGTCTGTTCATATTTTCTATTTCTTCCTGATTCAGTCTTGGCAGGTTGTGCATTTCTAAGAATTTGTCCATTTCTTCCAGGTTGTCCATTTTATTGGCATAGAGTTGCTTGTAGTAATCTCTCATGATCTTTTGTATTTCTGCAGTGTCAGTTCTTACTTTTCCTTTTTCATTTCTAATTCTATTGATTTGAGTCTTCTCCCTTCTTTTCTTGATGAGTCTGGCTAATGGTTTATCTATTTTATCTTCTCAAAGAACCAGCTTTTAGTTTTATTGATCTTTGATATAGTTTCCTTCATTTCTTTTTCATTTATTTCTGATCTGATCTTTATGATTTCTTTCCTTCTGCTAACTTTGGGGTTTATTTGTTCTTCTTTCTCTAATTGCTTTAGGTGCAAGGTTAGGTTGTTTATTTGAGATGTTTCCTCTTTCTTAAGGTAGGATTGTATTGCTATAAACTTCCCTCTTAGAACTGCTTTTGCTGCATGCTATAGATTTTGGGTCATCGTGTCTCCATTGTCATTTGTTTCTAGGTATTCTTTGATTTCTTCAGTGATCACTTTGTTATTAAGTAGTGTATTGTTTAGCCTCCATGTGTTTGTAGTTTTTACAGATCTTTTCCTGTAATTGATATCTAGTCTCATAGTGTTGTGGTCGGAAAAGATACTTGATACAATTTCAATTTTCTTAAATTTACCAAGGCTTGATTTGTGACCCAAGATATGATCTATCCTGGAGAATGTTCCATGAGCACTTGAGAAAAATGTGTATTCTGTTGTTTTTGGATGGAATGTCCTATAAATATCAATTAAGTCCATCTTATTTAATGTATCATTTAAAGCTTGTGTTTCCTTATTTATTTTCTTTTGGGATGATCTGTCCATTGGTGAAAGTGGGGTGTTAAAGTCCCCTACTATGAATGTGTTACTGTCAATTTCCCCTTTTATGGCTGTTAGTATTTGCCTTATGTATTGAGGTGCTCCTATGTTGGGTGCATAAATATTTACAATTGTTATATCTTCTTCTTGGATTGATCCCTTGATCATTATGTAGTGTCCTTCCTTGTCTCTTGTAACATTCTTTATTTTAAAGTCTATTTTATCTGATATGAGTATTGCTACTCCAGCTTTCTTTTGATTTCCATTTGCATGGAATATCTTTTTCCATCCACTCACTTTCAGTCTGTATGTGTCCTTAGGTCTGAAGTGCGTCTCTTGTAGACAGCATATATATGGGTCTTGTTTTTGTATCCATTCAGCCAGTCTGTGTCTTTTGGTGCGAGCATTTAGTCCATTTACATTTAAGGTAATTATCGATATGTATGTTCCTATTCCCATTTTCTTAATTGTTTTGGGTTCGTTATTGTAGGTCTTTTCCTTCTCTTGTGTTTCTTTCCTAGAGAAGTTCCTTTAGCAGTTGTTGTAAAGCTGGTTTGGTGGTGCTGAACTCTCTCAGCTTTTGCTTGTTTGTAAGGGTTTTAATTTCGCCATCAAACCTGAATGAGATCCTTGCTGGGTAGAGTAATCTTGGTTGCAGGTTTTTCTCCTTCATCACTTTAAATATGTCCTGCCAGTCCCTTCTGGCTTGCAGAGTTTCTGCTGAAAGATCAGCAGTTAACCTTATGGGGATTCCCTCGTGTGTTATTTGTTGTTTTTCCCTTGCTGCTTTTAATATGTTTTCTTTGTATTTAATTTTTGACAGTTTGATTAATATGTGTCTTGGCATATTTCTCCTTGGATTTATCCTGTATGGGACTCTCTGTGCTTCCTGGACTTGATTAACTATTTCCTTTCCCATATTAGGGAAGTTTTCAACTATAATCTCTTCAAATATTTTCTCAGTCCCTTTCTTTTTCTCTTCTTCTTCTGGAACCCCTATAATTCGAATGTTGGTGCGTTTAATGTCGTCCTAGAGGTCTCTGAGACTGTTCTCAGTTCTTTTCATTCTGTTTTCTTTATTCTGCTCTGCAGTAGTTATTTCCACTATTTTATCTTCCAGGTCACTTATCCGTTCTTCTGCCTCAGTTATTTTGCTATTGATTCCATCCAGGGTATTTTTAATTTCATTTATTGTGTTGTTCATCGTTGTTTGTTTCATCTTTAGTTCTTCTAGGTCCTTGTTAAATGTTTCTTGCATTTTGTCTATTCTATTTCCAAGATTTTGGATCATCTTTACTATCATTATTCTGAATTCTTTTTCAGGTAGACTGCCTATTTCCTCCTCATTTGTTAGGTCTGTTGGGTTTTTATCTTGCTCCTTTATCTGCTGTGTGTTTTTCTGTCTTCTTATTTTGCTTTTCTTACTGTGTTTGGGGTCTCCTTTTTGCAGGCTGCAGCTTCGTAGTTCCCGTTGTTTTTGATGTCTGTCCCCGGTGGCTAAGGTTGGTTCAGTGGGTTGTGTAGGCTTCCTGGTGGAGGGGACTAGTGCCTGTGTTGTGTTGGATGAGGCTGGATCTTGTCTCTCTAAGGGCAAGATGGGAATAAAGACACAGACATACTAGAGAATGGACTTGAGGATATGGGGGGGGAAGGGTGAGTTGTGACAAAGCGAGAGAGAGGCATGGACATATGGACATATATGCACTACGAAACGTAAAACAGGTAGCTAGTGGGAAGCAGCCGCATAGCACAGCGAGATCAGCTCAGTGCTTTGTGACCACCTAGGGGGGTGGGATAGGGAGGGTGGGAGGGAGGGAGACGCAAGAGATATGGGGACATATGTATGTGTATAACTGATTCACTTTGTTATAAAGCAGAAACTAACACACCATTGTAAAGCAATAAGATGTTAAAAATAAATAAATAAAATAATCCATTCACGTTTTCTTAATTGTTTTGGGTTTGTTTTTGTAGATCCTTTTCTCTTGTGTGTCTCACTTAGAGAAGTTCCTTTAGCATTTGTTGTAGAGCTGGTTTGGTGGTGCTGAATTCTGTTAGCTTTTGCTTGTCTGTAAAGCTTTTGATTTCTCCATTGAATCTGAATGAGATCCTTGCTGGATAGAGTAATCTTGGTTGTGGGTTCTTCCCTTTCAGCATTTTAGGTATATCATGCTACTCCCTTCTGGCTTGTAGAGTTTCTGCTGAGAAATCAGCTGTTAACCTTATGGGAGTTCCCTTGTATGTTATTTGTCATTATTCCCTTGCTGCTTACAATAATTTTTCTTTGTCTTTAATTTTTGCCAATTTGATTACTTTGTGTCTCAGCGTGTTTCTCCTTGGGTTTATTCTGTATGGGACTCTCTGCGCTTCCTGGGCTTAGGTGGCTATTTCCTTTCCCATGTTAGGGAAGTTTTCTACTCTAACCTCTTCAAATATTTTCTCAGGTTCTTTCTCTCTCTCTTCTCCTTCTGGGACCTCTATAATGCGAATGTTGTTGCGTTTAATGTTGTCCCAGAGGTCTCTTACGCTGTCTTCATTTCTTTTTATTGTTTTTTCTTTATTCTGTTCTGCAGCAGTGAATTCCTCCATTCTGTCTTCCAGGTTACTTATCCATTCTTCTGCATCAGTTATTCTGCTATTGATTCCTTCTAGTGTAGTTTTCATTTCAGTTATTGTATTGTTCTTTGTTCTTTAATTCTTCTAAGTCTTTGTTAAACATTTCTTGCATTTTCTCGATCTTTGCCTCCATTCTTTTTCCAAGGTCCTGGATCATCTTCACTATCGTTATTCTGAATTCTTTTTCTGGAGGTTGCCTATCTCCACTTCATTTAGTTGTTTTCCTGGGGTTTTATCTTGTTCCTTCATCTGGTACATAGCCCTCTGCCTTTTCATCTTGTCTATCTTTCTGTGAATGTGGTTTTTGTTCCACAGGCTGCAGGATTGTAGTTCTTCTTGCTTCTGCTGTCTGCCCTCTCGTGGATGTGGCTATTTAAGAGGCTTGTGCAAGTTTCCTGATGGGAGGGACAGGCTGTGGGTAGAGCTCACTTTAGTCACTTTTATGTGTACAATTCAGTGGCATTAAGTACTTTACATTGTTATCCAAGCATCACCACTAGCCACCTCCAACATTTTTTCATCTTCCCAAAGTGAAACTCTGTACCCATTAAACAATAACTCCCCATTACCCTCTGCCCCCAGACCCTGGTAACCACTGTTATAGTTTCTGACTCTATGAATTTGGCTATTCTATGTACTTCATATAATTAGAATCATATAATATTTTTTATTTTGTGCCTGGCTTATTTCACTTTGCGTAATGTTTTCAAATTTAATCCATGTAGCATGTTTCAGAATTTTCTTTCCTTTAAAGGCTGAATAATGTTTTGTATGTCTAGACCACATTTTGTTTATCCATTCATCCACTGATGGACATTTGGGTTGTTTCCACTTTCTCATTTTCTTCTATAATTGCATTTTTCATTGATTTTTTCCTACTTTTACAGTTGATTTTTTCTATTTTTTAATTGAGTTATAATTAACATATAACACTGTTTTGGTTTTAGATGTACAACATAATGACTTGATACATGTATATATTGCAAAATGATTACCACAAGTTTAGTTTATAGCTTTTATTAAATTGATCTGATTGATTTTATTCACATACCATAATACCCATCCTTTTAAAGTATACAATTAAGTTATTTTCAGTATATTCACAATGCTGTGTAACCATCACCACTATTTAATTCCAGAATGTTTCTAACACCTCAAACAGAATCCCATAACCATTAGCAGTCACTACCACTTCCCCTTTTCCCCGAACCCCTGGCAACCACTAATCTACTTTCTTTCTCTATGGATTTGTCTGTTACGTACATTTCATATAAATGGAATTTCGTGTCTGGCTTCCTTCATGTAGCATAATGTTTTCAAGGCTCATCCATGTTATAGCATGCTTCAGTACCTTGTTCCTTTATGGCTGGATAGTACTCCACTGTAAGTATACCACATTTTGTTTATTCAGTTCATCAGTTGGTGGACATTGGGGTTGTTCCCACCTTTTTTGCTATTTAGTATAGTGATGCTGTGACTATTTTTGTACAAATTTTTGTTTAAATACCTGTTTTCAATTGTTTTGGGTATATACCTAGGAGTAAAATTGCTGGGTCACATGGTAATCCTGTGTTTAACTTATTGAGGAGCTGCTGAACTTTTCCATAGTGACTGCACCATTTTATATTCCCACTGGCAATGTATGAGTGTTCTGATTTTTCCACATTCTTGCCATTTTTCATATTTTAAATTACAGCCATTCCAGTGGATGTGAAATAGATTCTTATTCAGTTATAAAAGGGAATGAAGAACTGATACATGCTACAACATGGATGAATCTTGAAAACATTATGGTAAGAAAAGAAGCCAGACACAAAAGGACACGTATTGTATGATTCCATTTATATGAAATGTCCAGAATAGGCAAATCCTTAGAGACATAAAGTAGAATTGTGGTTGCCAGGGGCTGGGGTGGGGGGAGAATGTGGAGTGTCTGCTTAATGAGTACAGCATTTCGTTTTGGGGTGATGAAAATGTTCTGGAATTGGATAGTGGTGATGGTTGCAAAACTTTGTGAGTATACTACAAAGCAATGAGTTGTACACTGTAAAAGGGTGAATTTTATGATATGTGAATCATATCTCAATAAAAAAATCCAGAGTCTCATTTTAGGCCTGGAGGTGAGATTTGTAGCATTTCTTTCTCCTGTTTTTGGCAGCATGCATACCATGTCGAGTCACCATGAAAAGTTGTACAGTTTGTTGACTGAAAAGGCACACAGCCAAGGGTGTGAAGGGGGAGTGAAATTAGCCCATACCCTGCTCTCTAACCTGTGTTCCCTAGCTTGGTGCTCCCCTAGCCCAGAGGAAGAAGCACCATTTTACCATTTTGTAATTCAGCTGCTTGGAGGAGACTCAATTACTTACTTTGATTTCTCTTCTTGAAGAGGGCACCTTTTGGTACTTTGCTTAATGATTCCATATATTCTAGTGGAACTCCTAGTACAATGGATACTACTTTCCCATCGTGGAATTTGGGCCATCTCACAGCCTTTTACTCTAACTGGGTCTAATAACCAGTTATAAAATACCCCCATAGTTCCCTAAAGGTCTGTTGACTGTAACTAACTCTCTGGTATAATTTCTTTTTCTTTTCAATTTCTTTTTTTTTCTAGTTTTTTCGAGATATAATTGACATACAGCACTGTGTAAGTTTAAGATGTACAGCATAGTGATATGACTTACATACATCATGAAATCATTATGTCGTCTCATATAGGTACAACATTAAAGAAATAGAAAAAATATTTTTTCCTGGTGATGAGAACTCTTAGGATTTACTCTCTTAACAGCTTTTATTCAGCAGTGTTAATTATCTTCATCATGCTGTATATTAAATCCATAGTACTTAATTTATCTTATAACTGGAAGTTTGTACCTTTTGACTACCTTCACCTAATTCCCCCCCCCCCCACCTATGGTGGTCACAAATCTGATTTCTTTTTCTAGGAGTTTGTTTCTTTGTTTGTTTTGGAAGTATAATTAACCTACAACACTATGTTAGTTTCTGGTACACAACATAGTGATTCAATATTTCTATACATTTCAAAATGTCATCGTAAGTCTAGTTGTCATCTGTTACCATACAAAGATATTACATAATTATTGAGTATATTCCCCACACTGTGACTCATTTACTTTGTAACTGAAAGTTTGTACCTCTTGATCTCCCTCACTTATTTCTCTCCTCCCCCAGTCTCCTCCAATCTTGCTACCACCTGTTTCTCCTCTATATCTATGACTCTGTTTCTGTTTAATTATGCTTGTTAATTCATTTTGTTTTTTAGATTACACATATAAGTGAGATTATGTGGTATTTGTCTTTATCTGTCTGACTTATTTTGCTTAGTATAATACACTCTAGGTCCATCCATGTTGTTGCAAATGGCAAGATTTCATGGCTGAGTAATGTTCCGTTATATATATATATATATTTATCTATCAATGGAAACTTAGGTTCCTTCCATATCTTGGCTATTAGAAATAATGCTGCAATGCAATATCAAAAAAACAACCCAGTCAAAAAATGGGTGGACGATCTACATATTTATATTGCATATTTATGCAATATATGCAATATATGCATAAATGCATATATATGCATAAATATGCAATGCATAAATATAATATTGCATATTTATATTGCATATTTATATTGCACTTGGTCCTCTGCTAAGAGTTTTATGTGTGTCATCTTATTTAATCCTCACAACAAAATAATGAAATAGTTATTATTATCACCATATTTTACAGATGGGTTACTGTAGTCTCAGGAGTTTAAGTAACTTTACTCGAAGTCATCTGGCTAGAAAGCAGTGGAAATGGAATTTAAGTAAGGTCTATCTGAGTTCAGACATTTTTACTCTCTATCAAATGATACAGCAATGCCAACATTAGCTATAGTTTAGGATTATTGAGCCCTTACTATGTACCATGTAGTGTACTGAATACTTCATATGCATACTTCATTTAATCCTCATAATAACCTTTTAAGAAAGGTTGTGATCAACTGTTGTTATAAACTGTTGTTATCCCTATTTAATAGTTGAGGAATCTGAGGCTTAGAGATGTTAATTCCGTGGTTGTCACATAGTTAGTAAGTGGTAGAGTCAGGGCCTGAACACATCTGTTTGATTCCAAAGCCTGTGTGTTTCACCAATACACTCTATCAAAAAAACTAATTCTTAGAACAGTGGCTCTTTTCCCTGGCTGTGTATTTGAATCACCTTGGGAACTTAAGAAAAAGTTGATGCCAAACCTCATCATCAAAGATTCTGATTTAATTAATCAGGAATGCAGACTAGGCACTGTATTATTTTTAAGATTTTATTCATTTATTCAGTTTATTCAATGAACATTTAATGAATGTCTTCTCTATGTCAAACACTTTCTAGGCATTTACTCTCTAACAAGATGTATTAGTTAGCTATTGCCACAACAATACATAACAACAAGCACGAAATCTCAGTGGCATGAAAAGTTAAGAATTTATTAAGCACTTATTCTCACCGATCTGGAGGCCAGCTGGGACTCAGCTGATTAGGCAGGGTTCTGTTGGGCAACTCTGATTCGGGCTGGAGTGACTCTGTTTTTCTTGCTGAAGGACTGTGAGTAAACTGGGGTGGCTCTACTGCATGTATTTCTCATCCTTGGATGAGTGGACTACCTGGGGCTTGTTTCTCTCATGGCTCATCTCATGCCAGTGGCAGAATCACAAGAGGGAGCATGTACAACTGTGCAAGCACATATCAGGGCCCTACTTGAGTCACATCTGTGTACACTCCATTACCCAGAGCAAGTTTCAAAGCTGAGCTCAAAGATAAGAGGTGGGAAAAAAAAAGATAAGAGGTGGGAAAATAAGTTCCACTTCTTTGGTGTGGACCTGCCAAGTTCATGGCAAGGGCTGAGAATTGGGGCCAATAATTCAATTTAAGGGGAAATACTGAAAGTGAATAATAAACCTAACTCATAAGAAAATAATCAAGTGTGTTAGAAATTGATAAGTAATATTGCAACAAAGAAAACAAATTCTGGAAGGTGGTGTGAAGGTAATTCTAATGTGCAACTGGGACTTAGGACCACTGATCTTACAATGTTCAACCTGGAAAGAAACCTGGGCTAACATTCTCTCCACCATTTTGAAAATAATAAAACAGATTCAGAAAGTAGAAGAATCTTACTCAAGGTCCATAGGTAGATAGTTATAGAAATGGAACTAGGGCTTGGATCTCCTGACTCTCTAAACTGTTTCTCTTATACCACAGTATTCTACTCTGTGGTCTTAGAATTCTCCCTTTACCAGTGGTACCAAATTGACTGTGTTGTAGAAGGACACAGTCATTCTTTCTTATCTTGGCCACAAACATTAGAGGTATACTGCCTAAATCCTATCCTTCCCTTAATAACGCATTTTAGAGCTCAATTTGACATTTCCCGTATTTGTACTCTTCAAAAGTCTGTGGATATTCTATACTCTTTAGTTTTTTTTTCTCTTCAAGCTGAAGACTGTTGATTTTGGTCTATCTTCCTGTGATCTCCTAGTCCCACGCTAGCTCTCTACTTGGTTACTAGGCCTTCTCTCTTCCCCAGCTCTGTGATGCTTTGAGTAGTCTTTCTTGAGTTAATTTTTTACTCTGGGCTTCCACCAGGCATTAAAGTCATCATTTCTGTTTTGGGTTACAGTCTTCTTGATTTGCCAGGATGAACAGTCAAAAGAAACGAAAAGATATGGAACCTGCTTGCACCTGGAGCTTATTGTCTGAACAGAAAGGTGAGTAACTGAATGAGGTAAAAAAGGGTGTAATCTAGGTAATCTTGTTCATTCTCTTTCCCCTACTTCTCCTCATGGACTGTGGGATTTTTCTGAATCTTTAAAATTGTGTTGTATGTGTATAGGTATATGTATACTAAGGTATTACATGGATACAGAATTTACCCATTAATAATCTCTCCACAATTTTTGTGAAGAGGCATCTGGTGTTTATAATGTTTTCCATAGTCCCCAAAGCATCTATAATCCTAAAAGACTCTTAAGTCTCTTCCTTTACTGTAACCACAGATTTTCACAGGAAACAGCACAAAAGAGTAAAGAGTGAAAATTTCTGGAGTCCTTCCCCATGTGGCTGATTCCTGAACTCCAAGGAATGTTTAGTTATGGGGAATAGAAACTGGTTATCTTCAACAGACCACTCACTTGCTGCCCATTTCTGTGGCATTCTAATATCTGTCTCTCCATACTCTGCTTCCTCCCATCCACCTAGTCACAGCTCCCAACTATGTCTCACTCTTGCCTATAAAGGTGTGCAAGTACTAAAAACCTATAGGAATGTGAAGGGATGTGTGTGTGTGTGTGTGTGTGTGTGCATTTGAATATAGGTCATTGTATATTTCTGTCGAACTAACATCAGCAATGTCTTATTCTTTCTCATTAACAAATTAGGCTCAACAGAAGCTCCAACAGAAGCAATAAGCTAACGTTCAAAGGAAAAAAAAATACCAGAAACAGTCACTTAAAATAATGAACTCCCCTTTAAATTCATGCCTAAAATTTTCCTTATTTATCATATAAATATAAATGTTTACACCCTAAATATATTTGTGCGGGAATTTCTTAGGTTTACTTTATGTTGGACATTAGCTATGAAATACCTTTTTGGTAAGTTAGAATAGATGTGAGGTGGCTTGCTTGCTTTGTTTTATTTCTGTTTGGGGAACAGCATGAATGGCTGTAATAGTGTGACTAAATTTCTGTGTATTTCATGTTTTGGTACAAAGGTGTATTTGCGATACTCTTAACCCCAGCTCTTCCTCCCACAGCTGCTTCAAGTTCTCTGGCTTCATTTTCATGGAAGGAGCTTACAGGTAGATGTCTTTTCTGATTTACTCTTTTTCTGTTTTGGGAATAGTGTCTCCCATGAACCCCACTCATCCCCACTCCTCTCCCATTTTTCCCCCCATATTCACTGAGCAACAATCAATGGTTTTTTTGGTAATATTCATGAAGTCCCAAACTGTCATAACAAATAGGACTTTTATATCATTTAGAATAGATATTCAAATACTAGGAGGACCTCTGATGATGGTAGTCAAGCACCAGATATACAGGACTTTATGGAGACAATAGACCAGTCTGCTTCTGGAATGATCTAGGTTGAGGTCAACAAATTACAGCTAGTGAGCCAAATCCAGCCAGCTGCCTGTTTTTGTAAATAAACTTCTACTGGAACCACCCATGCCCATTCATTTACATATTGTCTAGGGCTGCTTTCACGCTAATATGGCAGAGTTGAGTAAAGGTATACCTTGTTTTATTGCGCTTCATTTTATTGTACTTCACAGATATTATGGTTCTTTACAAATTGAAGATTTGTGGCAACCCTGTGTTGCCAGATAATGATTAGCATTTTTTTGCACTAAAGAACTTTTTAATTAAGGTGTGTACATTGTTTTTTAGATAAAATGCTATTGCACACCTAATAGACTACAGTACAGTTAGTGTAAGTGAAACTTTTATATGCACTAGGAAACCAAAAAGTTTGTGTGACTTGCTTTATTGCAATATTCGCTTTATTGCAGTGGTCTGGAACTAAACCCACAATATCTCCAAGGCATGCCTGTAATTGCAGCAGAGACCTAAAAGCCTAATCTATTTATGGAACTTTACAGAAAAAGTTTGCAAACACTTATCTAGATCAGCATTCCCCAACCTGAATTCTACAGAATACTATTCTCCAGGAATTAATAATTTTGCTTTTAATAAAGGGTTCTGTAGTCATTTAAGTCCAGAAAATACTAGATTAAACAAAGTTAAACAGTCTGTTTTTTTTTAACTGTTGATTCGCTCAGAGCCTTTCATATGCTAATATGTATTGAGAAACTCTAAAATGGGATAGAAGGTGCATTCCCCTTACCTTATTTGACCACTGGACACCTTTTTCACAGCTCTCCTATTAATATCTTGCAAAAATGTTACACAAGAAACTTATTTGGAAAATACTAGCTTAGATATTCACTTAACAGAAGTTTGAATTTGATAACTGACTCCTTGGATTATTTTTTCTAGTTGCAGAAAGTGAAAAACTATGTAATATAGTATTTAAGCATATAGGCCATGGCTTCAGACAAACCTGAGTCTTCATTGAAGTCTCTGCCATTTACTAGCTGTTGAACCTTGGACAAGTTACCCAATGCTATAAGCAGGACTGGCTACATATTTATGGGGTATGGTGCAAAATGAAAAGACAGGATTCCTTGTTCAAAAATTATTAAGAATTTCAAGATAGGAACAGCAGAGCATTACACCAAGTATGGATGCTCTGAGCACGAGGCCTAAGCACAGATTGCACACCCATGAACGTATAACCCTGGTTATAAGTTTTCAGTTTCCTCAACTATAAAATCTGGATAATACCTACTTCATGGGATTATTATGATGATTAAATTTTTTAAAATGTATGTAAAGGGCCTAGTACAGTATCTGACACAGAATAGGGATAATAAATGGCTTTTTTTCATTCAAAAGCAAGCATTTATAGCCATTTTCAATAAATATTGAGTGTCTACCATGTTCCAGGCACCAGCTAGGTACTTAGAGTACTATGATGAAAAAGACAGACAAGGTCCCTATTTTCATGTAGATTAGTGAGAAAGACAGATAATGAAAAAAATAAACAAGACAATTGTAAATTGTGCTAAGTGCTGTAAAGGGAAAACAGGGTCCTGGGAGAGGGTATAGTAGAGAGGATCTGCTTTAAACTGGATGGTCAGGGAAGTCTTCTTCTAGGAAGTAATGTTTAAGGTCTGAAGGATGAGAAGGGGATCTCCATGGGAAGAGCAGGAAGAAGTGTGTTCCAGGCAGAGATAATAGCTGGTGGAAAGGCCTGGAAGTGGGAAAGAACATGGCATTTGTGAGGAACTAAAGGTAAGCCAGTGTGGCTTTAGTATAGGGACTGAGAAGGAGAGTGATATAGAAGGCTGGGGAGTGAAGGTAGATAGGGCCCAGATCGTAGCAGACCTTGTAGGATGAGGTAAGGATTTTGGATTTGATATCAAGTGCAATGAAAAGCTCTTGAAAAGTTTTGGGCCATGGCAGTGACGTGATGTAATTGATATTTTTAGAAGATCACGTTGGCTGCCTGTGTGGAGAGGAGCCATAGATGGCAAGAGTATAAATGAGTAGGAGGCTGTTTCAGCAGTCCAGGAAAGAGTTGATAGTGCCTTGTATTGGGTGGTATTTGAGGTTGTAGTGGCAAATAAATGGATTGGAGGCTTATTTTGGAGATATAAATGATAGGCCTTGCTAAATGGATGTGGAGGATTCAAGGGGAAAAAAAGAAATAATGAATCCCAACATTTTTCTGAGCCCTGAGGAGGGGTTTTTTGGGGGGGTTGGGCAGTGGAATAGAAATCAAGAGCTCAGATGCATGAAGTTTGAGGAGGCTTTGAAACATCTGAGAAGAGATGGTGGTGATGGTAGTATTAGTTATAGTTGTTGTTTGTATTGTTGTCTAGTATTCTGTGATTACTGACTCTTGGTGTCACCCCATTAGATTACAGGAAAGTATTTAGAAAACATCTGAAAGAAAAATACCTAAAAAAAGGAGTTGACAAATGTTATCACCATGGCAAGCATATAGAGTCACGACTGCTTGTTGTAAAAGAACACTGTATATCAGAAAAGCCACCATGCGGAATTCCTCAACAAAATAATTTTATTGAGATGGAACATATATTTGATCCTGATGAAGAGGGCTCCAGCTTATCCCAAACTGTGGTGCTTCAGGGATGTGCTGGGATTGGGAAAACAGCTGTGGTGCATAAGTTCATGTTTGACTGGGCAGCAGGAATGGTTACTCCAGGCAGATTTGACTATCTCATCTATGTAAACTGCAGAGAAATAAGCCGTTTTGCTAACCTTAGCGCTGCTGACCTGATCACTAACACTTTTCAAGATATTGACGGACCAATCCTGGATGTTATTCTTGTATATCCAGAGAAGCTTCTGTTCATTCTTGATGGATTTCCTGAGCTTCAGTACCCTGTAGGTGACCAGGAAGAGGATCTTAGTGCCAATCCCCTGGAGAGGAAGCCAGTAGAGACCCTCTTATGTAGTTTTGTGAGGAAAAAACTGTTTCCTGAATCCTCCCTCCTGATAACTGCCCGGCCTACAACCATGAAGAAGCTTCACTCTCTGTTAAAACAAGCTACCCAGGCAGAGATCCTGTGGTTTACAGATGCTGAAAAGAGAGCATATTTCTTGAGTCAGTTTTCAGGTGCTAATGCTGCAATGAGAGTTTTTTATGGTCTGCGAGAAAATGAAGGCCTTGACATTATGTCTTCTCTTCCCATCATCTCCTGGATGATCTGCAGTGTCCTGCAGTCACAGGGAGATGGTGACAGGACTCTTATGAGATCACTTCAAACCATGACTGATGTGTATCTGTTCTACTTTTCCAAGTGCCTCAAAACCCTTACAGGCATCTCGGTGTGGAAGGGACAGAGTTGCCTGTGGGGCCTTTGCTCTTTGGCTGCAGAGGGACTGCAGAACCAGCAGGTCCTGTTTGAAATCAGTGACCTCAGAAGACATGGGATAGGAGTGTATGATACCAACTGCACTTTTCTCAATCACTTTTTGAAAAAAGTTGAAGGAGGTGTCAGTGTCTATACTTTCCTTCACTTCAGTTTCCAAGAGTTCCTGACTGCTGTGTTCTATGCCCTGAAGAATGACAGCAGCTGGATGTTTTTTGATCAAGTGGGGAAAACGTGGCAAGAAATATTCCAGCAATATGGGAAAGGATTTTCATCATTAACAATACAGTTCTTATTTGGCCTCTTACATAAAGGAAAGGGAAAGTCTGTGGAAACTACTTTTGGGAGAAAAGTCTCTCCAGGACTTCGAGAGGAGTTATTGAAGTGGACTGAGAAAGAAATAAAGGATAAATCTTCTAGGTTACAGATTGAGCCAGTGGACTTGTTTCACTGTTTGTATGAGATTCAGGAAGAAGAATATGCAAAAAGGATAATTGATGATTTAGGGTCAATTATACTGCTTCAACCTACCTATACAAAAATGGACATTCTGGCTATGTCATTCTGTGTAAAAAGCAGTCATAGTCACCTGTCAGTGTCTCTGAAGTGTCAGCATCTACTTGGATTTGAGGAGGAAGATCAAGCTTCAGCATTCATGCCACCAACCTTGACACTTAATCAGTGAGTATACTAATGTCTTTTCACCAGTGTTTTGGCCTACAGAAATGATAGGCCTTCTTGTTTATTTCAAGTATTCAGGCACATAATCATTTCTAGCACTTTCAATAAATAAATTGAATTATCTCTGCTTTCCATATTGTATGTCAATCAACACAATGAGGATTTATTGAGTATCTATTACATATTAAGCACTGGCCAAGGTAGACACTGAGGGAAAGCTAACATTTGTGAGAACTTAACTATGTGCTAGGCACTGTGTTAGCCACTGTAAGTGTGTGTATGTGAGTGTGTGTGTCCATTAGTCTTCACTGTCTCTCTGTGAAGGTGCTTTATAATTATAAAAAGTTATGAGCATATAAATCATTAAGATTATCATTGAAGACTCTGCTATTTTGGTGCTGATGACTATTCTGGAAAAAGTTGTAAATTTAATGTTCAATTTGTCCTCACTCTTCTCTACATATACTTCATCACTGAGGCCTCAAAGAGCTCCAGGTTGGTAAGGGACATAGCTGCACTCCTGTGTATATTGCTATAAAGCCTGGGTTCTTTCTTCTAGACTCACACCTACATGGAGAGTTGAGAGCTGGAGTTCAAAGAGGTTTAGGTAAACCACTTACACAGTATGTACTCTGTATACTACAAAATACAGCTCTACTGACTTACTAAAGCAGCCAAGGAGACTTATACCTGCATTGTCTGGAAAATGCCACTGGTCATAAGTCTGTTCTCTGTACTCAGGTTAATATCGACAGTGCCTCTCATTTAGTTGTGGGGCCAGGTGAGGGGTAGGGGACCTTGAGAAGGAGACAGGAGTGGGCAGAAGGCTCAACTTGGGAAGTGAGTTAACCCAAGTCTTTTCTCTGGTAATTGTTAGTTCCTCAGTGGGCAGTAGCATAGAGGTGGAATTGAACATGGCATAGGTATGTTTGTGGAAAGTGAGGAGGGGAAGGGAGGTGCAGCAAGACTTTGGGACCAGAGGGGAAGGGGTATGAGAAGTTACATGGACTTGGAATTACGAAGCACTTTGGCTACAGTGTCTTCGTGAATTCATAACAGCTTCAATCCAACTGTATATTATAAAGTAAAATAATGGACAGTATACATTTGAGAGATTTTAAGCACTGATGGAAACACAAAGGGGCTTCTAGCTCATTTTGGGTTTCCAGAAAATCAGCCTTAGATGGAGTCCCCATCCTTCAACCCCATTGCTTTCATCAGAAGGCTTAAATTCTTTTCAAAGTTTAACCCCCACAAAAACACCCACTCTTCCCAAGTGTGTTGACTAAGTGAGAGTTTACTGCAGTTGATCCTTGAACAACAAAGATTTGAACTGTGCAAGTCCACTTACATGGGGATTTTTTTCAATAAATGTGTACTACAGTACTATAGGATTGAGGTTGGTTGAATCCTCAGATGCAGAACCTCCGATATGGAGGGATAGGGAGGGCTCACTGTGAAGTTTTATGTGGATTTTCAGCTGTGGGGGTGTTGGTACCCCTAACCCCCATATTGTTCAAAGGTCAACCGTTTTGAACTTTCCTAGTTCTCAATTATTGTAGTTAATTCTTCTATTAGTACTGACAACCAAGAATCAGTTACAGTGTACAGATAGCTTGGGCAAGTCACTTGACCTCTCTAAGCATCTGCAAAATGGTGACCACAATACCTGTCATTGGATTAAGCACCAGATAAGATAAATTCTGTGTGTAAAGTGTTTACCTTGGTGCCTGGCATACAGTACCATGGCTTTGGCTTTGGAGTCAGACAGACCTGAGTACTGACCTTCATTCTGTTCCTCTGTGACCTTGGGCAAATTACCTTTTTGTGCCTTAATTTCCTTATCTTAAAAATGGGGTAATACCTCCTAAGGTTTTTGTAAATTAGCACTAAGATGGCAACAGAAGCCAAAATAAGCCTTTTACTTAAAATTTTGTTAATCATTTTATTTTTGCTTTCTCATCTCTTTTAGGCCCTTCCAGCTGCGTAATTTGCCAGTCTCTCCACTACACTTGCTCTGCCAAGCACTGCGTAACCCATACTGTAAAGTCAAAGACCTGAAGTAAGTTGAACTTTGCTTTAAACTCTTAGGTATTTGCAGGTAAAGACTAGGTTGCTAGAAATTACACTCCCAGCTGATGAAAAGATACGCTACAAGCCTAGAAGGCGTAGGGAGTCAGGCAGCGATCCCTGCCAACCCCTCCTGCCTCTTCTCCTTTTGTATGTGCTGTTTTTGCTGTAGCAAGTGGGTGTCAGACTGTAAAATCCAAGAGTTTGTGTCTGATGCCCGTCCTGGCCCTACCCCACTCCCCTGCCTTTTCCTTCCAGACTCCCATTGTCTTTCCCCTTGGTTTCCTTTTCTCTCCCTCCATTCCCCACCCCTATCCTCCTCTGCAATTATTCCCCCAAGCGCCAATGCTCTGAAGCCCCCACCCCCCACCTGGACCTTAGGTCCTCGCTCACTCTCAGGTGACTTGTCTGCTTGTCTGTCCACATCATACACACACAGACAGGAGCCTGCTTGGTTTCCCTCCCACCTCCTCACCACACACAGCGGTGTCTGCTTTCCTTCCCTTCTGCCCCAGAGGAAGAGGTAGCCTTTCCAAACTCACCCGAATTCCAAACTCACCAAATTCACTTACTTTTATTTTTTGTATTTTTGTGAGCATTTATTTTACTTTACACAACACCAAAGTATATAAAGACATAAAAGCCCTCCATCCCACTGCCTCGTACCCCTCCCCACCCCATACCCCCACCACTCCTGCTTCCCCACTGGAGACTGGGGAGGCTTCTCCTGTCATGGGGCTGAACGATAGTAGTCTTCGTCTGCAGCTGGTGCTGGCGTCCTCTGTGTGCAGCCCTGAAGGATTCCTTTAGAGGTGGCCCTGTTGTAAGCCCGGGGTTAACCCCAGGCCTGTTTCTCATGATATAACTCACTCAGAACATGAATGAGCTTCCTGTCCAGTTCATTCCTGGAGACTTGGGATGCAGGAATCCCCACTACCCATCACTCCCTGATGCACCTCCCCTGCCAGTTCCAACATTTTCTTTGACGGTTTGTGATTTGCAACTGCTCTTCTGGTGTAAATTTCTGGCTTGGCAATAATCTGGTTGCCCAGACCAAGAACCCTGTGAAGTTAGCTTAAAGAAAAAAGGATCTGTGTAAAGTGGATTTTCACTCAGCACAACTGCAGGAAGTGAAAAGTGGTCGGGCTGCCACTCTGCACATCTGGGGTCACGGGATCAACTCCTCTCTGCTTCTCTGCCTCTCTGCTCCCTGGGGCCTCAGACTGTGATTCTCTAAAGGGCACTGGGCCTTTGTAGAGCACACGGTTCTGTTCCCCCACAGCCAAGGCCAGGCCTCAGCTGTGGCCTCGGTGTCCATGACCCCGACCTTGCCCCCAACTCCCAGTGACCCACTGCTTCATTGCCCGACACCACCCTGGCTATGAAATCTGCCTCTCTGTTCAGATTCTCTAGTGTGAGGATCTGTTTGGCTCAGGATGGGTCAAATGTCCACTCGTGCTCCAGTCATCTACAGTCTAGTTTCAGGGGTGGGGGTGGGGGGAGCAGAGACAAGGGTGTTATATACTGTCTGCCCAGGTCCACCAGATGCTAGAGTTGGGGAGAGACACACACAGAAGCGGCAGTAGTTCTGGGGTGTCGAGTACTAGTGCTCTGGAACACAAAGACGGTCATCAGAACACGTCTGTCTTTCTAGGTCTCTCTCTCCGTAAGCCCCCAATCTACAACTTCCCCGGCCACCACCCCATACCCTACCTTCCACCCCATTTCCGCAGCTCCCTTGCCCCATTCACCCACCCTTTCCTTCCACTCTTCCCAAGCCCTCCCCCACCCCTCCCCCTCCCTCTGAAAATTGATTTCCCATCAGGGTACGTTTCTATTCTGTTTCACATTTCTGAATTCAAGGGTTTTATAGCCAGATTCCCCTCCCACAGTGGAAGCAAGTTTTCTCCCCTGGCCTTTGAAGTACTGGAGGTCTCCCCTGCTGGTGGCGATCAGAGTCCCTCCCGTCTCTTTGTGGTTCTTGAGGGCCCATTCCCTGGCACCCCACATCAGACCACAAGCTAGAATCAGAGGGCCCCCAGCAGGGAGACGTCTGAGATGGAGCTCCTGCTGTGAACGGTGCTGCTGGTGGGGAGGACGTGGGTGCGTCTGGGAAGGGGAATAAGGGGCATGAGTGTGAGGATGGGAATGAGGCAGGGAGCTGGACAGGAGACTGTCCTGTGAGACAGTCCTGTGAGACTGTGCGCCTGGACTTCGCTATCCCAGGTAAATAAAGCGTGGCTGTGTCCATGGACCTGAGCTCTCCCTCCCTCTGCCCACCAGAGGTGTAAATTTTCTGGTTCCCAACTCCGAGAAGCTGCGTAAGGTCTCCACGCAGCTCCTCTGCTCCCTCGGCAGCTTCTGACCCTTCCACGTCCTTCTGTCTTCCTCCTCCTCCTGTGGCTCCAGAAGTGGCTGCAGTAGGAGCAGTGGCCTCTGCTTCTTCTTCCTCCTCACCTGATCTTTCTGCCCCGTCCCACTGGCAGTGGCCAGGCCTGGTCCCTTTGCAACCGACTCCTGGAGAGAAGTGAGCAGATCTGAGACCTGTTCTGGGGGCGGGGGTGGGGGTGGGGTGGCGGAGCGGCGAACAGGACTGGGGGGGGTGGGGGGACGCGTGGGAGCGGCAAACGGGACTGGGGGCGGGTCCCGGGACGGGCCAGGGACCAAGTCAGAGTAATCTTACTGCCTGCAACAGCTTCCACCTCAGGAGGTCCCGCTCTTTCTGCACCTCCGCCAGCCTGGCATGGGCTTGCTGCAGCAGGGAGGCCGTCTCCTTGCGCTCCACGTCCTGTTGTGCCTTGAGCAACTTCATGTCTGAGACCAAGGCCCGCGCCACCGACTTGTGCAGTTTGGCGAGGTAGTACAGCCACTCCACCCTGTACCAGTGTAAGTGGCTCTGCCTGTGGAAGAAGCGCATGCCCAGGGCCAGGCTGCCCCAGACACAGGCCTCTTTGGCCTCGCTGGACACCTGATGATCTTCCAGTATGGCCTGGAGCTTGTCCTCCACCGCCGCCCAGGACAAGGATATATTCTCGAGATAGAACGCAGAGCCTTTTTCGTGCCTAGCCATGCTCTCGTTGATGAAGGCCACCACCTTGCCATGCCGGAACCCGTTACCAGGGTCCTCGAGTTTCAAGGCCATGATAGCTGAGGGCCTTTGGGGCTTGGCTGGCCCTGCGGGGATGAATCAACCAGTTGTCCCCTCCCCTCCCCCTCGGTCTCCTCATCTCCGCTTGCCTCCCCCCCCCACCCCGTAAAGAGCTCTGCCCCAGGACACCTCCTGCCAAGCCTCACCTCCTGGCTAGTGCAGGTGCACGCCGAACACACGGGCCTACCACGTTTAAAGAGAGGGCACTGCTCGCTCTCTTTTTCTCCCCGAGGGCTCTGACTTAACAAAGAAAGCCTCTTGTTACCACTCCACACGGTCACCTTGGGACTGTTCCAACTTCCAGAAACAGTGGGGGTGGGTGGGGTGCGTGAGGAAGATTCCCGCCCCCCTCCACCGACGTAAGGGAACCCCCTACGCTGTTGAAAGTCTTTGCAGGCCGGAAGAAACAGGAGTGGTCAGAAAAGATTCAGAACCAAGAACGTGAAGCGCTTGTAATCAAGTACAAAAAGTCTCAAACACCCCCCCCACCACCATAATGGTTTGTCCCACTCGGTGGGCCTGCCCTTCCTACAGGTGGAATATTCTAGAACCGGAAACAGCCCCCATTCCTCAGTGGCCTCCACTACCCTGTGGAGGAAGAAGGTGGAGCCAGAGTACAGCCTCATCCCCGTCACCCTAAGTGGTAATAAATCCTGGCCATATCCCTCCCAAAAACGTGTCTTGAATTTCTCTGCCTCCAGCCCTTCCCCCCCGCCGGGCAATTTATTCCCTGGACCACTGCAGCCCTCTGACCCCAGGTTTGTTTCCTGCCCTACCCTGGCATCAGAGGGATCTGACCATGTCTCTTTAAACTTCTAATGGTTTTTCCAGGCCTAGAGGATAAACCAGACAGCCCTCAGGTTGAGTACTACTTTGCCACTTACTGTATGACCTTGTGCTATAATTAAATTTCAGTTTTTATCTATGGGCCTAAGATGAGGACTGAATGGCAAAGCGCATGTAAAGTAGTAATGTTTTCTGTGGTCCTAGTTTTGTAAAATGTACAAATCCTGTGTGTGTGTTTGCATATGTTTCTATGATCTTGGAGAAAGGAGTGGGAGCATACACATCAGACTCTCAACGCTGGGGACCTCTGGGGGGTGGAGTTGGAGGGGAAGTTGGGAAAAAGTTTTCGTCTTTTAAAATCTTTCTGTGATTTCACTTCTTACAGAGAACATATGATGCTATATGTATGCATGCATTAAAAATCTTCAGTGGTTATCTTTGGGTGGTAGAAATACAGAACTTTCTCAAAAAAACTTTATTCTTTTTTTTTTTTTTTGCGGTACGCGGGCCTCTCACTGTTGTGGCCTCTCCCGTTGCGGAGCACAGGCTCCAGACGCGCAGGCTCAGCGGCCATGGCTCATGGGCCCAGCCACTCTGCGGCATGTGGGATCCTCCCGGACCGGGGCACAAACCCATGTCCCCTGCATCGGCAGGCGGACTCCCAACCACTGCACCACCAGAGAAGCCCTAAAAAACTTTATTCTTTATATTTTTCTCTATTGTAAAAATTATTTATAGTAAACATGTATTATGTTTTTCAGATTTTTAAGATTTTTTTTCCTGATAACTTCTGATCACTGTAAGCAATTTCTAAATATCTGGAAAGTAAATGTCTCCCTGTAATCCAACCCTTCCCTTCAACCTGGAAGATAACCATTGTTAGCAGTCTGATATATATCTTCCAGTGTTTTAAAGTAGGCCATAGCAAATAATTGGCAGTTTCTCAGATGAAGCATCCCATCTCTTGCCTCCTGGCTTTCACTCAGGCTGCTGCGTGAGTGGATTGTCCCTCAGCGCCTCCTGCTCTCCCCACTCCCATTCTCCTCATCCATCTAAGTCCTGTTCAATTTTTATCACCCTTTCAGAACAACACTCAAGTAGTGGTTCTTCTTACAAATATTTCTTGATCCTCTAAACCCCACCTCAAGCCAGGCTGAATTGTGCCACCTTTCTGTGTCCCCATGATATCTTGTGCATACCACTTGCACTACTTTTCACACTGTATTATAATCTATGATTTTCTAATTTTTTCCCCATTAACTGGGCATTCCTTGAGGGCAGGGTCTGGATCTTAATTATTTCTGTGGTTTCAGCATCTAGCACAGTGGTAAGCATCTGATAAATTAATTATTGAATGAATTTAAATAATTCATTACATCAGTAAGGGACAAATGGGTACCTTTAAAGAGAGTTCTATTTTCTTCTCTGAAATGCCTTTTTCTCCACACAGACTGATTTTCTGCCACCTCACAGCTTCTTATGGCAGAGACCTCGCCTTAGTATTTGAAACCAACCAATATCTGACAGATTTGGAATTTGTGAAGAATACCCTGGAAGATTCCGGAATGAAGCTTCTGTGTGAAGGATTAAAACAGCCAAACTGTATCTTACAGACATTGAGGTAACTGAGCAGGAGAATTTGTTGTCTGTGTTCATGTAATTTTTTTGTCAATTTCTTTTGTTTTGGGGGAGAGCATGAATAAGGTAATGAGGTCATTCTTCTGTTCTCTGAAGGTTGTACCGATGCCTTATCTCTCCTGCTTCTTGTGGTGCGCTAGCAGCTGTTCTCAGCACCAATCAGTGGCTCACTGAGCTGGAATTTAGTGAAACAAAACTGGAAGCTTCAGCTTTGAAATTGCTCTGTGAAGGCTTAAAAGATCCAAATTGCAAAGTACAGAAGCTCAAGTAAGTTGTCACTATTAGTTTCCATACTGCAAGAAAAAAGTTAAAAATAGTGCAGCTCAAGATGGATGTTGTATGATCAAAACACATTTCAAGGAGTCATGGAGAGGAAGAATAAAAGTGGCAATAACGTTAATGACAGTAATGAAAACCCACACTTACTGAGCAATTACTTTGTGCTAAGCATTCTGCTGAGTGCTTTGTATACATGATTTCCTCTAATGCGCACAACAGCTCTGAGAGATTCAGGTTACTATCCCCATTTTAGCAGATGAGGAAACAGAAACCCAAGTTCAGAAGGCTAAATAACATGGCAAAGGCACAAGTAGAAACCCAGATGTGTCTGACTTCAAAGTCCATGTAGTGACCATAATAAAAAATTTACCATATATATATTAGTCAGGTTTCTCCAGAGAAGCAGAACCAAAAAGATGTGTATAAATATATAGAGAGATTTATTTTAAGGAATTGGCTCACGCGGATTATGGCAGCTGTCAAGTACAGTATCTGCAGGGTAGGCCAGCAGACTGGAGACACAGGGAAGAGCCAGTGTTGCAGTTCAAGTCAAAAGGCAGTCCACTGGCAGAACTCCATCTTCTTCCTGGGAGGTCGGTCTTTCTCTGATAAACTTTCAACTGATTGGATGAGGCTCACCCACATTATGGAGGGTAGTTTACTTTACTCAAAGTGTACTGATTTAAATGTTAATTTCATCTAAAAAGTACCTTCACAGAAACATCTAGAAAAATGTTTGACCAAATATCTGGTACCATGACCTAGCCAACTACTTGACACATAAAATTAACAATCACGACATATATGTGGGGTTTTCTAAAGTAAAATCTCTTTAGCATTAAAGCTTTCTAAATCCACTTTGAAACTCATTTTTTTGGCAAAATACCTCTATTTAAAATTTCCAAGTTGGGGAAATATAGATACGTGATGTCCTTATGAGTCCCCTTCAAGACTGAGTTTGGAGCCTGATAACTCAAGAGAAAATTGAAGACTCAGAGGTTGTAATGTATATCGTAGAAATTCTTGAAAGTGATGGAAGAGAAAGTTGATGGGAAATAGTTCAGGGAATTGGACTACCTAATATGGAGAAACAAAGATTGAGAAGACGGGAAGGTCAGTAAAAACCACTCTTTGTGCCAAAGAAGAAATGTTATATGGATGATGGTGATGAGCTGGGTCTCTCTAAGGATGGCAAATTAATTAGTAATGAACTTATAGATAAAAGGAAAGGAAAGGAAAGATCTTTTGACTGTAAACTGTATTAAGGATGATTATAGCATTTTCCCTTGTGATTCGAAAGAAGATATGAGATAGAGTGCTAAAATCCATGCAGGGAATTAAAATGAGATTAGGTCGTGTTGATATTTCCTCCCAATTCTTTTCTTTTGGGGAGCAGTCAACATGTTTTGAGTTCTCATTGGGGGACACAGTGTTGTGGGAGCAACGTACAAGTCCCTCTCATGGGTAAAAGGGGGTTGTGACATATTCAGGGTTGGGGGGGGTCTCATATGGGTGAGCCTGTATTTTCTTTGCTCATGATATTTTGCAGGTAGGGAGTAGGATGATAAAGTGGCCAATTCTGTGTCTGTTCATCTTTCTTTCTCTCCAGGTTGTGTGCTAGCTTTCTCCCTGGAAGCTCAGAGACTATTTGCAGATATCTTGCCTCTGTTCTCATTTGCAATCCAAACCTCACTGAGCTGGACCTGAGTGAAAATCCCCTGGGGGACACAGGAGTGAAGTATCTTTGTGAGGGTCTCAGACATTCCAACTGTAAAGTAGAGAAGCTAGAGTAAGTTTTTTACAACTATCTGGCATCATCTTATAACTGTTAAACTTGTTAAATGCCTGCTGTGTGCCAGCATCTATGCTTGGTGCTTGCCAGAAGTTATTTCACGTAATTCACTCCTTGAAATAACTATATAGGGTGGGTTTTCTTACCCCATTGTACAGATGAGGAAACTTTGTGGATTGGGGGGAAAAGTGACTTGTCCAAGGTCACACCATTAAAAAGTGGTATAGTCAGGATGTGACTCCAAAATCTATCTCCATACCCCATGCTCTTTCCAGTATACTACCATCCTGTGTGTTTACAGGAGTGATGCTAATTAAATATTAACTCTGTAAAGAATACTACTATGTACCCAACACTGGGCTAGATGTGGATGGAGTTATCAGAAGGACTACAAGTGACAGGGCTGCCCTTAAGGACACACAGATATGAAACAGTTAGAGAGCAACACAGTTCAATGTGTAATCAAGTGCCGAACACTGTAAAATCATTTAGAAATGCCAGATGAGCCCAGGGAAAGGGAGGAGGTCACTGTGGGCTGGAGACCTCAGGAGGAGGCTCTGTGTAAGTGGTGGGCCAGGAGCTGGAACTTGAAGGATGGCTAGGACTTGGCTAAATGGGGAGCCTGGGAGAACATTCCCGGGAAGCTAAATGACAGCAGTGGCTGATTTTTCTTCTTTGTCTCTGGGTAGCTTGAGCACATGTTACCTAACAGATGCTAGCTGTGTGGAGCTCTCTTCTTTCTTGCAAGTGAGTCAGACTTTAAAAGAGCTGTTTGTGTTTGCCAATGCCCTGGGGGACACAGGAGTACAGCATCTCTGTGAAGGTCTGCGGCATGCAAATGGTATAATCGAGAATCTTGTGTAAGTGTCTGCCTGTCCTTGTCCTTCTCGTGGGCACTGGCATTTGAGGTTTGGTGGGACTCCCCGCTGCCATGGTTAACCGCCACCTTGGTGTCCCCATCCCTCCAGGCTTTCCGAATGTTCCCTCTCTGCAGCTTGTTGTGAGTCCCTCGCCCAAGTCCTGAGCTCTACCCGGAGCCTGACAAGGCTGCTTCTCATTAATAACAAAATTGAAGATTTGGGACTGAAATTGCTGTGTAAAGGATTAAAACAGCCTGACTGTCAGTTAAAGGATCTGGCGTAAGTATCGTGGACAATAGCCACAGGCAGAGTTCCTTGATGTTTCAGCAACTCCCAAAATTAAGTGATTTTTTTCTGGCCTCGTGATATAATCTCTGAGGAAACAATAAACGAAGACCCAGATAATTTAGGGGGAATAAATCTTCCCCTCTCCATAATCTCTGTTTGGCCCTGGCCCAAGGGATATTTTTTACATGACACTCTGATTTTCTTTTTTCTTTTTTTTTTTTTTGTGGTACGTGGGCCTCTCACTGTTGTGGCCCCTCCCGTTGCGGAGCACAGGCTCCGGACACGCAGGCTCGGTGGCCATGGTTCACGGGCCCAGCCGCCCCGTGGCACGTGGGATCCTCCCAGACCGGGGCATGAACCCGTGTCCTCTGCATCGGCAGGCGGACTCTCAACCACTGCGCCACCAGGGAAGCCCTCTTTTCTTTTAAAAATAAATTTATTTACTTATTCATTTATTTATTTTTGGCTGCTTTGGGACTTCGTTGCTGCGCGGGCTTTCTCCAGTGGTGGCAAGTGGGGGCTACTCTTGGTTGTGGTGCACAGGCTTCTCATGGCAGTGGCTTCTCTTGTTGTGGAGCACGGGCTCTAGGCATGCGGGCTTCAGTAGTTGTGGCATGCAGGCCCAGTAGTTGTAGCTCGCGGGATCTAGAGCACAGGCTCAGTAGTTGTGGCACACGGGCCTAGTTGCTCTGCGGCATGTGGGATCCTCCTGGACCAGGGCTCGAACCCTTGTCCCCTGCATTGGCTGACGTATTCTTAACCACTGCACCACCAGGGAAGCCCGCCACTCTGATTTTCTAATGTGTTTTTCTAGTGGGTAATCCTAATACCTAAAGTGACCCAATGCAGATGAAATGATGCCAGCCTTATCTACCTTACTTCCTGGCAGACTGTGGACCTGTCACCTGACTGGAGAGTGTTGTCAGGATTTGTGCAATGCACTGTACACCAATGAACACCTACGAGTTCTTGACCTCAGTGACAATGCCTTAGGGGACGAGGGCATGCAGGTGCTGTGTGAAGGGCTGAAACACCCCTCCTGCAAGCTACAGACCTTGTGGTAAGTGCACAGAGACTCTTTGTACCCTGGGCTCTTGTTCCAGGCTGTATATGAAATGGAGGGTCACTGTGGAACTTGGTAAAACCGGTTTCTTTCTTGAATCCCCAATCCCCCGTAGGCTAGCAGAATGTCATCTCACAGATGCGTGCTGTGGAGCCCTCGCCTCTGTCCTCAACAGAAATGAGAACCTAACGTTGCTAGACTTAAGTGGAAATGACCTTAAGGATTTCGGAGTTCAAGTGCTGTGTGATGCACTGATTCATCCAATATGTAAACTACAAACGTTCTAGTAAGTTACTGTGGTGGGGGAAGTGGGAGAGAGGGGGTCAGGACAGGCACGTTGGGTTTGATCATAGTCATTGCAGTGAGAAAAGAGAAGAAAAACTGAGGGATATCCATGCCTAGGCAAAATATCAAAGTAAGTGAAATTACCAGTAGGCCTCTTCCTTGGACACAGGGACAAGGAGAGAGGTAGGGAACAGGTAGGTGCTGGATACTACTGCTAAGAAAAACAGGGTGTAGGAAAAAGAGCATCAGATCCACATTCTGCTAGGTCTGGCTTAAATACTAGGTCTAGCATCTACTAGCTATATGACCATGCTTACTTACTTAACCTCCCTGAACTTGAGTATCCTTGTCTATAAAATGGGGCTAACATGAGTAGCACCTGACTACCTGGTGTTAGCATGGGAATTGCATGAAGTGAGACGTTAATTATGAATGTGCAGCCCCTGGCACGTAGGAGGTACTCCATAAATGTTAGACCCTTTCCCTTTCTTCTTCTAATACCTGCCAGAGGGCTTGATGTTTACATGTTGAGAGTCTTCAAGACTCAGGGGAATGAAGCTGTTGCAGAATTACAGTTACAGAAAGTGGAGGTCTTCACCCTTTCGGGTCAATGTTCACCTGCCAGCTCAGCAGGCTGGCATTAACACACAAAGTAATTCTTAATTAGGATGTAGCTCTGCTCTGTTGGCGGCTAACCAGTGGCCAAATGGCCATTTATGTCTGGCATTCAGAACTGGAACACATAATGGAAAATAACGGCTGAGTGCAAAAATTCCACATTCCAAAGCCAATTTGATGGATTGAAGCGTAAATGAAAACAGCATAAAGGCCTGATTACAAGTCTGGCTGAAACAGAAGCTGGTTCTCTACTAGCAAAGTGAAGTCTGTTAGACTCGAGACTGTGGCAATTACTGCCCAGGAAGAGGGAATTATTCACAACATAATAAGCCTCCGGGGTTTAGGGACCTCCCTGGTGTCTTTCTCAGAAAAGGGTGACTGGAGTCTGTATTTTCAGTAGGTTGAAATAAACTCAGCAATCAATCCTAATGATTCTTTAAATATAGAGTAATTTAATGTGGTAGCACCCTATGGTGTGTAAGCTTCAGCAAAGGTCCTAAACGACATCACAGAGAAATTATTTTGTGATGCCATTATTTATTTTTTATTGTAAATTGTTGCACCGTTTCCTGTTTCTCTCACCCTTTGTCTTTTAACCAATGTGCTTCCATTGTGTTTTCAGGCCAACCTTCAAACCCTTGTAATTTGTCAATCTACAAGTTGATAGCAGTGTGCAATAGTGGCTCAAAATACAAAATAAAGGACACACGCACACACAGAGTAGATACCATTCACTGACCTCAAATAAATTTTGAACATTAGAGTGTATATAAGACAGATAACACTGAAATCAATAGAAATATATACTTGCCCAAGTAAAGTGAGAGGAAACTGTTGATCATTTAATGTGGTGGTGGGCTAGAGAGGGGATAAATCCAGGAGAGCCTCCTAAAAGGGGAGTCTTGTCTGAGAATCGGAAAGGCTGAAGGAAGAAGGTTGTTTTCTAAGAGTTGCTTCAGTATGAGGTCTGAATCTTATTCCTCATTGTATTTTCCCCATAAACTTTCTAGTTCAGTGGTTTGTATTTAGTAAATGCATATAGGAAACCAGTTATTAATTTAGAGCATCTGGGGGCAAGGCAAGGAGACAGTTCAATAAAGACTAGGCATCTAGACCTTCAGAAGATTGAGGGGAAAAAAAGAGGTTGTGGCCTCAGAGTGACAAGTGCTCACCTTCACTCATTCTACAAGCACTTGCTGAATATCTGCTATGTGCTAAGCAAATGTGCCAGGTGCTGGGAGACAAGAATGAGTAAGATGAGAGACGTGATTCGTACTCTTTAGGGACCAGTGAACCTAGTGGTAGAGACAGGCACATAAACTTATGAATGCAGTAGGGTAATCATGAAATCTTAAGGGAACCACGGCAGGAGACAACTCACCCAGCCCAGGAGGCTCGGGGAAAGATTCCTGGAGGAAGGGCCACCTGAGTTGAGTCTCGGGACTATAGCCAGGGAAATGGGGGTAAGGATGGAGAAGGGTAGTCCATGCCCAGGAGATAGCATGAGCAAAGGTAGACAGACAATAAGCAGCATGTTTTGTGGTACTTGAGGGGGATAGAGGTGGGAAACCTCTAGGAAGTTCGCTATTGTTAGAGCATAAAGTGCAAAGCAGAATGTGTCAAGAAATGAGACTGAGGGGGTAGGCAAGGCCTTGTATGCCGTGTGTGATTAGTAAGATCTGTTTGCAGAATTCCGGGTTCAAATTCAGTTGTCACCCTTTTCTTTCACATATCTGAGTAGTAGTACATTTGGGCGCCTTTCCTCACCTTTCCAAAACTGGTTCCAAAGATGGAGCCAGTTTTGCTTCCAAAGCTGGTTGGAGAATCAGTCCACTGCTACTGCTGTTTCTTACTGCCACGTGGGGCTCACCTTGAGAACCGATGATCCTACCCAGTCCCACAGAAGCTTGGTGACTGGATGGTGATACCCTGGCTGGCGTGGATCCCTCCCAGCCCTGCAGTGCCGTTATACTTGGACTCCGAGGTTACATATATTTTAGTCCACACCCAAATGTGCAGTCATTGTTCTCTAAAGTACCATATGTGTCAGAGTGTCTGGGTCTAGAAGAGCTCTTTGAATCAGCCACAGGTATGTATGCGTGAAGCCAGTCCTTGCCCACAAAGATGTACGCCCCTGAGCTGAGTCAGGAGCCCCACTTAAGCCTTCTTCTTTCTTCAAGATATTTTATTTTTGGTGCCTTGGTGCCTTTCCCAGGCACTGGGCCTTGGATAAAGCCCCCTAGATCACCCTGACACATGTTCCTAATTCTAAATTTGGAAAGAAGGGGTTGAGAGTAGGTGGTCTCTTAACTCCCGGAAGACCCCCAGGCTTCCTAAGTGTATTGACCTGCCTCTTCTCCAGCAGTGAGTTATACATGTCAGGAGGTAAGACAGCTTTTGCTAAGTCACTCAAAAAATTCT
Source organism: Pseudorca crassidens (assembly GCF_039906515.1). Taxonomy (NCBI): domain Eukaryota; kingdom Metazoa; phylum Chordata; class Mammalia; order Artiodactyla; family Delphinidae; genus Pseudorca; species Pseudorca crassidens. The sequence goes on along the minus strand of NC_090317.1, from coordinate 38,956,894 downwards.
AAAGTTCTTGTTACACTTCCATGGCATTAAATGTCTACTTACCCTACAATTGCATAACTAGCAGGGCTACTCATTTCACTTTGCTAGATAAAGATTAGCTTCTATCTATTAAAAACTAAAAACTATACCTCACTACACACTTGAAAGAGTTTATACCTTCTTTTGTAGTCAATACGTTTTAATCAGGGCTACACATGTGGAGTTTGAAGCGCCTGCAGGACATTGTGGGAAGTTTTCTAGTAGGTAACAGTTGGATATAGGAGTGTTCCCTGGAGGTGATAGCTGAAGCCATGGCAATGGATGAGATCCTCTAGGGAGAATGAGAAGAGAAGAACCTCTGAGGAACATCTCTTGGGAATTAGACCTGGGCAGTACCAACTTTTAAGAGGTGGGTATGGAAAGGAAAACCCATGGAGAAAACCAAGAGAGAAAGGTGTCCTGGAAGCTATGGAAGAAGTGAGTTTCAAGGAGGAATTGCTCAACAGTGTCAAATGCAGCAGAGATATCCAAAATGATGAGTACTGCAAAGTGTCCTTTGGATTTACCAATTAGGAGGCCATAGGTGACCTTGTCAGGGGCTGTTTAGTGGTGTGATGGGGCTGGAAACCAGATTGCAGTGACTTGAGAAGATGGAAGATAAAGAAGTGGAGGAGTGGAGACTACTTTTTCAAGATTTTTGTGAAAAAGAAGAAATGTGGGGTTGTAGGCTGGGGAGGGATTGTTCGTTTTCTTTTTTGTCTTGTTTTTTTTAGGATAGGCAAATTTGTAAGCTGAGAGAAAGGAGCCCATAGAGAGGGAGAGGTTATAGATACAGGATCAGGGACAGATGGACTCATGGAGCAGGGCCTTGGACAATTGCAGGGAGGGATAGGAGTGAGAGTTCAAGAGGAAGTTAAGCATTTTCTCTTTTGAGGTCCGAGGAAGGGAGTTAAGGCTGAGGGAGAAGGTAGATACTGGAGTGGATGAAGTAACTGAGTGGTGGTGTGGTGCAAGTGTGAACAGGAATCTTATCCTTAAGAACAGGAAAGAAAGGTACTGAAGGCGTCTGTTGGCTTGACTTGACACAAGATTCTTTTCATTTTTCATAGCATTGACACGGATCATTTACATGAAGAAACATTCAGAAAAATAGAAGCTTTAAAAATGAGCAAGCCTGGAATCACCTGGTAGTTTCCAAGGAGAGCCCCTGAATCAGCTGCATATAGACCTCCTCTGTCTGGCACCATCTCTAACAGTTGTGCAGTATTCTTGTTCTAAACCTGTTAACCTTTGCTGAGGATGCTAGTGTGAAACAAGCAGCAGTGATTGCTATTTCTTACATAGACACATCCACTAAATAGGATGTAAAAGGTGGAAGCACCTTAGTTGAAATGTCTTCAGCAATAATACCTTACATTCTTATATTGTGTTACAATGTTTACTGTGTTTTTACAAAAACCTTCCAAGGTTGGAAGATGAGGCTCAGAGAAGTTGTGACGAGCTCCAAGTCACACAGCTCAGTGGGAGAGTTGGGACTAGCATCCAGCCAGGTTTCTCAATACTCAGACAGGGCAGGGAAACAATAGAAAAAAAGACATGTGAAGGAGTCCACTTAAAGAGACAAGATACCTGAAATAATTAAAGAACAAGAGGGTGGACAAACACATGTTATATATTATGGTGCTGATTTTAAGTAAAACTGTAATTCACAAAAGAAAGTGAGAGGAATGAGTTGGGTTAATAGGTAAAGGCTTCATCGAGGTGAGACTTAATGTGGGCATTGAGAATGAATAGGATTAAGATGCGGGGAGATACACTGGCCAGTGGCTATAAGACTGCAGGCAAAAGGGCTATGTTTGTGAGCAGCTCACCAGAAGCACCTAGGGAGAGAGAAATACTTGCGTTAGAGTTTCTTGAGCTGCCACAATATTCATATCCTAGGCTCCTGAGGGTGCTCTCCAGTTCCCAGGCTCCACTCCCTTTCTGAACTTTTAATACCTCCCCCACGTGTTTGTTCTTGTTCATAGACTCTTATGACTGACTCACTACTCATCCCTCACAGCGTATTCCATAGCCTAGCATGGATCCTGCACAAGCCCATGTTTCTATCTCTGCCTGGCTTCCACAAAACACTAGATGAGACAAGTGGAGAAAGGGAGTGCCAGGCAAGGAAAATAGCACAGAGCCTGTGGGACCGACAGAAAAGCAGGCTGACCTGATTAAGGTGTAGAGCTGTCTCTGGAAGCTACTTACTAGCTGTGTGACCCTGAATAAGTCACTTGGATTCTTGGAGCCTCAGTTTTCTAACCTATAAAATGGGGGTAAATTGACATTAACCTTGCAGGGCTGCTGTTCCCAGCATGGTGCCTATCCCACAGTAGGTACTGATTAATGGTAGCTGTATGTATGAGTGTGTTTATAGTTGAGCTGTGTAGTCTTTGAGCCCCCAGACCGTGTAGTCAGTGTGAACTGTGCATTTGAACTAAATGTGTGTGCTGGAGGTGGTGAATCTAGTGGGGGAAGAGACACACGGTGGAAAGTTATTGCAGGCGAGAGGTCCAGCTCTCCATGTCCTCATCTATTATCAGGTATTGTTCCCTGCTGCCCTGGGAGGTGGTAACTCTCAGAGACCCGGTTTGGCCTGAGAAGAATGGTCAAGGTAGCAATTTGTTTCCAGTTTTCTCAAGTTCTTCTTTCCCTTTAGTTATTTAACACTTATTTATTGAGGATTTATTATGTGCCAGGTTTTGTGCTAAGTGTTGGCTTTACAGAGGTGAATATACCTTTTTCTGTGCACTTTCCTTACTGTGTTCTCTGACTGCCCTGGTCCCTCTGTCAGTCTGGTGAACATCTGATAAAATTCAGTCACATTAAGGACTCAAAGGTATAACGTTAAATGAAAAATTGCAGAACCCTGTGTGTGTGTGTGTATGTGTGCGTGTGTGTGTGTGTGTGTCCTGTTTGTGTACAAAAGGATAAATATGCATGTGTATGTATGTGTCCAGGGTATGTAAGGAAGGATATATACAAGAAATTGCTAACAGAAGTTACCTCTGGCAAGAGGAAGTTGGCAAGCAGGGGCACTGGGAGAACACGAAAGGAACGTTTCATTTTCATCTATAGCCTTCTGTTTTACTTGTTTTTTACCATGTGCATGTATTACGTTTATAATTAATAAACTTGATGTTAAAAATAAAACTTATTCATACTGAGGGGTTATTTTTCTTCTTTTAAAACATGACGATTTAGAAGAAAATACAGAGCAGTCATACATGACATAAAAACCCAAAGGAAGAGAAAGATCTGACAACATCAAAATTAAAAATTTCTTTATGAAAAAAAAATCACCATAAATAAAATTAAAAGAATATTGATAAACTGGAGGAACATATTTGTCACATGTATAAAGATAAGACTAATGTCCATATATATAATAACAAATGTCCAAATATAAATAACAAGTCAGTATGAAAAACAAAACATAGAGGACTTCTACTTCCAGCAATAATGAAGTAACAGTGAGTGGATTTACCCTCTCACATGAACGACTCAAAGAATGGTCAAAATATGGGAAACAGCAGTTTCCAGACGTTGGATAACAGGCAGAGTTGGGACAAAAAATAGCAAGATGGTAGTTTTGAACAGAACTGTATCAGTAGTCATATTAAAGTCAATGGTCTCACAGCAACCCAATTAAAAGGCTGAGATTGGTAGAATGGAAAAAAATATATTTTAAAGACTCAACCATATGCTGCTTATAGATAATCCATTTTAAATATAAAAACAAAAATAGGTGAAACATAAAAGATGGGGAAAGATATACTATGTTAACATTTTTTAAAAAGCTAGAGTGACTATTATTATCAGAGAACGTACACTGCAAAGGAAAGAATATTAACAGAGGTAAAGAGGGCCATTTCATAATAATGTGGCTAATTAATCATGAGGACATAACAATCCTAAAGATATGTGCATTTTAATAACATTCAAAATACATGAAGAAAAAAATGAGAAATAGACAAATCCATAATTTTAGTCAGAGACTTAAATATCTTTCTCAATAATGAATAGACCAAAAAGACAGAAAATAAGAATATGGAAAATTTGAATAACACAAATAATATATTTGACCTAATTGACATCTATACAACACTCGATCCAATAACAACAGAAAACATTCTTTACAAGCGCACATTGAATATCATGATAGACCATATCTGGATCATGTAACAAATCTCAATATTAAGTTAAAGGATGCAAATCATACAAAGTGTGTTCTCTGACCACAATGGAGTTAAATTAAAAATCAGTAAAAAAAAAATACATGGAAAGTCCTCCAAATATTTGGAAAGAATTACACACTTCTAAATAATCCATGGCTTAAGAGTAAGTCTCAAGGGAAATTCGAAAGTATTTTCAACAGAATGAAAATGAAAACATGAGACATATTTTAGAAAAGAAAGGTCTTAAATCAATGACTTAAGGTTACATAATAAAAAACTAGAAAAAGGAGATCAAATTTAATCCAAAGTAAGCAGAAAAAAGGAAATAAAGATAAGAGCATAATATAGTATGATTACATTTTTATAAAATTCTAGAAAATTCAAAGTATTCTTTAGTGACAGCAGATTAGTGGTTGCCTAGTGACAGCTGAGGAAAGGAAGGGATACATTATAAAGGTGCACAAGAAAACATTTGGGTGTGATGGATATGCTCATTATCTTGTTTGTGGTGATTATTTCAGTCAAAGCTCATCAAATTGTACTCTGAAAATATATCTAGCTTATTGTATGTGAATTGTACCTGAACAGAGCTGTAAACACATACACAAACACACACAAACATGTCTGAAAGAGTCATTTAAGAACACCAGTTGGCTAAGCCCCTTATTCTGCAGATAAGGAGCCTGGGATCCAAAGAAGTCAAGGTCACACAGCCAATTCATGATAAGACTGAGATTAGAACTTGTGTCCTTATTCCTGGTCTTGCTCATCTTAGCATACTAAAGGCAGAGCTCAGATCAAAGGAATAAATTGCAAATGGTTGGTCTTCAGTCTTTTGTGGCATACCAGTGGGAAGGAGACATGTGAGTGATGAAAAGGGGTGATTTCCCAGGGTTCTTACAGTGATGTGCCGGAACTGGCTCATATTGACTGGTGAAAGTTGATGGTTACATTCTCAGGAATTTTGCAATCAGTTGTTAAAGCCATCATTAAAAAATCACATGATATAAACTTGCAATTACATAAATTTTATTAAAGGTAATAAATACTCTAGACTCATGACTTCCTACTAATTTTTATCACATTTTACCATCATCTGTGCTCTTGAGGTAACTCACATCTGTTGTATTTGTGTAGTAGAAATGTTAAATAATGGTGTTTTACTCTGCATCTCTTCGGTAGCTTGAAAATGGCCATAATGGGAGTGTTTACAACACAGAAATGGGCAAATGCTACAAATTAGGGATCCCCCTCCTCCCCCTCCCCAGGAGAGCTGGTTGTTAAAACTTTACCAGCACATTTTTGCCTTAGAGCATCACTTTCCCTGCCATTCATTTAAGGCTGGCCTGGAAGGCAACCCATCAGTACCTAAAGTCATGCTAGATAAACAGTGGGCAGTCCATAAATGTTTGAGGGTAACTAACCATCCCAGTTTATTCAGGACTCTTGATTCCTGAACATCCCAGGAAACTCCTCAGTCCTGGGAAAGCCAGAATAGTTGATCACCCTAGTGTTGGTACACTTTTTTTTTTTTTTTTAAAAAAAGGAACCAGGTGGGTAAATCAATTGAAAGCTCTCTCCATTCTTGGGAAAGTAGCTTCAATATATCTCTTCCTGTGAGCTAACTAGTGGCACATTTGTGCATAAAGCTCCACACTTTACACAGTCTCAGTAGTAGCCAGGGGGAAAGATAGGACCTTACATGTGATAGGTGTTCAGAGATGTCCACTGGTGGTAGATGATTGCAGAGAGGCAGGCCTGTAATGGGAATGGAGGCCCAAGGATGGTAGAAAGCTGGAGTCGTCTGCCAGCTGCTGGCAAATGCAGGTGGCAACAGACTCTGGATCTGAGGCAAGCAGGGGTTGGGGAAGCCTCAAAAGAAAAAGGATCACAAAAGGTAGTGTCAATGAGAGTGATAATGAGTGTGAATACAAAAGGGGGTGGCTGCAACTTTGAGGTGTTTATTGTGGTTGTTAGCACTTTGAGGGCATCAAAGGAGTTTATTGGGAAGCACCTGCCTATTCCACTTTGTTTTCCTTTTCTTCTGTTCAAGACTCACTCCGCCCAAGGGCTAAGTAGACAGTTGCCTGTGCAGCATGGAAAAGTTTTCTTTGTCCAAAGACTTGCCCCCTCTGCCCCTTCCCCAACACCCAGATCTGTATTTTTTTCTTTTTTTCGGTACGCGGGCCTCTCACTGTTGTGGCCTCTCCTGTTGCGGAGCACAGGCTCCGGACGCGCAGGCTCAGCGGCCATGACTCACGGGCCCAGCTGCTCCGCGGCATGTGGGATCTTCCCGGACCGGGGCACGAACCCGTGTCCCCTGCCTCGGCAGGCGGACTCTCAACCACTGCGCCACCAGGGAAGCCCCAGACCTGTAATTTTTATAAGCCAGTCTCTCTCATGAGTTAAGGTGCTCAAAAGCGCTGTTAACATCTCACCTCAGGTTAGTAAGTTAGTTCCCGATTGGTTTCCAAGAGTCTAGAACATACAGAACATGTGAGCTAGGTGGTAAGAACAGGAGCGGGGAAGGTTCTACAGCACTGACAGGCAACACGGAAGACTGGGCATATCAGTAAAAGCCTAAATTGGAAAGAGAGGTAATGACCTTGGTGTGGAAGGGAGTCACCACAGACAAATGTCACCCACTTCTCAGTTTTGTTTATGGTTGATTGCTTTTCTTATCTCTTTCTTGCTTTTCCAGTCCAGGAAATCTTCCTTGAAGAAGTTCCATTCTGTGACTTCCCTGGTGGTCCAGTGGTTAGGACTCAGTGCTTTCACTGCGGTGGCCCTGGGTTCAATCCCTGGCCAGGGAACTAAGATCCCGCAAGCCACGTGGCACGGCCAAAAAAAGAAAGTTCCATTCCCTAGTGTGATTGTATCACACACTCTCTCTCACCAAGCCTCTCTCTCACTTAATCCCCATCAGAACGGCGGGAGCGGGGGAGGCATGCCCCCTTTTCTGAAAGAAACAGATAATAGTAGTAGGAGGAGGAGGAGGAGGAATTATTACTGTTCAGGCATTCAGCTGTGACAGGCATTGTGCTTTACTATATATTCTCATTTAATTCTATGAAGTAGATATTTATTTTCTTCATGTTCTATATGAGATGCAGAGTGGTTAAGTAATTTGCCAAAGGTCACACAGGTAAGTAGCAGAGCCAAAATTCAAACCTATCTCACCCCAAAACCTGTGCTCTTAACAACCACACCTCTTCATGTGGACTCTGGCTAGGGTTGGAGGAAGAAGGAGGTAGACATAAAGGGAGAATATTTTCATTCAACACATGTGTATGCACTACTTACTATGTGCTGTGTTTATGGGGTATAAAAAGATGAGTAGGCACAGTCCTTTCCCTTAACAAGATCTCAGTTGAACAGAGGAAATATGTCCATTGTTCTAATAGCTCTGCTAGAAGGCAGAGTTTGATCAGGACCATAATATAATAATGATAATAGGAACCAGTTATTGAGAGCATACCATGTGTCAGGCACTATGCTAATGTAGTCTGCATATATTTAATCCTTGTGACAACTCTGGGGCGATTACTGCATTTTACAGGTCAGGAGACAAGGCTAGTAGAGGTTTCATTAACTTCTGTGGCTCAGAATAATGTGTTACTGGGCCCTTCAGAGGCAGGAGAGAACTGGGCTGAACATTCACTTATGCCTTCCTTTTGAGTGAACTAAGTGTATATGCACCCACCTCAGAGCCTACAGACCAGAGCTACCAGCTGCTTCAAGATCATGTATACCTCATCCAGCACTTGGTCTGAAGTACCTTGTCACTATACTTTCATTGCATTTGGAACCTTGAGAACAGTGAAGGCCACCAGAGTTCATCATTGGCCACCACCACAAATGCGCCTCACCAGCTTCTTTTTTGTTTAAAACCACTCATTCGTTATAATTGTACTTTGTGCCACTGGTCTGTACACTTTCAAATAGATAAAATGATACATTTTATGTTATGTGTAATTTACCACAATAAAAAACATTTATTACACAAAATGTTAACTTTTTTTTTTTTTTTTTTTTTTTTTTTTGCGGTACGCGGGCCTCTCACTGTTGTGGCCTCTCCCGTTGCGGAGCACAGGCTCCGGACGCGCAGGCTCAGCGGCCATGGCTCACGGGCCCAGCCGCTCCACGGCATGTGGGATCCTCCCGGACCGGGGCACGAACCCGTGTCCCCTGCATCGGCAGGCAGACTCTCAACCACTGCGCCACCAGGGAAGCCCCCTCCTGCTTTTTTGAGGCAGCTTCCTGGCCATTGTTTCTCTGCCCTGCTGGAAACACAACACTAAGTCACATGCTAGTCTAATCATCTACCACAACCTCATTTTTGTTGTCTAGACACTGTTCATGCCCTCAAAGTAAATCAGGCCTTTTAGCTTTTAATACACAGCCTTCCTTGCCAATATCATGTCATTGTCCTGAGGGACTTCACTGTTCACCTGTTTTATTCATCCAAAATTTTGGCCTAGCAGTTCTTGACTTCTTAAAACCTAATGACTTTGACCTACCTCCATTTTATTTATTTTTTAATTTTTATTTTACATTAGAGTATAGTTGATTTAAAGTGTTGTGTTAGTTTCAGGTGTACGTTGATCTCTTTTATTATGGACTGAATGGAGTGACTTTGAGGAAGACAATTTTGTTTTTTTAATTTAATTTAATTTTATGTTGGAGTATAGTTGATTTACAATGTTGTGTTAGTTTCAGGTGTACAGCAAAGTGTTTCAGTTATACATATACATATATCCATTCTTTTTCAGATTCTTTTCCCATGTAAGTTATTACAGAGTATTGAGTAGAGTTCCCTGTGCTATACGTAGGTTCTTATTGATTATCTATTTTATACATAGTAGTGTGTATATGTCAATCTCAAACTCCTGATTTATGCCTCTCCCCCCACCTTTCCCCTTTGGTAACCCTAAGTTTGTTTTCTAAATCTGTGAGTCTGTTTCTCTTTTGTAAAGAAGTTCATTTGTATCATTTTTTTAGGTTCCACATATAAGTGATATCATATGATATTTGTCTTTGTCTGACTTACTTCACTCAGTAAGATTATCTCTAGGTCCATCCACATTGCTGCAAATGGCATTATTTCATTCTTTTTTATGGCTGAGTAATATTCCATTGTATATATATGTACCACATCTTCTTTATCCATTCGTCTGTCGATGGACACTTAGTTTGCTTCCATGTCCTGGCTATTGTAAATAGAGCTGCAATGAACATGGTGGTACATGACTCTTTTTGAATGATGGTTTTCTCAGGGTATATGCCCAGTAGTGGGATGGCTGGGTCGTATGGTAGTTCTATTTTTAGTTTTTTAAGGAACCTCCATACTGTTCTCCATAGTGACCTGCCTCCACTTTAGTCACGCTCTTTCATGGCTGCTCTCTTGACTTGTACAGCCCAATACATTGGCCACTAGCCACAGGTGGCTATTTATTTATTTATTTTAGACAGGTCTTTTAAAAATTTTATTTATTTAATTTATTTATTTTTGGTTGCATTGGGTCTTCGTTGCTACACACAGGCTTTCTCTAGTTGCGGCCAGTGGGGGCTACACTTCATTGCAGTGCACAGGCTTCCCATTACGGTGGCTTCTCTTGTTGCGGAGCACAGGCTCTAGGTGCATAGGCTTCAGTAGTTGTAGCATGCGGGCTTCAGTAGTTGTGGCTCGTGGGCTCTAGAGTGCAGGCTCAGTAGTTGTGGTGCACAGCTTAGTTGCTCCACAGCATGTGGGATCTTCCCAGACCAGGGCTCAAACCTGTGTCCCCTGAATTGGCAGGCAGATTCTTAACCACTGCGCCACCAGGGAAGTCCCACAGGTGGCTATTTAAATTAATTAAAATTAAATAAAAATTAAAAATGAGCTCCTCAGTTGCACTAGCCACGTTTCACGTGCTCAATAGCCACATGTGCCGACCATATAGAGAAAATTTTCATCAGTGAAGAAAACTCCATTAGACAGCGTAGCTTGTGACATCATCCTCACCCAGAATTGCTCCACCTCAGAATGTGTATCTACAATTTTCTAGACACGGTTCAAGGAGCTGAGGATACAGTGGTGAACAAAATAGGTATCATTTATTAAGGCTTACTACATTTATTAAGCTTACTACTAATCAAGATAATATGGCATTGGAAGAGGGATAGACACATAGATCACTGAAACAGAATAGAGAACCTAAAAATAGACCCACACAAACATGCCAAGGTTTTTTTTTTTTTTTCAAAGCAGTTCAATGGAGGAAGGATAGCCTTTTCAACAAATGGTGTTGGAAAAATTGGACATTCATAGTTGAAAAAAAGACAGAAAAAGGAAAAGAAAAAAATGAACCTCAGCCTAAACTTCACACCTTATACAAAAATGAAAATGAATTGCAAACTTAGAAGCAAAATATAAAACTATAGAACTTTAGAAAAAGCATAGGAGAAAATCTTCAGAACCTAGGGCTAGATAAAATTTAAAACTTAATTAAAAACTTTTGCTCTGCAAAAGACTCTGTTAGGAGGATTAAAAGACAAGCTACAGGGCTTCCCTGGTGGTGCAGTGGTTAAGAATTAGCCTGCCAATGCAGGGGTCACGGGTTCGATCCCTGGTCCAGGAAGATCCCACATGCCGCAGAGCAACTAAGCCCGTGTGCCGCAACTACTGAAGCCCGTGCGCCTAGAGCCCATGCTCTGCAACAAGAAAAGCCACCGCAATGAGAAGCCCGTGCACCGCAGCAAAGAGTAGCCCCTGTTCGCCGCAACTAGAGAAAGCCCGCGTGCAGCAACGAAGACCCAACACAGCCAAAAAGAAATTAATTAATTAATTAGTTTTAAAAAAAGACAAGCTACAAACCAGCAGGAGTATTACAAACCACATATCCAACAAAGAACTCAAATCTAAAATACATAAAGAAGTCTCAAGACAGTAAAAAACCAAACAGTCCAATTAGAAAATGGGAAAAAGACATGAACAAATATTTCACTGAAGAGGATATGCAGATGTCAAAGAAGCACATGAAATGATGTCAAACATCATCTGCCATTAAAGAAATGCAAATAGAACTACCAGAAACCCCACCCCCTGCAAAAAAACACTACATTCCTACCAGAATGGCAAAAATAAAAAACAGTGATAATACCAAATGCTGATAACGATGGAGATAAAAAATCACTCATACATTGCTGGCAAAAAGTGGCACAACCATCCTGGAAAACATTTTGTCAGTTTCTTATAAAACTAAACATAAACCTACTATATGGCCCAGTAACTGTACCCCTGGGCATTTTTCCTAGAGAAATGGAAATTTATGTTCACACAAAAACATATACATGAATGTTCATTGGAGTTTTATTCATAATAGCTCCAAACTGGAAACAACCCAAAATGTCTTTCAACAGGTGAATACAAAGCAACTTAAACCATGGTACATCCATACCCTGGAATACTACTCAATATTAAAAAGGAATGAACTGCGCAATACACATGATGAGCTGGATGAATCTTCAGAGAATTATGCTGAGTGCCAAAAGCCAGTCTCAAAAGGTTACATACTTTATGGCTCCATATATATAACATTCTTGAAATGACAAAATTTAGAAGTGAAGGACTGATTAGAGGTTAAGGGCAGGCATGGGGGAGAGCACGTATCTGGGAGAGAAGAGGGTGTGGTTATTAAAAGACACTGTGAGAGATCCTTGTGGTGATGGGACTGTTCTGTATTTTGACTGTATCAATGTCAATATTCTGGTTAGGATATTATATTATGGTTTTGCAGGATGTTACTGTTGGGAAAAACTAGGTGAAGGATATGAGATCTGTCTGTATTATTTCTTATAGCTGCATGTGAATCTACAATTATCTTAAAAGAGTAATTTCAACTTTTTAAAAAGTCAAGGAGGTGAACATTTTAAGAAGGAGGAAGTGATTAACGGCTCAAAGGCTGCAAAGAAGTCTAGCAAGGTGAGAAATGAAAAATGCCCATTACTTTTGACAGTATGGAGGTTATTGTGACAAGAGCTGTTTTTGCTGTAGTAAAGGGCTGGAAATTAGATGGAAGTGGACTGAGGTGTAGACAGGAAGCAAGGAAACAATGACAGTAAGAAAGACCACTCTCTCAAGAAGTTTGGCTGTGAAGGGGAAGGAGGTTGCTTGAGTGAAGTGTGGGGTTAAGCAAGTTTTTGTTTGTTTGTTTTCTTTTGTTTTCTTTTTAATAGAGACACTTCAACATGTTTAAACCTGTTGGGAAGGATCCAGTGGAGAGAAAAAATTTGAACAAATAGGAAAGATGAGGGATCATCAATAGTGTAAGACTTCTGAAAGACAGACAATGGGATCAAAAGTATACACAGAGCTATTGCCAGTGGAGAGAACAAGCAACACCTTTTTTCTAATGTAACAAAAAAGAAGATGAAGATGGAAGGAGATAAGTTTCTTTGTGATGCTGGAAGAACTGCTGAGAATAGAGGTGGATGTGAAGGGAAGAGGGAGGTATATGAGGGAGAACTGGGATTTAAGGAGACTGAGAAGGTTTGAAATACCTGTGTGAATTTCTCTAGCAGTGCTCAGGTGCATGTACAGAGAAGACAGAGTTGGGCTTAGCAGGGTAGGTGGCTTACAAAACAAGTTCAAGGCAAGGGAACTTAGAACTGGCAAGAATGGTACTGAAATGATAAACCATGGCATCTAAGCTAAGTAATGAGAGAAATAAAAAAGAAGAGTCCTAATAGATTGGGAAGAAGTAGAGGGATCCGTGGACTTTAGGAGCTGAGACATTTTCATAGTGCTAGTTGAAAAACTCAAAATAGGAGGTTGTGGCTGGAGGAGTGATGACAACCAGGGTGAGGGCCTGGTGGGTTTCATCTCAGCAGATCTTGGAGGAGAGTGGAAACCAGGTCCGATGGCCAGAGTTCGTTCAGCCTAGCATGTATAGTCTCTGCCTATTTGGATTAACATGATGGCAAACCCAGAGGTTATAGTTTCTATACTGCCATAGCCTGGAGTGGCATCGATCCCAGAAGAGGTAGCTTCAATCTCTCGGTCCTTGTGGCCTAGCATTGTGGCATCCCTGGTGGCTACAGTTCCACTTCTCTGACCAAAACCCTCTATTTCTCTAGTCTTTATTGTCACTACAGTTATTCTTCTAAGTCATTTAACCCTCTACTCCTTTGACCCCTCCATTATTTCCCAAGAAATCTATCAGCCCTCTCTTCTTCATTTCCACCCCAGACAACTTACCAATATTTTCAAACTGCTTGCTGTTTGCCCATCTTTTGTACTTGCATACTAGCAGAACCCCAAACATACATCAAACGAAAATGTCTATCTCTTATGCATGGGGATTGGCTTCAGTCTCAGCTGGGTTTTCCACACTGCCATGATGGATACTTTGTGTGTCCTTCATCCCTTCATCAGCATTCTCTCCCATTCACCCAAGAAGCCAGTTCAGCTCCTCACCAGTTTTCATAAGCCCCCTTCCCCCTGCCTCTCAGCAGTTAACCTGGACTCCTACGTTTCCATAATTACAGAGGCCAGAAATTACCTCAACTTCCTGCCACCCAACGTGATACACCCCTCACAGACTTAAAGACATCTATTTAATGTTAATTGTGGCATCTATGCCCTGTATCCTCCTTCTTTCTTCGGAACTTTGATCCATTGTTTGACAACCCTCCCTTCCTGCCTCCCAGCTGTATCTTCAATCTCTCTCTACTATTTTCTCCTTATCTCTCTCTCTCTCTCTCTCTCTCACACACACACACACACACACACACACACACACACACACACTGTTAGGTATAAGTATGCTCAAGTATCATTCAGCTTAAAAAACCCAAATTCTCTTTTCAAACAAGTATTTCTCTGATATTTTATTCAGTTTCTTCATATTTTCTTCAAAATTAAGTCGATTTGAATTAATTACACTTCCAATCCATGATAGCTTGTGTTTGGGGGTGGGGGTGGGGAGTGGGATGGAAAATAATGGAAGAAGCTAGAAGGAAAGGAAAGGGAATGGAAGGGAAGGGAAGGATGCTGACAGTGAGAGAAATGATGTTTCAATATGGCCCATAGGAATAGCAAGAAAATATTAGAATGATGCTTACATAGCACATTTATTGCTATTATCATTGCAAAGTGTTTACTATGTATTTTAATTAAAAAACAAGTTACAAAACAATATGAATGGTTTGATAACATTTTTCTAAAAATGTGTGCGTGTATGTATAGGACAACAATGGACCAGAAAGATAAATGCCAAAATATTACCTGTGATTTTTTTCTGGTTTGTGGGATAGCATTGATTGACCAATGTCTTCTAAATCTTCTACATTAAACATGTAAGTTTTGTTGTAAGAAAAAAAAAAAACCTCCCTAGACACTAGGTTATTCCCTTCCTGTAGCTACCGCCTTATCTCTCTTCTTTCCTTCAAATCTGAATGCTTTGAAGCCTCCATTTGCTTTTCCACGTCTTTCCTCTCCAGTCTCTCCTCAACTGTCTGCGATCCAGCCTGACTTCCCACCACCTACTGAAACCATCCTCACCAGGTCATGTATGGCATCCTTGCTGCTCATCTGCTACACTTTTCCTGTACTTTTCTGACCTGCCTATGTTGTTGGACTGGATTAGATGCTATAGATTGCTCTGTTCTTCTTTATATTCCTTAATTCCTTGGATCCCAGGACCACCCTCTTTCCTAGGTTTGCTGGTAGCAAATGTATTAACTGAAAAGGCAGACAAATCTGGGTTTGAATCCTGGCTCTGGCACTGACTAACAGCACACATTTTTGCAGGCTTCCTTAATGTCTCTGGGCCTGTTTCTTTCTCAGGAAAATGGAGATGATAATGCCTACTTCACAAAGTTCTGTTCAGGATTAAATGAGATGAAGCTTGTGAAGAACTTGGCATAGTCATTGGCACATGGCAAGTGGTAGTAAATGATAGTAGTAGCTTTGGTAGAATTGTTATTCCTCCTTCTCGGAATTCTCATCTCAGGTTCCCCTTTAAATGTCAGTGCTTTCTAGGACTCTGTCCTGGGTCTTGTTCTCTTCTGATGCTATGCCCTGTCCCTGGGTGATCTCATCCATGCTCATGGCTTCAACTCCCACCACATGCTGATAAACTATCAAATATGTACCCTCATCTAGACTCATTTCTCCTGAGTTCCAGACCCTTCTAATCATCTGCCTGAGGTTCATCACTTGGATGTCCCCTACCAGAAATTCAGAGATGGGAGGATTGTGTAGCTCAGTGGTTATCAACTGGGGACCATTCCGTCCCTTCGGGGGACATTTTTCAATGTCTAGAGTCATTTTTCGTTGTCATGACTGGCGGTTGGGGGGTGGGGAGTGTGTCCTACTGGTATCTAGGGGATAGAGGCAAAAGATGCAGCTAAACCTCCTACAATGCACAGGACAGCCATCCACAAAAAAGAATTGTCTGGCCCCAAATGTCAATAGTGTCAAGGTTGAGATACCCTTGCGTAAATAACCCCTAAAGGCCCAACTCTGACATTCTTGCAGGGGACATTCAAGTGATGTTGAACGTGGACTGTGAGGTCTAGGGAAGGAGGTGACAGAAGGAGGTTTCAGTGGCAGAGCGATCATTGATGCCATCCTCCTCACTCCTCGTTTGCCTCCCAGCCCTCTTGCTGCTTCCCTCTGCTTCCTTTGTAAAATCTTCTTGTAACTATTCCTTAAACAGCTGTCCCTTCAGTCTTCTGTCCTCATCTGCGCCCCTCTGAATAACTGTCCCTGAGTGAGCGCATCTAGTTCCGTGGCTTCAACTTCAACCTTTATGCTGACGACTTCCAGATCTATGTTTCCAAGCCAGATTTTGATCTCTCAAGTTCCAGACTCATGTAGCCCCCTACTTCCTATTATTCAGAGTATCTTCTGAACATAATTTCTATTCTCATATTTAAGGCTTGAGGATTTTGAAGGACTATATACATGCTACTTTCTGCCCGTACCCTCTGTTTTATTCACTTAACTGCCTAGTGTCTCATGACCAATTTCCCACTTTTTTTCCACCTATCAAAATTTACCCATTAAGCATCACACTCCCCGGAATCCTGGCAGGCGGCAAGTGCTAATCGTATAAATTCTACTCATACAAGTATTTGCCAAATGAGTTAGTATGTCTGAGATGCAGCGTCGTCTTTGGGGAATTCAATATAAGGTTACTGTAAGAGATATAATCGATTAACGTTTATCCTGGTTCTGTCACTAACTGGCTGTGTGACTTTGGGTAAATTAGTTTCACTTACTGGGTCTCAGTTTCCTAACCGGTAAATTGAGAGGGTTAGAGGAGAACAGTTTCGGGAATGTTCCTGATTATAACAATCAGTAGAACTACTTGCTAAAAGTAAAAGTCTCCAGGCACTTCTCTAGAGTAGGATTCAGGATGGGTTATTATGTCATGGATTTAACCAGCTAAAGTCTCCTATAGCAGCCTTAATTCCAATAGACAAACTCAACAGCCAAAAATCTCTATCTGCAAAACTCGGGATTTTCCCCCCGTCAGCTGTCTCATCCCAAAGGACCCAACGCTCCCCTGCACTCCAGCGCTAATGCCTCTCCCTGTCTCCCCCTACTCACTCCATAGCCACGGGAGAGACTGCAACTGCTGGGTTGAGAGGGGACACAGAATTACCCAGGGCTACATGGAGGAGGCTGTGTTTGGGCTGGGCCTTGAGGGATAGGGCAGGATTTCCCCAGAGATGGACGGAACAACTTCTTCAGAAAGAGACCGTGGTGTGAATTCATTTATTCAAATGGTGTTTACTGGTATCTACTACGTGCCACGGTCTAAGAGCAAGGTAAAGAAGGGCACGGACTTTGGAGTCAGTGGGACCTGGGCTCTGTCGACTGAAAAAAATGCACAACCTAAAAATTGAGAATTATGTTTTATTCAGGGGACTTTCTGAGGACTTAAGACTGGGAGGCAACCTCTCAGATAGCTCTGAGGGACTGCTCTGAAGTGGTAAGGGTAAGGCCAGGATATATAGGAGTTTTGCAACAAAGACCAGGTAGTCGGGGACATCAAAAGATTACTGTCAGTAAAGCAATTATACTCTAATAAAGATGTTTAAAAAAAAAGAAAACCTAGACATCTCAAGTTAATGAATTTAGCACTTTAAAAATTTTTTTTGTATTTTTTATTGGGGTATAGTTGCTTTACCCCAATATTGTGCTACCTCGTGCTGCACGTGGAAGTGAACCAGCCATATGTGTATGCATATCCGCTCCCTTTTGGATTTCCCTCCTATCCAGGTCACCACAGAGCACCGAGTAGAGTTTGCCATGATATACCGCAGGCCCTCACTAGTTATCTATTTCATACCCAGCGGCATATATATGTCGATCCCAATCTCCCAATTCATCCCCCCTCCCCGCTTTCCCCCCTGGTGTCCACACATTTGTTCTCTACACCTATGTCTCTATTTCTGCTTTGCAGATATGTTCATCTTACCATTTTCATGTGTGGGAAGATGCAAGAGTCTGGGCTCATTGAAATCATTCCTCTAGTAGGCACCTTAGCTCTCTAGGGCCAGTATCCTGTTCTTTCCCATCCTGAGTCCACCCAGGGCTCACCGCTGGGGCGGGCTATAGTGGTTGAGGGCGTCCTTTATTTCCTAATATGGCAGGAACCATTTTTCATTTGCAGCTCCAAATACCTGTTTGTACCCTCATCCACAACACCCGCCTGACTGCCTACAGAAGCTTGCTGTTCTCCTTGGGCCCCGGAAGCAGCTCCCAGCCCACTCTCGCTGCTCAAATGCAGCTGTCTGACCCACAGCCATTTTCCATCCAATTGCTGCTCCCCAAATACGCTTCCTAGGCAGCTGGAATTATGTCCCCATGCATCAGATGCCCATTTTGGTGACTTTGGAATTTGTCTGTAGCAACTCCAACTAAAGTACAGGCAAACTCAGGTGCAAAACTCTTGAGTCCCTCACCCCCTGGTATCAGGTCAGGAAAAGCCCTGCAGGCCCTGTTTGCATACTTTGCTCCTGGTCCCTCCCCCCCCCCCCCCCCCCCCGTGCCTCTGTGCGCATGTGCAGTTGGCTCTGGCAGCCATATTGTCTCCCTTTTGCTGGTGGTGTGTCGGCAGTTATGTTGTCCCCAGGGGCTGCGTGGGTGTGTTTGTGAGGGTTTCTCCTCGAACCCATCAGTATTAGTGCAAGAAGGTTTGGTGACCTTATAGTTTATTGTCCCAGCCAGGTTATAAAAGCAGTGCTACTAGTCTTTACACTGTGACAAAACTTCCCCCGCGGGGAGGTAAGTCCCTGAACTGCCTGGGGTCAGCTGTGATCTATGGTCACACTATTTATACCCTTATAAATACGAGGGTACAAAATCAGGGGTAAAAATATCCATATGCAAGCAGGGGTTCTGGCCCAGAAAGACAGTTTGAACCTCTTGGTATTAAGTCTGAGTCGATTGCATTAGTCTTTTGCAGTACCGAGTCGTATCTGCTTGCAGCAAAGTGGAGTGGAAAATCAGGGTGTAATGCCCAGTCTCCACTAATCTGTCTGTGATATAGTCATAAAGGGACAATGTCTGCCAAAAGGAAAGGGCGCCTT
Organism: Pseudorca crassidens; assembly: GCF_039906515.1. Classification (NCBI taxonomy): domain Eukaryota; kingdom Metazoa; phylum Chordata; class Mammalia; order Artiodactyla; family Delphinidae; genus Pseudorca; species Pseudorca crassidens. The sequence goes on along the minus strand of NC_090317.1, from coordinate 38,938,106 downwards.
AGGGCCAACGAGACTACCTTAGGCCAAGGTAGGTATAAGTATTCAGAAAGTTTAGGAAGTTTTAATTTTGAAACCCCATTAGCTCAAGTAGTCAGTTCCAGCAGAAAGCAAGGTGAGATTGGAGCTCCAGCCCTGGAGACCTCCTGGCCAGGGCTGGTCTGTGAGCTAGAAGGGGGCTGGTGGGCAGTGGCTTCGGTACTTCAGTGACCTGGAATCCTTGACACTGCAACCAGTCCGGTCCTGGCCTTGAGGCAGTGGTGACCCCACCCACTGTGACCTGAAGGTTGTATTGGCTTCCCTGGGTCCTGACCACACCTGCAGCTGATGGTCTCCCAGCCCACCCTGGCCAGGCCGCCAAGGATGTGGCACCTTTGGGCAGCGAGCTTGGTGGGGCAAGAAGAATGGTGGCAGCCCAGATGCTAGATGGGCTATGAGGAACCCTGAGGACCGGAGAAGGGAGATCAGCATGGGTGTCAGCTAGGCCACTTCAACTTCAGACCATGGACCCACAAGCTTCTGAGGATCTGGTGTGACCACTGTTTCCCAGTTGGAGGAGATGCTACTTGGCCCTGGCAACAATGAGCAAAGGCTTTGCCAGACCAGAAGCCTGCTGGAATCCTGAAAGAAGACAAGTGGAGGGGTCAGTAGCCAATAGGTGGTCTCCATTCTACCAGACCTTGATAATGGAAAAAAGAAGGGGTAAGACAACATACCACATTTGGTCAATAGGAACACTAAGGGAAGATTTTCTGTCTCTTGTTTGAAGTCCTGTGTATATAATTGAAAAGGTTTCTCTTAACTTCCCCCAAACCATTAAAAAGAAAATTTATTTTGCTATATCCACACAGACCGTCTAGCACTAAGGATTCTTGTAAATGTTCCTTTTTTCCCCCTCTTTTTAAAATTTAAGTTTTGGGGCTTCCCTGGTGGCGCAGTGGTTAAGAATCCACCTGCCAGTGCAGGGGACACGGGTTCGAGCCCTGGTCCGGGAAGATCCCACATGCTGTGGAGCAACTAAGCCCGTGTGCCACAACTACTGAGCCTGCACTCTAGAGCCCGTGTGCCACAACTACTGAGCCTGAGTGCCACAACTACTGAAGCCCGCATGCCTAGAGCCCGTGCTCAACAAGAGAAGCCACCACTCGCCGCAACTAGAGAAAAGCCCTCGCGCTGCAACAAAGACCCAACGCAGCCAAAAGTAAAATAAATAAAATAAAATAAATAAATTTTAAAAATGTTAAGAAAAGTAAAAATTAAGTTTTTTGAGATAAATTTCGCTATTTTAACCACTTTTAAGTGTACAGTTTAGTGATTTTTTGTATATTCACAATGTTATGCAACTATCACCGCTATTTAGTTCTAGAGCATTTTTGTTACCCCAAAGATAAATCCTGTACCCTTTAAACAATTGTTCCCCATTCTCCCCCTGGCAGTCACTAATTCGTTTCCTGTCTCTATGGACTTGCCTACTCTGAACATTTCATATAAATGAAATCGGACAATATATGGCCTTTAGTGTCTGGCTTGTTTCACTTAGCATGATGTTTTCAGGGGTCATCTATGTTGTAGTATGTATCAGCACTTCATTCCTTTTACTTTTTCTTCAGCTAGGACAGCAAAAGAGATGATTTATTGTACACCTGTTACATTCAGCCACAACTGAGAACAGAACTAGCCCATAACGTTACAGGTCCAGGGCAAAGGACCAAAAAGGACCATTTTGACATGAGCAAGGTGGGTCTCTCAAAGGTAGTTGAGGCAGTCAGAACGGCCATGGATGTTCTAGATCCATTGAGATAAGTTCTAGACAGTAGGCATGCAGTCCAACAATTTGTACCAGCGTCCCCGGCTATGGCTTCTCTTGTTTCTGCTCCTGTGGCTTCCATGGGTGTACAAGTTTACTTGGACCTCTGCCTCATCTTTCTTCTTTTGTGCTTTAGCCTGTGCATTCTCTTCTTCCTCCACTCCACTCTCATGGCACAGAGGTTTCTCAGAAGATGGTGCTAAGGCTGAGAAACTTCACTCCTTTTTGACGGCTGGATAATATTCCATTGTATGAATACACCATGTTTGTGTGTCCATTCATCAGTTGATGGACAATAGGATTGTATCCAGTTTTTGAATAATGCTGCTGTGAACGTTTGTGCACAGGTTTTTGTTTGAATGTAGGTTTTCACTTCTCTTAAGTATATACCTGGGTATGGAATTGCTGGGTCATATGGTAACTCTATGTCTAACTTTTTGAAGAACTGCCAAACTTTTTTCCACAGAGGCAGCACCATTTTATATTCACAGCAGCAATGTATGACGGTTCCAATTTCTCCATATCCTCCCTGACACATTGTTATTTTTCATTTCTTTAATTATAGCCATCCCAGTGAGTGTATGTCATTGTGGTTTTGATTTGCATTTTCCAAATAACTAATGATCTTTTCATATGTTTGTGCCATTTGTATATTTTCTTTGGAGAAATGTCTATTCAAATCCTTTGCCCATTTTTAAACTGGGTTCTTTGTCTTTTTATAGAGTTTATAAAGTTGTAAGCATTCTAATATATTCTATATACTAGACCATTATCAGCTATGTCATTTGCAAATATCTTCTCTAATTCCATGGGTTGTCTTTTCATTTTCTTGGTAGTCTCCTTTGACATACAAAAGTTTTAATTTTGATGAAATCCAATTTATTTTTTCATCGGTTGCTTGTCCTTTCAGTATCATGTTTAAGAAACAACTGCTTAGGCTTCCCTGGTGGCGCAGTGGATAAGAATCTGCCTGCGAATGCAGGGAGCACAGATTCGATCCCTGCTCCGGGAAGATCCCACATGCCGCGGAGCAACTAAGCCCGTGCGCCACAACTACTGAGCCTGCGCTCTAGAGCCCATGAGCCACAACTACTGAAGCCCACGTGCCTAGAGCCCGTGCTCCACAACAAAGAGTAGCCCCTGTTTGCCACAGCTAAAGAAAGCTCACGTGCAGCAACGAAGACCCAACACAGCCAAAAATAAATAAGTAAAATAAAAATTTTTTAAAGAAGGAAACAACTGCCTAGTCCAAGGTACAAATATTTATTACCTATCTTCTAAGAGTTTTATAGTATTAGTTATTACATTTGGTTCTTTGATTCACTTTGAGTAAATTTTTACATATTATGTGAGGTAGGGTTCTAAATTATTATTATTATTAATTTTGCATGTGGATATCCATTTGTTCCGGCACCATTTTTTGAAAAAACTATTCTTTCTCCATTGAATGGCCTTGGCACCCTTGCCAAAAAGTGATTGACCGTAAATTTATTTCTGGACTGTCAGTTCTATTCCATTGATCTACATGTCTGTTCTTATGATACCCCCACTATTTTGATTACTGTAAGTTTGTAGTACGTTTTGAAATTGGGAAGTGTTAGATCCCAGCTTTACTCTCCTTTTTGAAAATTGTTTTTGCTATTCTGGATCCCTTGCATTTCCATATAAATTTTAAGACCAGCTTGTCAGTTTCTCCAAAGAAGGCAGTTGGAATGTTGATAGGGACTGCTTTGAGTCTGTGGATTAATTTTGGCAAGTACTGCCATCTTAATAGTATTAAGTCTTCCAATTCATGAACACAAGATGCCTTTTCCATTTATTTAGGTCTTTTAAATTTTTTTCTACAAATTTTGTAATTTAGAGTGTACAGGTCTTACACTTCCTTGGTTAAGATTCTTCTTAAGTATTTCATTCTTTTTGATGCTATTATAAATTGAATTAACTTTTTTTGACTTTTCACTGCTAGTGTATAGAAATAACACTGATTTTTTTGTATATTGATCTTGTATCCTGCAACTTTGCTGAACTCATTTGTTAGCTATAATAGTTTATTTGTGGGTACTTTAGGGTTTTCTATATATAAGATCAAGTCATCAGTAATCATTGGTACTTTTAATTCTTCCTTTACTATATGGATGCCATGTATTTCTTTTTCTTGCCTAATTTCCCTGACTAGACCCTCCCATACAATGTTAAGTAGAAGTGTCAAAGGAGACATTCTTGCCCTGTTCCTGATCTTAGGAGAAAACATTCCTTTTTTCACCATTATGTATGAGGTTACCTGTGTGTGTTTCATAGATACCCTTTAGCATCTTTAGGAAGTTCCCTTCTATTCCTAGTATTTTGAGTTCTTTTTAATCATGAAAGGGTGTTGGATTTTTGTTAAATGCTTTTTCTGTGTTTATTGAGATAATTGTGCTTCTCCCCCTTTAGTCTATTAATGTGGTATATTATATTAATTGACTTTCATATGTTGAACCAATCTTGCATTCTAGGGATAAACCCCACTTAGTCATGTCATATAATCCTTTAATATGCTGATGTATTTGTTTTTCTAGTATTTTGTATCTAGATTCATAAGGGATATTGGTCCATAGTTTTCTTTTCTTCTGATGTCTTTGACTGGCTTTGGCAATGTTGGCTTTATAGAATTAGTTGGGATGTGTTCCCTCCTTTTCTGCTTTTTGGAAGAATTTGAGAAGTACTGGTTTTAATTCTTTTATTGTTTCATAGAATTCACCAGTGAGATCATCTGGTCTTAGACTTTTTTGTATTGTAAGTTTTTTGTTTGTTTCTTTCTTTTATTTATTTATTTATTTTACTGCTAACTGTATCAATGATTATACCTGTGGTATTTTAATTTGTAGAGGTGACTGAATGTCAACATGGAGAAGTTAATGCTACTGAAAGAAGATTTTTATTACTTATATTTTCCAGGAGGAGGGAGTATGCCGTACCATGCAAGGCCACATGGGGAAGCACCAGTATCAGTCAGTAGGCAGAAAGGAGTGAGTGGAAAGCCTAGGCCAGAGCCTTTACTGGGGTTTCCAGGAAAGGCAAGGCAAGGCAGAGCAGGGTAAGTAGCTTAGGACTGCTAGTTTGAATAATTCTAGTGGGGCTTGGGGCATAGAGGGGCTGTCCCTAGTTGTCTGTTATCTGGCCTGGGTTGACTTAGTTCAGGGGAAATATTGGCTTGGTATGTGAGAGTTAGATAAGGAGGTGGCTCAAAGTATGGGCTCTGTTTATATCACAGAGGAGATATAAACCAATTTGGCCATTAGTTTGGCCCTGTAATTAGTGGATGCCAAAGAGACAGATACAGCTTCTAAGAAAACTCAGTTCAAACACTGACTCACTTTACCTGTTATTCAGATTTTCTAGTTTCTTCTTGAGTCACTTTTGATAGTTTGTGTGTTTCTAGGAATTTGTCTGTTCCTAGAAACAGATTATCTGATTTGTTGGCATACATTTGTTTGTAGTATTCTTTATAATCCTTTTTCTTTTTAATTTCTCTAAGGTCAGTAGTAATGCCCTCAGTTTGATTCCTGATCTTAGTAATATGAGACTTCTTTTTTTCTTCGTCAGTCTAGATGAAGGTTTGTCAATTTTGCTGTTTTTTTCAAAGAATGATTAATTGATTTTCTGTATTATTTTCTGATTTGCAGTTCGTTTATTTATGCCCTAATCTTTGTTATTCCTTTTCTTCTGCTTGTTTTGGGGTTAGTTTCCTCGTTTTTCTAGTTACTTAAGGTGGACATTAAGATATTGTTTGACATCTTTCTTCTTCTTCTTTTTTTTTTTTTTTTTTGCGGTACACGGGCCTCTCACTGTTGTGGCCTCTCCCGTTGCGGAGCACAGGCTCCGGACGCGCAGGCCCAGTGGCCATGGCTCACGGGCCCAGCCGCTCCACGGCATGTGGGATTTTCCCGGACCGGGGCACGAACCCGTGTCCCCTGCGTCGGCAGGCGGACACTCAACCACTGCGCCACCAGGGAAGCCCTCTTCTTTTTTAATGTAGGTATTTTACTGCTATAGTCTTCCCTCTGAGCACTACTTTTGCTGCATCCCACATGTTTTGGTATGTTGTGTTTTCATTTTCATTCATCTCAATATATTTTCTAATTTACTATGTGATTTCTTCTTTGACTCATTGGCTATTTAGGAATGTGCTGTTTAGTTTCCACTTATTTGTGAATTTACCAAATTTCATTCTACTGACTACTAATTTCATTCCATTGTGGCAAGACAGCATACTTTGTATGATTTCAGTCTTTTAAAATTTACTGAAACTTGTTTTGTGGCCTAATATATTGTCTCTTCTGTAGAATGTTCCATGTGCATTTGAGAAGAATGTTTATTCTGCTGTTGTTGGGTGGAGTATTCTCTAGATGTCTGTTAGGTCTAGTGGGTTTATAGTATTACTCAGGTCTTCTATTTCCTTGATAATCTTCTCTACTTATTCTATCCATTATTGATAGTGGAACATTGAAATCTCCTACTATTATTGTAGAACTGTATTTCTCACTTCAATTCTGTCAATTTTTGCTTCATATATTTTGGGGCTCAATTTTTGGGGGAACTTATATTTATAATTGTTACATATTCTTGAGTGTTTGACCCTTTTATAATTACGTATTGTCTTTCTTTGTCTCTTGTAACAATTTTTGCCTTAAAGTCTGTTTTGCTTGATATTAGTATAGCCACTCCAGCTCCCTTTTGGTTATTGTTTGCATGGAATACATTTTTCCATCCTTTTATTTTCAACCTATTTGTGGTTTGGGTTATAAACGGGTCTCTTATAGACAGCATATGCCTGAATCATGTTTGTTTTTTTCTTTCCATTCTGTCATTCTCTGACTTTTAATTGAGTTTAATCCATTTACATTAATGTAATTACTGATAAGGAAGAACTTCCTTCTGCCGTTTTGCTATTTGTTTTCTATATGCCTCATTTTTTTGTTCCTCAGTTCCTTCATTACTGAATTCTTTTGTGTTCAATTGATATTTTGTAGCATACCATTTTAATTCCCTAGTCATTTCTTTTAATATACATCTTCAAGTTATTTTCTTAGTGGTTGCCCTGGGGGTCACAATTAACATTCTAATCTGTAGTAATCAACGACCAGGAAAAACTTCTAGCTATCCAGAGTGAAAGCAGACAATAGTAAATACATATTCAAATTCTTGTGATGTAGGAGGCTGTACAAAGTTCATCTGTAAATGTTCAAAGCATCCCTAAGGCTATGGTTTCTCTCTATGTCCCACCTTAAGAGTTTTTCCAGGGACTTCCCTGACAGTCCAGTGGTTAAGACTCTGCACTTCCACTGATCACTGGTTGACCCCTGGTTGGTGAATTAAGGGATTTGATCCCTGGTTGGTGAACTAAGATCCCATGTGCTGCGTGGCCAAAAAAAAAAAAAAAGTTGTCCCAGAGCAGTTTTCAAGTTTGTTTACTATGATAGGTCATAGCCTGCAAATTTTTCATCAAGCTTCATTCCAGAGAGACTGGAGAGACCAAGGGACAGTCTTGGTGTCTCCATAGCCCATTTGATGAAGGGAACATCCAGATTTCTCCCAATATCCTTTTTTTTTTTCAGAGTCTGATGCTTTAACTGAAGTTTGCTCAAGGTTTCATAGAAGTAATCTGGAGTAACCAGATCATCTTTGATTTGCTGAGCCAAGTGAACTTGGGTGAGAGCACTCTGTTTAGCATACTGATCGGCCAAGGCATTTTCTTTCGCCTCATGGGTTTGTTCCTTAGTATGAGCGTGGGCTTTAATTACAGTCACTTTCTTGGAGAGGAGTACAGCATCTAGTAAAGCTTGAATGTGCTCACAGCTGCTTAAGTACCAGCAGCTATCAGGAAGCTCTGTTGTTTCATTAGTATGCCAAAATAATAAACCACACCAAAGGCATATCTTCTTTCTGTGTATATGCTAGCCCTTTCATTCCTTGCTGGTTGGTAGGCTAGAGTCAATCCTATAAGTCAACTAGTTACGTTAAGTGGACTTCAGGAAAATAATTGAATTCAGTAAGCTCTTGGAAAGTGGTGACAGTATACCTAACTTGAAAATATACTTGTTCAGTCTCAAAATATGAATTGTCTACAAAGAATTCTAAGTCTGGGTTTTGTGGAGATGTTTCATGGGGATAAGAAAGAGACAGATGGAGTTCCTAGGTTAAAGTTAAACAATCATGAGATTCTCACTTCTTTGGAAGAGGGAATAAGATAGCTGGATTAAGATTATGACAATAAGACATATGAATGGCTGGCTAATAAACACATGAAAAGATGCTCAACAGTACTAGTCATTAGGGAAATGCAAATCAAAACCACATTGAGATACTACTTCATACCCTCAAGGATGGCTCTAAGAAAAAAAGATGGACAATAAGTGTTGTGAGGATGTAGAAAATGGAAACCCTATACATTGCTGGTGGGAATGTAAAATGGTGCAGTCGCTGTTGAATAGTTTGATAGTTCCTCAGAAGGTTAAACATAGTTACCATATGATCCAGCAATTCTACTCCTAGGTATATAGCCAGGAGAATTAAAAACATATGTCCACACAAAAACTTATGCATGAATGGTCATAGTAACATTATTCATAATAGTCAAAAAGTGGAAACAACCTGAATATCCATCAACTGATGAATGGATAAACAAAATATGGTATATGCCTGCAATGGAATATTATTTAGCAAGAAAAAGTGATGAAGTACTGATGCCTGCTACAACATGGGTGACACTTAACACATGCTAAGTGAAAGAAGCCAGCCACAAAAGGCCACATATTGTATGATTCTGCTGACATTAAAAGTCCAGAATATGCAAGTCCATACAGACACAAAGTAGATTAATGGTTGACTATGGCTGGTGTGGAAGGAGACGGGGAAGTGACCACTAATGGATATGGCTTTGCTTTTGGGGATCATGAAAATCTTTGGGAATTATATAGTGGTGATGGTTGAACAACTTTGTGAATATACAAAAAATGGCTGAACTGTTCACTGTAAAACATAAATGTTATGGTATATGAATTATATCTCAATTTTGAAAAAGAGTATGACTTCTAGAGAAGGCAATATGAGCTGAAGACAGAAGCAGCAGTTCATGGGAAGTGAGTCTGAAAGCAGAAAAATGTTGAGCGTTTTTGGTGAGAAGAATTTGAACTGCGTGAGGTACCAGTAGGTGGAAAGGTGACCCCAAGATCAAATGCAGCTGCAGCTGTTGCTCTTAGACAAGTGGGATATGTTTAACTACCGAATAGGGAGAAAGATTGTAATACCAAATGAGTCTCTGATTTCCATTATGTTTCTGAGATAAAACACAAAGGACTTGACCATCCCTTTTATGTTTAAAGAGAAAAAAAGACTTTGTAAAATTTGGGGGTGACCCAGAATGGTAGGGTTGTGGATAGTAGCCTTGAGTTGGTCAAAAGCTAACTCTGTAGTACCCTCTGAAGGCAGAGGTTCAGGGATGTCATTTTTAGTCATGTCATAGATGGTGGCAGGTGATTCAGAAAAGTTGGGAATCCACTAACTGCAATATCCCTAAAGGCTCTAAATCTGCTAAGTTGCCTTTTAGTAATAAGGTGAGGGCGATTTTGAATGGCTGTACTTCTGTCTGCTCAGAGAGATTTGCCTCCCTAGGATATACCATGGCTTAGGTAGTGAATCTGAGTGTAACAAAATTGTAAGTTATCCTTACAAACTGTATGTCCTTTTATAGCCGAAGTTTCTAAGAGATAAAGAGGCCTCTTGCGAAGAGGTTATATCAGGTGAATATAAGAGCAGCTCACCTGTATATTGGATCAAGTTAGAGGAACAGAGAAATTGTAATTCTTGGAGATTATGATTGAGAACCCGAGATAAGTATGAAGGGGCTTCAGTGAGGCCTTGTGGCATCACAGTCAAGGTGTAATAATTTTTGTATGTTCAAGTGAAAAGGTATTGGAAATCAGGATGTAAGGGAACACCAAAGAAGGCTGAAGAGACATCTAATGCTATGAAGTATGTTGAATTTGGTAGTATAGAAACCAGGACAGTGTTGGGCTGAGAACCATTGGGAAATGTGGGACACTGTACAGTTTGTAGCCTTACATCTTATACAAAGAGGTACCTATGTCCATTAGGATGTTTTTACTGGATGGATAGGAGTGTTGCAGACACTAGTACAAGGAATGATTAAGCCTTTAACTATGAAATCTGTCACAATGGGTCATACTCCTTCTAGTGCTTTGGGTTTTAGGAGATATTGGCCAATTTAGGCAGAGGGATTGTGAGATCAATATTGACTTGTAAGGGTTCTATATCCTTTATTTTTCCCATATCTGTAGATGAGGGGGCCGTGAGGATATTGGGTAATGAAGAAATTAAATCAGAAAACTGAGGTAATTTTAGGGGGAAAGTGAATGGAGGACTCAGGAGAGTAGTCCTCAGCTACTACTCAGGTAGTTGAGGACAGCCAACATAAGATGGCATACTGGGTTATCAGAGTCTAAGAGATCAAGAAAAAGTCCTTTGGGGGTACACCTAATAGTAGTTCCCCATCGAACCAAAAAGTCCCATCTGAATTGGTTAGAGAGGGTGGAAGGACAGAAGAGAAAGGTACATTGAGCAGTTAAGGGTCCCAAAGATATACGCAAAGGGCTAAGCAAGAGGGAGAGAGTGTATTCAATTGGTAAATCCCATCACGGAGATTTTTTATTATCCCAAGGGAGGGTGGTGGGAAACTAGAAGGAATTAATGGTAGAGAGTGTGGCTCCAGTGCCTACTAAAAATGAGATTGAATGACCATTTGTGAATAAACAGTTATTTCTCCTTGTTGATCCAAAGGCAATTGGGGATACTCTAGGATGACTTTCTTGGAGGGGAAGAATCACTTTGTTTCTGACTGAGCAACCTGTATAGGGTTGCCAGGTAAAATACAGGAAGTCTAATTAAATGTGAATGTCAGATAAGAAACAAATCACTTTTTAGTGTACGTGTGTCCCAGATATTTCATGAGATATACTCACACTAAGATATTACTCGTTGTTTATCTGAAATTCAAAATTTCCTGTATTTTATTTTGCTAAATCTGGCAACCCTAGTTCAGTGTCTTGTTTCCTGGCCAAAGTGGGACATTCGCAGGCCCAGTGTCATTTTCTCTGCAATATCTACAAGTATGCATGTCTATCTGTGTTGTATTTGTGGAGGGCCGTTTATTTCCTTCAAGCTGTTTAAGTCATAATGACATAAATTTGCAGTGTGCGGTTTTCTCTGTGTTTATTATGCTCTCCTCAAAATGCTGAACAAAAAGTGCTGGACACAAAGTGTAACTCATGAATGGGTGTAGTCTGCCAGGCTATTTTGTGCTTCTAAATATCTGATATTTCAGGCTTAAGGACATTAACAAAGAATGTGAGAGAGTGGCATGGACATATATATACTACCAAATGTAAAATTGATAGCTAGTGGGAAGCAGCAGCATAGCACAGGGAGATCAGCTCGGTGCTTTGTGACCACCTACAGGGGTGGGATAGGGAGGGTGGGAGGGAGATGCAAGAGGGAGGAGATATGGGGATATATGTATGTGTATAGCTGATTCACTTTGTTATAAAGCAGAAACTAACACACCATTGTAAAGCAGTTAGCATTAATGCCCAACCCTGAGCATTCTTTAAAAGTGGTTTCTAATTGGTCCCTAAAGTTAGAGACAAATTCATTGCGCCCTTGTTGACAGGTTTGAATTATTCCTCAGTCAGTGGAAGAGGGAAAACCTTCAGGGATTGCCTTGAAAAGAGTTTCTCCTATCTCTATGCCTTGCGCGTATCTGGAGAGTTCTGAAGGTAGGGGTCTAAAGCTGAGAGGAAGCTAAGAAAGGGAAAGAGGAGGAGAAAGAGGGCAGAGTAGAGGACAGAGAGCAAGAGAGGAGGAAGGCCAGGAGGGAATTGGTTTATAAGGGGCAGGCACAGAGTTAGAAAGGAGAAGGTCTTTGGGAAGAGAGAAGGCTGAGGTTGTTTTAAGAGAGGACTCAGTAGATTGGAATATTTCTATACTGTTTCTTTTCTCAGCTTCTCCTTACCAGTTAAAGAAAGCTGCCATCTTGTTTCCTTTTATTCTAAGGCTCAAGTCTTGACGGGTCCCAAGAGTCCCAAATGGACCACTGTGGTTCAAAATTGTCTTCCTCTACATACAGATGGCCGAAAAGCACATGAAAAGATGTTCAACATCACTAATATTAGAGAAGTGCAAATCAAAACTACAATGAGGTATCACCTCACACTAGTCAGAATGGCCATCATCAAAAAATCTACAAACAACAAATGCTGGAGAGGGTGTGCAGAAAAGGGAACCCTCTTACACTGTTGGTGGGCATGTAAACTGGTACAGCCACTATGGAGAACAGTACGGAGGTTCCTTAAAAAACTAAAAACAGAGCTACAATATGATCCAGCAATCCCACTCCTGGGCATATATCCAGAGAAAACCATAAATTGAAAATATACATGCACCCCCAATGTTCATTACTGCACTGTTTACGATAGCTAGGACATGGAAGCAACCTAAATGTCCATCAACAGAGGAGTGGATAAAGAAGATGTGGTACATATAGACAATGGAATATTACTCAGCCATGAAAAAGGACAAAATAATGCCATTTGCAGCAACATGGATGGACCTAGAGATCGTCAGACTGAGTGAAGTAAGTCAGACAAAGACAAATGTCATATGATATTGCTTATATGTGGAATCTTAAAAAAGGATACAAAAGAACTTATCTACAAAACAGAAATAGGGTTACAGGTGTAGAAAATAAACTTATGGTTACCAGTGGGTAAAGGGGGGAGGGATAAATTGGAAGATTGGGATTGACACATACACACTACTATATATAAAATAGGTAACTAATAAGGACCTACTGTATAGCACAGGGAACTCTATTCAACGCTCTGTAATGGCCTACATGGGAAAAGAATCTAAAAAAGAGTGGGTATATGTATATGCATAACTGAACCACTGTGGTGTACACCTGAAACTAACACAACATTGTAAATCAACTATACCCCAATAATAAAAAAAAAAAAACCTAAAAATAGAACTACCATGTGATCCAACAATCCCACTCTTGGGCATATACCCAGAGAAAACCATACTTTGAAAAGATACATGCAACCCGATGTTTATTGTAGCACTATTTACAATAGCCAAGACATGGAATCAACCTAAATATCCATCGACAGAGGAATGGGTAAAGAAGATGTGGTACATATATACAATGGAATATTACTCAGCCATAAAAAAGAATGAAATAATGTCATTTGCAGCAACATGGATGGACCTAGAGATTATCATACTAAGTGAAGTAAGTCAGACAGAGAAAGACAAATATCATATGATATCACTTATATGTGGAATCTAACAACTAATACAAATGAACTTATTTACAAAACAGAAACTCACAGACTTAGAAAACTTATGGTTACCAAAGGGGAAAGGTGGTGGGGGGAGGGATAAATTGGGAGATTGGGATTGACATATACACACTACTATATATAAAATAACTAACCAACAAGGACCTACTGTATAGCACAGGGAATTCTACTCAATATTCTGTAATAACCTATATGGGAAAGGAATCTGAAAAAAAATGGATATATGTATATGTATAACTGAACCACTTTGGTGTACACCTGAAACTAACACAACATTGTAAATCAACTATACTGCAATATAAAATAAAAATTAAAAACAAAACAAAATTGTCTTCCCCAAAGTCACTCCATTCAGCCCATAATAAAAGAGATCAACATAGAAGAAGAAAGAAAGGCCTTGCTCAACCTTAGGATCATCATCCCATTCTCTGCTCCCAGAGAACCTGAAAGGCCAGAAAACCTCAAAAGACGAAAAGGAAATAGAGGCAGTGACTTCAGTCATACAATGGGTTAACCCTTTCAGAGAATCAAAGCCTGCAACTTGCGTGCAACCAAAAAGAACATGAGTGGGAACAGGACTTACCATTCGACCCACCAGGGGCTTCCAAGAAGGGAGGAAGAGGTTCCCCAGCTTGCTCTGTCCGTAGCTGAATCTCAGTAGGCCCAAGGGTTATCCAGACCCAATCCGAGTCATAGCACCAGACTGTCAAAAATAGTTACAGTGACTCAAATAGAGGTTACAGACTTATTCAGTTGATACGCATCCAGGAGCACCTCAGCATCAGGTAACTCCCTGAGCCGAAGTAGGATTGGGGTTTTTACAGGACGAGCAGAAGAGAGGGTTATAGGACTGTGGTCTTGTTTCAGGTTGCAATTTTCTTTAACTGTTAGTGCTGCACAACTTGAAGTTGGAATGGTTGGAGATGTTCTGGTTTACGGCAACTCTCTGGGCATTGTTGGTGCAATCTCATTTTGGCTGCTCTCAGAACAGTTCTTTGGAAAGCTGTCTTTTGTAAGCCTGTGGGTCCTCTGTTAACTCTCTAATGCCAGTTAAAGTACAGGGGACAGAGGGCTAGAAAAGAAAGAAAACAAGAAGAGAAATAAAAAGAGACAACATTCCAAGCAAGGAAAAAACTGGGATCTGTTTTACTTCTTTCACAGTTGTCTCTCAGCTTCCACCATTTATGCACTCTCCACTCAGGTACACAGATTCTTAAGTTCAAACCTCAGATTTTTCCTTCCCCCTACAGCACAGCTCGAACCATCCCAGTGCTCCCTACAATACGCCCTTGTACCCCAGGTTTGTTGCCTTCATATCCTCCACCCCATAGCCACCCCTTAGCCACAGCCATAGTCACATCTCTTGGGTGAGGAACATGAAATCAGGGAAGGCTTCATGGAGGAGGCCGTATCTGAGCTGGGCTGAGAGTTGGGGCAGGATTTGCCTAGGCAGAGACAGTGGGAAAGACTTTCTAGTAGGAGACAGTGGTATGAATTTGTTCATTCTTCAAATAAAGTATTATGGAGGGCCATTTTTATGCCAGGCATTAATCGGTTAACTGGGTTAGAGTGCGGACTCAAACCCCAAGCCTTGCCACTTTCTGGCCATACTAGGGGTTGGGGGATCAGCCATAACATAATCAGTGAAGCAGGCTGAGTGGAGACTGACAAATTGGAGAGCAAAAGCCCTGTTTAATGAGGACAACTGCTCAGATGCTGACAGTCATAGCCATGTGGGCTAGTTGGGTGTGATATTCTGATAGTTCAAGAAAAGCTAAAATTCTGGATTTTTATGTGAAATACTTTAATTTTTAAAATATCGGCCACTACATTTAAAATAATAAGTTTGTACCTCAAACTATATACATCTGTAGGCTGGCTCTCTCCATGGTTGACAAGTTTTGTCCCCTCTGACTTAAAGGCTTAACTCTGTACTTAGTACAGCAGGCAAGACCCTATAGCTAGCACCTCTGCTTCATCCCCTGCCTTGATTCTCCCTACATCTCTCCTTCCCTGCCACTCTATGGCCCAACACAGTAAAGTTTTTCTCCACATGGTTCTCTATGTTCACGCACATGTTGAAATGCCCTTCTCCACATCCTCACCTCAATTTTCTTCTCTTAACATCTCCTACTCTTCAAGAGCCATCTCCCTTTAAGAAGTAAGCCTTCACCAGCTCCTTCTCTGTGCTTCCAAAAACACTGGGTAGTACTTACTGCACTGTATTGTCATTCCCTGTCTACACATCTTTCTTTTCCACTAGTCTGAATATACAGTGCCTGGGACATAAGGGCATGCAATGAATATTTGTTTGGTAAATGAATAAATGGAATGAATATGTGTTTACAATGTCACTTGCTATATGTAACCACACACCAAGAAAAATATGAAGTCCCCTTTCTAGCCACTCATCCATTTATCCAGCAGATACTTATTGAGCACCCGTTATGTGCCGGGGACTGTTCTCAGTGATGGAGATTCAGGAATGGCCATGCCAGACAAAGTCCCTATCTTCACATATCTGATATTTTAGTGTGGGAAGACACTAAACAAGATGTGTAATATAATGTAAGATGGTGATAAATGCCACGAGGAGAAAATAAAAGCTGGTAAGGCCTTAGAGGGTGTCAGGTGCACTTTTAGAGTAGTTGGGGAAGGGATCTCTGGGAAGGTGACATTTGAGCAAAGATTTGTGGGAAGGGTGGGAGCAAACCATACAGATAGCTGGAGGAGAACAGTAAGTACAAAGGCCCTGGAGTGGGAGTATGGTTGGCATGTTCGAGGAATAGCAAGGAGGCCAGAGTGGCTACAGAGGAGTGAGCAAGGGGGAGAGTGGTGGGAGGTCAGAGAGGCAACGGAGGGCTAGACCATGTTATCATCACCCTCCTCGACCACCCATTGAGCACAAAGCCTTAGCTGAGAAATGGGGTAAGGAATTTCAGACTTGCTGGGTTGTGTGGTGGTAGCACCTGGGAGATATGCATGGGTCAAAACAGCTTTCCCCAGAGACACATGCTTCTCTTAGTGCCCTCTCTACCCAGAGTCTTTCCCGCAAGGCTCTCAGATGCTGGTCCCACCTGAGACCAGGCACTGTTTGCCTTGGGAGGGTCATGAAGTAGTGGAGATTGGCCAGAGTTATTTCCTGATGGTTTGGGGCTGGGACCAGGCTGCGTGCCTCCGCCCAGCTGGAAAGGGCTCCCGAGCTGTTATTCATCAGATACGTGGGTGTTTAGAACAAGTCTCGAGTTTCCCACTTCTACACCTTTTCCTCTCCCAGGAAGTCATACCAAAAGCCAGGAGACCTGTGTTCTACTACCTGCTCAGCCTCTACAAGGAGCTGTGAGACCCAGGGCGAGGTTGGTGCTCCATGAAATGAAGCATTTGGACTCGATGGTCCAGAGGTGTCACATCATGTCTTTGTATTAACTCTTCCTGCGTGATGGGCAACAGGACTTCTAACCCTGGAAGTGGGCCTCCTGTGGCCCTCTTCGCGAAGCTGCATGCAGGTGTAATAGCCGTGGCGCTTATTCAAAGGCAGTGGCAGCGGCGGGGTTTGACTGAAGCCCCAAGGTCTCTTTCCCCAATTATCTCCTCCCACAGCTTTTCCTCTCCTGCATGCCCTGAGATTCCCACCATTAATCATTCCTCACAAGCAAAGGTGGTGACACCTGGGAGCGGCCAGGCCTGCACACCCACCCCGCCCAAGCAGGACTCAATCACTCAATCGTGCTCCTGGAGGGCGGAAAGTACATCTCCTCTGAGCGAGAGACACACCGGCTTCGAGACTGTCGGAAAACCACTGCGGGTGGCTCAGGCCAAGGTCTCTACTGAGTGGTCCTGAGCAGCTCCAGCACACGAAGAGCCAGGGACCACTAGGAAGCCGACTGCCTGGGAATGCTACAATGGATGGTGGCTCTGAAGGAAAACTTGGTTGACCTCGCAGCGTGGTTTGGGGCTAGCTGCTGTGTAAATTCTTCCTGAGTCGTGGAGCTTTCGGACCTTGAGGCACAGTTTAATACTCTAAATGAGCATAGGAGGAGGACATAACTTGTCAAGGCCTGGTCCCTCAGGGGAAGCGTACCCATTCCTGCTTTGCTGGTCTCAGCTTTGTGCTTCCCACACAGTTGCTGCTGCAAAGGATTATGGGAGCCCTAAATCCTTCTTCCCATGAGAAGCGCTGAACTGGGCAGGAAGATCTGAGTCAGTGGAGGAGGCTTTGGGGATGCGGGTGCTGGTGCCTCCCAGTGGCCCAACACCTGAGGCAAAGGAGGGACCCCAGCTGGGGAGGAGGACAGATACTTCCCTTAGACTCTAAGGGTGAGAGCATCCTGTGAGCTCAGCCAGGCCTGGGATCCTGGCCCAAATTGCTTCCTTTATGAGCTCTCTTTGTAAATATAGGGGCTTATTAGGAATCAGGATGTCCCTTTCACTTTAAACCGGGAGTCACAAGAGCACGTGAGGTGGGCCAGGTGTAAGCAGTTGGGGGTGATGGAAACTGTGAGCCCCATGTGAAGGCATCAGCCACTCCTCAGCTGTCCTCAGTTGATGCCATGCTGCAATCTGCCTGGATGGCCTCATCTACCAGTTGTTTTAGGATAAAGATCTTGACACAGTGATTTTAGAAATTTCCCACATATTTCAATGTTGATAAGAAATTACATTTGTATTTATACAAAAATCACATCTATAGTGCTTACTATATGTAGGCACTGTTCTAAGCACTTTGCAAATAATAACCTGTATGATTCTTATAGCAATAACAATCTCATGAGATAGGTCTTCTTTTATCTCATTTTATGGGTGAGGAAAATGAGGCACAAAGAATTGAAATAACTTACCCACAGTCCCTCAGCTGGTAAGTGGCAGAGCCCGGGCTTAAAGCCAAGCTGCCTGACTCTGGAGACTGTGCTCTTTGTTGCTTTGCTATGCTGCCTCATTAAAACTAGCAAACGAGCACACTATAAACAGCAAAAACAAAACACCGCGCAGGTCAAAAAACAAGCAGACAAGCAAACACAAAAAGAGGCCTTTCATTTGCTTCCCTACTTTAAACCAAATCTGACAGAATTTGACACCTTTGCCATTTTTCCTGCTTTTGCCATCTATCTTCTTTGTAAGCTCCTTCATGCCCGACCTCCACTTAACAACCTTTTTTAGATATTCCCAATGATCTTTTTTCCAGCCCTTCCATAAAGCAACCTGACCTCCTTGCCTTATTGTCTTTCTTGCCCTCTGAAACACTACCTCTCTCTTTTCATTGTTCATTATAGATCTTTACCTTCAAAAATCCTACTCAACTCCTCCCAGAATCCCTCTCTCCTGCCATGGAGCTCATTCTGCAAGGAAGATTTGGGGGCTGACCACCATCCCTTGCAGTGGCCCACATTCTGCTTTCTGAACTTGTATTTATTTGTTTTCTGTGTTGCATAATGTGGGCTTTCATAATCTCATACTTCTTAGCATCAATCCCTGTTTGGTGTGTATTTGTCTTGTCTTCCCAGCAAGAGTGTGAGCCATGCAAGCAGGAGCTGTGTTACCTATGTGTTTTACTGTCCCTTGTTCACGGCTGGGAGTCACATCACATAATTGGCAAGGGCATGGGCTATGGAGCTGTCACACTTGGGCTCAAGGCCTCACTCTGCCACTTACAAAGTGTGTGACCAATGAAAGCTCATTTTACCTCTCTGAACTTCCTTTCCCTCATTTGTAAAACGAGGAGCATAACTAATACTTCCTTCATAGGATTAGTGTGAGACACAATGCGTATTAAATGCTTAACGCAGGGCCTATCAGCTAGTAAGCCTTCAGCATTTGGCGACTCATTACTATGTCACAGTACCATTAATCGCCTCCCGCAGCTGTGAAACTCTTCAATCTCTCGGCTCCAAAAGGACCTCTGATTTTTAGGGTTCATTTCACTCAGGTATGTCAAATTTAGGAAGTGTTGAATAAGACTGGCTAAAAAAAAAAAAAACAACCAACCAAACCAGGGCCCTGCACTTGTACAGTTAGAATGTGATTTTTCTGGATTCAAGTCAAACTTGACCTCTCCCAGCTGGAAGGAATGGGATGGTCTGAGGCCTCTTTGGGTTGGATAGGTGTGTGCCTGTGTGTGCGCTCATGTGTGTGCGCTTGCGCCTGCACATACATGCATTTTCTTTCCGAAGCAGAGCCTAGGACATGTGTTTATACAGTGCGTCAACACAAACTGCCTAGGAGTAGGCTTCCCCAAACACATTAATGTACACAGCAGGTTGAGTCACACTATCGGTTAACATAGGGTTCCTGGTACTAACTCTTTCCAGCCTCCCTACTATCGCTAGGTAAGCAATCCCAGGCTACTCAACGCAATCTGACTCATACTTCTTGTTAAAACATGACTTACCAAAGGAGAACTTTCTGCATGATTCTTCCCTCCAGGACAGGAAACAAAGATTTCCCAAATTCGACATGACAGGAACCTCCATAGTCCTACTTAAATATATTCCTGACGTGCCCTTGCTTCACAGCTTTACTGAAAGCTGCTGCTGGCCGTTCTCTGGAGGCCTCTGGGAGGATTCTCAGCAAGGTGCTCAGAGAGCATATTTAGGGGTTGCGAGTTCACACGGGGTTGAGTGCCGAGGGAAATTCCTGTCCTTACACACAGGGATGGGAGGCAGAAGGAGGACTCTTTCACTGAATTACACCATCACGGAATTTCCTTGAGAGTCTCCCTTTCTGGAATCCCTAGTCTGGGACTCCCAGCCTCCTGGTGTGGAGAATTGTAGAATTACGTGCCACTTCTTTTTATTGTTTTTAAGGCAATTCAGTGTTAACTTGGAATAAGGAAGTTTGCTGTTGTTGATGATGTTATTCTAGATTTGTTTATCAACAAGTATACGAGATCGTGTACATCCAAATGAATGCTACCTTTCAAATACTCACTTTGATATACCATGAACTTGAAAAAGTGAATTCACCAAACATTACTAGGCCGGTTCCTTTAACTCACAGTCTACCATGAGTTAAGAGCACGTGTCCCAGAGCCAGCTGACTCGGGCTGAAGTCGTCTCTGGCATTTATGTGATCTTTGGAAAAATTCTCTCTGAGCCTCATTTTCAGCCATAGGTGGTTACCAGGGACTGAGGTTTTGACCAACAACAGCTTTGCTTGTGAGGAGGATGACTGGCAGCCATTTCTCAGCAGGGAACTGGTTAAGCAAGATAAACATGGCTGCTCAGTAGATGTGTGCAGTAAAGGACGGGGAGGGGGGCCAGGAGCCAATAGGTACTGCCCACTGAAGAGGGCAGAAGACCATCTAACTGTGCATGTGAAATAGGATGCAGGCTATATAACAGGAAGATTTGAAGCCAGTTGAGAGGGACGAGAATATGAGTCCTGAGTCTATCTGTTGCTATATGTGAGATTTGTGCAAATTGCTGGATTTCCCCGTGCTTCTGTTTCTTCCGCTATAAAATGGGCATAATAATACTACCTATATATCATAAAGCTTTGAAGAAGATTGTGATATAATACATATAAAGAACTTAGCATAATGCCTGGCCCATAACAATCTCAGTGTGTGTGTGTGTGTGTGTGTGTGAGAGAGAGAGAGAGAGAGAGAGAGAAATCACCTAAACACAGTCCTTATCCTCCTTCAGAGCTTGCATTCTTAGAAGCATGAAGAGGACCAGTACACGAGTAGCTGCATTAACCTCTAAGTGCTGGGCAAATGGTATTCACTAGTGCTGTAAAGATGAGATCACATCGTATGGGAATCAGGAGACAATCTATGGAGGAGTTAGCATTTGTGATGAGGCTTATAGGATGAGTAGATATTTGACAATGAGACTTGGTGGGGTGAGTGATCTAGAAGGAGGGAATAGCTTTGTAAGGGCACAGGGGTGAAAAAGTGAGGCATATGTTCAGGGAACAGAGAGTATTTTTTTTTTCTTTTTTTTTTTGTGGTACGCGGGCCTCTCACTGTTGTGGCCTCTCCCGTTGCGGAGCACAGGCTCCGGATGCGCAGGCTCAGCGGCCATGGCTCACGGGCCCAGCCGCTCTGCGGCATGTGGGATCCTCCCGGACCGGGGCACGAACCTGTGTCCCCTGCATCAGCAGGCAGACTCTCAACCACTGCGCCACCAGGGAAGCCCAGTATTTTGTTTTGTTTGGAGACTACTCGTAAGACTTCGGCCAGCTCTGACATTCTTTGGTGTTACAAATAGCAGAAAATAGACAGGAAAGGTAGATTGGGTACCTACTGGATGCCAGATAAAAATGTTTATGTCTTGGCAAAAAGATGATGGGGAGTCATGAAAGATTTTTGATTATAAGAATAACATGATTACATTGGACTTTAGGAAAACTTATCTGGCAGCGTTTTAAAAAATGGATTTGAGAGGAAGATTTGAGGCCAGGAGATGGGCTAGGAGGCTACTGCAACCATCTAAATGAGAGATAACAGTGACTGAGCTGGAGTAAGGCAAGAGATGGAAAGAAGAAGATAGACTATTAAAGACGTTCTCAATAGGATTTGGTACTGGTGGATTGGCAGGGTGAATAAAAGTAGAAGCCAACGAATACCCCAACGAAGATTTATAATGGGAGCACCAGCAACAGTGGCTGGGAAGTGGCACAGATTTGGAAACAGAGGATGATATGTGTGAGGTAAAGTTTGATGCGCAAGGTGGGGTATCTAAGCAGAGATGCCTGGCAGGCAGTTGGAAAAAGCAATGAAGCTTCAATGGTGCTGTGATTGCACAAGGAATTTTTGAAACAACTTCTTCAGAACCGTTCCAACAGGAATGAATTAAAATCTTAAGACTCAAAGCACTGACTATATGGTGCCCTTCTAAATATAATTCAAAATTTTAAAAATCATACAAAAGTGTAAAGAGTGTATAAGGAAGTCCAATAAATTCTGATTTTCCCATGTTGACTACTTCAACTATCAAAAAATATATATGTCCCAGGGAGGCAAGGATTCTTCAATACATGCAAATCAATCAATGTGATATACCATATTAACAAATTGAAGAATAAAAATCATATGATCATCTCAATAGATGCAGAAAAAGCTTTTGACAAAATTCAACACCCATTTATGATAAAAACTCTCCAGAAAGTGGGTATAGAGGGAACCTCCCTCAACATAATAAAGCCCATATACAACAAACCCACAGCAAACATCATTCTCAATGGTGAAAAACTGAAACCATTTCCTCTAAAATCAGGAACAAGACAAGGATGTCCACTCTCACCACTATTATTCAACATAGTTTTGCAAGTCCTAGCCACGGCAATCAGAGAAGAAAAAGAAGTAAAATGAATACAAATTGGAAAAGAAGTAAAACTGCCACTGTTTGCAGATGACATGATACTATACATAGATAATCCTAAAGATGCCACCAGTAAACTACTAGAGCTAATCAATGAATCTGGTAAATTTGCAGGATACAAAATTAATGCACAGAAATCTCTTGCATTCCTATACACTAACAAGAAAAATCAGAAAGAGAAATTAAGGAAACAATCCCATTCACCAGTGCAACAAAAAGAATAAAATACCTAGAAATAAACCTACCTAAGGAGGTAAAAGACCTGTACTCAGAAAACTGTAAGACACTGATGAACGAAATCAAAGATGACACAAACAGATGGAGAGATATACCATGTTCTTCCATTGGAAGAATCAGTATTGTGAAAATGACTATACTACCCAAAGCAATCTACAGATTCAATGGAGTCCCTATCAAATTACCAGTGACATTTTTTACAGAACTAGAACAAAATATCTTAAAATTTGTATGGAGACACAAAAGGCCCCTTATAGCCAAAGTAGTCTTGAGGGAAAAAAACGGAGCTGGAGGAATCAGGCTCCTTGACTTCAGACTACACTACAAAGCTACAGTAATCAACACAATATGGTATTGGCACAAAAACAGAAATATAGATCAATAGAACAGGATAGAGAGGAGGTGTGGAGAAAAGGGAACCTGCTTACACTGTTGGTAGGAATGTAAATTGATACAGTATCTATGGAGAACAGTATGGAGGTTCCTTAAAAAACTACAAATAGAATTACCATATGACCCAGCAATCCCACTACTGGGCATATACCCAGAGAAAACCATAATTCAAAAAGACACATGCACCCCAATGTTCATTGCAGCACTATTTACAATAACCAGGTCATGGAAGCAACCTAAATGCCCATCGACAGATGAATGGATATAGAAGGTGTAGTACATATATACAACGGAATATTACGCAGCCATGAAAAGGAACGAAATTGGGTCATTTGTAGAGACATAGATGGACCTAGGGACTGTCATACAGAGTGAAGTAAGTCAGAAAGAGAAAAACAAATATTGTATATTAACACATGTATGTGGAACCTAGAAAAATGGTACAGATGAACCAGTGTGCAAGGCAGAAACAGAGACACAGATGTAGAGAACAGACATATGGGCACCAAGGGGGGAAAGCAGGGTGGGGGGATGGTGGTGGTGTGATGAATTGGGAGATTGGGATTGACATGTATACACTAATATGTATAAAATAGATAACTAATAAGAACCTGCTGTATAAAAAATAAAATTAAATTTAAAAAACATATATATATGAAAAGCTTTACTCCCAGATCTCTCTGTCTGTCTGTTTGTCTCTCTCATAATGGTGCCATAAGAATGGCCTTGGTCTGTCTTTTGGAAACCTGAGATTGGCTTCTGAGCCAGCTCCCAAGCCACACGAAGACAGCAGGCTCATTACCTTATAATTATGCCTCATTTCTTGACCACAAAACAGCATTACTGAACTTGATCACCTACCTTCACTATTAGAATTAGCCTCAAATGAACTAGCTATTTTCAAAGAGAAAATTCCCTTAAAGGGTAAGGATTTGCTCTAATTTAGGACATTAGGGCGTTAAAAAAATATTTCGCCGTATGTCACACAATACACAAAAATAAATTCCAAATGGATTAAATCCAAATTCACAAATTTGTTCATTTAACAAAAAATTATTGAGTACCTGGTACGTGTAAGGCACCATTCTAGGCCCTTGGTAAAACAGACAGAAATTCCTGCCCTCTTGAAACTTACTTTCTAGTTGGGTGAAAAAGTAAACAATAAGTAAGCTGTATAGTATGTTGGACGTTAATGAGTGCTATGAAAAAAGGAAAAGCTAGTGGGGACTGGGAGGGCTGGAGTGGGGACAGCTGCAGTTTTAAATTGTGTGAATAAGGGAGACGTTGAAAACTGACATTTGAGCAAAGACGTGAAGATGAGGGAGTTTGCCCTGTTGATATCTGGGGTTAGAGTGTCACAGACAGAGGCAACTGCCAGTGAAAATGCCCTAAAAAGTGGGAGCATGCCTGGCTGGTGTGGAAGGTCAACAAGAAGAGCAGGTGGCTGGAGCAGAGTGAGAGAGGGAAGAATGGTAGGAGATAAGGTTGGAGAGGTGTGGAATGGGTGATGCAGATCACCTTAGGGTCTTCTAAGTCATTTTAAAGACTTTGGCTTTTACTGTGAGAGAAATTGGGAACTATTGGAGGATCTTGAGCACAAGTGAGACGTAATCTGACTTACATAGAAAAGAATCACTCCAGTTGCCGTGAGAATAGACAAGGGGGACAAAGGCGAAGCAAGGAGACCAGTTAGGGACCTATTGCAGTGAGCCAGGCAATTGATGATGGCGACTGAGACTCAGATGGTAACAGTGAAAGGTGGGAAAAGTGGTCAGAGCCTGGGTATATTTTGAACACGAACCCAGAAGAATTTGCTGATGAATTATTTGTGGTCCATGAGGGAAGCAGAGGAGTCAAGGATAACACAAAGGCTTTTGGCCTGAGAAAGTGGAAGGGGAGAATTGCCATAACTGAAAGATGGGACAAAATGATAGAAACACTAGAAGAAAGTATAATATTATATATTAATATTAACATTATATAATAATATTTCTATAGTCTTGGATTAGAGAAGGATTTCTTAAAGAAGACATGAAACTCAGAAGCTGCAAAGAAAAAAAATTGCTAGATTTAACTACGACAAAATGCAAACTTCTTTATACTAAAAGACAAATTTTTTTAAAAAGTGATGGGCTGGAAGAAAATATTTGTAATGTATGTACCAAACTCAGATTAAGATTCATAACTGTAAAGAGTACTTCTACAATATGCAAAGATAACTCAGTGAGAAAATGGTATAAGGTCATAAAACAGGCAGTTTACAGGAAAAGGAACAGAAATTAGGCCAGTAAATCTATGAAAAGAGGCTTAACCTCATTAGAGAAATACAGATTAAAACAACAATGCAATACCAGTTTTCATCCATGATACTAATAAAATTAAAAGACTGATAAATTTCATTGTGGACAAGGCTGTGGAGAAACGGGCACTCTCATACGCTCTTAATGGAGGTGTAGATTTGTAAAGAATTTCTGGTGAGCAATGTTTCATAATCTGCCCCAAATTAAAATGTTCATACCCCTTGATCATCCAGCAATTCCATTTCTAGGTACCTAATCTACAGAAATAATCACATAAGTGGGCAGAAATATAAGCAAAAGGATGTTCATTTCACCATTGTTTATAATAGTGAAATACTGGAAATGACCTAAGAATTCACCAAGAGGAGAATGGTAAAGTAAGTTGTGGTATTGTACATTCCTACTATGAAATACCATATAGCCTTAAAACGGATAAGGTAGATCTATAGATGTACTTGTACATGGTGACATAAAGAGATAACAAAAGCGCTTTCTGGGGGGAAAAAAACCAACTTAATAGAACAATACATATGTTATGATTACCTTAAAAAAAAAAGAAAAAACCCACCTTATGTGCATGTGTGTAAATTCATAGAAAGGCTGAGAAAAATGAAAAACTCCCATTGCTTGGGAACATGGCATGAGATTACACATGTGGGTGAGAGAATGGAGACTTTCTTTTTATCCTCTGTATGCTTCTTTGTTCTTTGAAATCCCTTTACAGTCAAAATGTATTACTTTTGTAATTTTTAAGTATAAAAAAAATGAGGGATAAGTCAGATAGTGCACGTTTCTGAAAGTTCCCAGAGAAGAACCCTGAAGGCAGTGGCATGTTTGTTACGATACAGTTACACTGTGCAGTGTGACAGGAAGGACAGCATCTAATCCGTGCTCTGTGGCCTTGGGAAAGACACAACGTTTCTGAGCCTCTGTTTTCTTATACAGAGAATGTAGATAATACCTGCCCTATTTTATTATCAGTTGTGAAGATAAAATGGAAAAGCAGTTTGAAAATTGTAAAGCTCTGTAAAACTCTGCAAGATATTTGATAATATTTCACATGCCAGTTAATGATTCGCTTCTTCTGAGCAATAGTCAATGACATCAAAATTCAGTCCGAAGTGGAAACTTTAGATGATCTCTTATTTTAACAGAGCTCTACCTGTCCAAGTTAGTTCCCACATAGCAACAGTGTAAGCATTTTACTTAAATTTTCTAGAGTGTTTTGTGTTTGTATGAGAGGTTCTGGTGCAGATGGATTTTGGCAATAGCCTTAAGCTATACCCTCCACTCCCCATCTCAGGGCCAATCACCCTGGACATACTGAATTAATCAGCAGCCTCTTATTTAGCACCTGCTTTGTGCTTAGCACTCTCCTGGGGGCAGGAGGCCAGATGTTCAGGTTTGCCTGGGACTGTCACGGTTTACACTATCTGTCTCATGTAATTGCTAATAGCACCACTTTCACTCTCAAAACTGTCCTAGTTTTATGATTAATTATATAATCACCCTACTATATCATCTATGGCACACGGAAGGAAACACAGGAAGTCCTTAGCTGATAAACACCGGACTCAGAGATTTCTTTCCCCATTCCAGCTCCCCACCACTGGAAAAGCCAGTATTACTTCCAGAGGAGCCATTATGAAAACTATGGGTCTCTCGGAGGCTTGGTGGCTCAGAGGTAAAGGCAGAACCAAGGCTGAGAAGAGCTGGTGTGGACCTCCAGAAGGCTGCCCTACAAGTTGTCCTCCTCTGCAAAACCTCCCTCAGACCATTTGTCTTTATTCATTGCCTGATACTCCTGTTCAGAGATTTACCTGGGGGAAGACAAGCGTTCTATTTTCAATAGTGTAAACAGGTTGGTGAATGTTCATGGCAATTGATTTTGTTCCCTCCTAGTATGGAGCTGATACCTGCTTATACAGAGGAGGGAGTGTGTTTCTTGGAGGAATAGGATTGGAAAGAAAACAGTAATTTTTCCGCACAGGATTTTGGGGGAGTAAGACCCTCCCTTAGGGAAGCCTAGGTACACAAGGGGCCAGTGGACCACGAGGGTGGGGGGCAGAAGGGAAGGTGGGTGACAAAGACATGTAATAGTTATTTGGGAAAAAACGTTGCCTTGTGCTCAACCTGTGTCTTGGGAAAGGAAAGGAATGTTCTTTCTCTGCCACCTGCTGCCCCTTCTTCTCCTCCCCTCCCCTACATTGCCCAGCACCCAGAATTCAAGCCAGCGCTAGACTATGCTCTGCGTAGGTTTGGGAATGAGACTTCATTTATAGCATTGCTTTAGCAGGAATGTGTACTCCTGGGTTCAAACAATGGGCTTACCAATACATTCTGGGGCATACCCTTTCTTAAGTTGGGAACTCCTTGTATAAGACCTGGTCCCTGCCCTGGAGGGGCTCACAGCCAGTGGATTCAGGGGAGACCCCATTAATAAACAGGAGACTACTGAAGAGTAATCAGGAGCCAACTGTAGGGTATTGGATCTAAGTACAATACAGATTTATCCAAGAGGGAGCCCAGAGAGGGGCGGTTTGCGGGCTCTTCAAAATTTTCACATAGGACAGCATGACTGATCTGTGCTAAGAATATGCTTAGAGAGCAAAAGCAGGGAGGAGAAAGTTCTAAGTAGTGATGGAATTCACCTGAAGCCAAAGTTTGGCATCAGACATGAACATGGACAGAGAAGGCTTTGAGAAGGTATCATACCTGATGAGAGCAAAATGGCTTTCTGAGGAGCAGTGGGAAACCGGCTTGGCTGAGATGAGATGGTGTCAAATATTTCCTGTGAATTAAAATTCATAAAACATCTCACTGCAACTTGCACATATTTCATGGGACTGAACACTTTGAGGCAATAACCTTTGACAGCATTTTTCAGGTGGATGACTTAACATGACTTAAGCTCAGATGAGGTGAGGACCAGAGGCTGGAAGGCTGGGAATTCAGAATAAGGACTTTGGACTTGATGAAAGAGTCCATAATGGTGTCGTTGAAGATGCGTGATCAAGATTGGAACATTGGCATGTGGCTGGTACACGGAGTGAAGGGGGAAGGAGTCAGGGAGACCATTTAGGAAGCTGCTACAGTAGACTAGAGGCGAGGAGCTGCGTGCCTGGACCAGGATGGAAGCAGCAGACTGGAGAAGGGACAAATCTGAGAACTACTGTAGAGACAGAAACACCAGCATTTAGAGCTTGCAGGTGAAGAGCCAGAGGAAGCCCTTATGTATCTCAGGGTAACATAAGCATGAGAGCAACTTTGTTAGAAGTTCATGTTCAACTGAAGGCCTCTCATCTCTGCAGCCTGCCATTCCTTTCTAGTGAACCCCCTTTCCAAGTTAACTCTGTGGTACCTATTCAGTATCCTAATTCTGCAAAAATTCAGGCTCATCCAATGGAAGTCTTAAAGCATTTATTCATTCACCTGATTTTGCAAAATTAGGTGGATGAATAAATGCTATAGGGTTTCTAACTTGGAAGACAAAAGCATGCAATTCATCCTACTGCTAGGGCTTCACAAAAGTGTGACATGTCCAGAGTTTGTTCTCATAGAAATGAACGCTTTCTTACTTCATGTCCGCTGTGCCCTTCCTGTGAACCCTGTCCCCTGAGAAAATCTTAGAGCACCAATTTGCTAACTTAATTTGTAAAAGGTTAGTGAATCAATGCCCTGAGACTTTTATAGAAGTATTTGAAATTAATTAGCCTTGTCAACTTTTATTTATATAGGCTCTCTTCCAATTATATCTTTCCCCCCCAAGTATAACTTTTCAATAAGATTGATTTTAAACAATAAAACTTAGAGAATCTGTGTAAGATTGAAGAATTTAAATATGTGGGTTTATTATTAACACAGTAGCAAATATGTCAAGGAAACACGCCCCATGAAAAGTGTTTCAAAGAAACACACATCTGCTCTGAGAAAGGTCTGTACCCAATAAGTAAGCCCGAAGAGGCTTGTTTGCTTGGTGATGCCAGCAGATAAGACTGGCAAACCTCGGTGTGACTGAAGAAGCCAGTCTGAGACTCAGCCTAGCCCAGGAGAGCTACTGGACCCTGGCCGCGCTCAGCGAACCTTGGCACGATGGTGTTCACATTTTGGAAGGTCTTTCTGATCCTAAGCTGCCTTGCAGGTAAGGAAAGGATCTCCAACCGACCACAGATCATTGGGAATAGAGTTTCTTTTTAAACTGAAATCACAAATTTTTACATAGACTATTCCAATCCTGTGCTTAAAAGGAACTATGATTCGTATGCTGAGTAAAATAATTTTCGGAAATCTTGCTCAGCAAATATGTGTCATGCCGATATTTTGGGGGCCCAGCCTGTAAATAGAATTGTTTTATGTAGTTTCTGAATAAGGATTTCTTTCACAGGAAAATCACAGTATCTCCCTTTTTTTCGTTTGAAAGTTGAACAGATGAATTTACTCAGAAGCTGAAGTTTGTGCCAAGGATACATTTTTCTCTGTTTTACTTCAGCATTTCCTTCAAACTCATTTTGATTGACTTGCTAAGCCTGGCCGGGAGTGCCTGCCATGCTTTACTATCTAACATTTCTTAAGAGTTGTCCTTTTCCAAACATAAGACTGTGTTTAGGAAAATATGTGAGTGTTTTATCATTGTGCACACTATGGGTGTTCTTAGGGGTTTGAGTGGAACAAAATTATTTTTAGAGTCAAAATCCTAATGTTGGTAGGCCCAGGAGAGATCACTAATTCAGAAAAACCCCTTGGCCAGTTTTTTCAAATACCGGATACATTTTGAATCTGTTCTTATGATAAATTAGGTCCATGGTAGATACAAGAAGGTTGTTTACCCAAGAAATGATATTTTTAAGCCATCAGTAATATTAGGCAGTTATTAGAATGAGGTTTACTAAACATATTTAATGACATAAGAAAATGCTCAGGATAAAATATTGAGTGAAAAAGCAGGATATACCCACATTCCTAGAATAAATTACTAGAAGGTTATATACCAAACTGCTCATGGTGATTGCCTCCGGCTGCTGGGATTATAGATGTTTTTTTATCTTATTCTCTGCCTTTTTCATATTTTCCACGGTTTCTACAAAGAATATTACATAAATTTTATAATCAGAAAAAAGTGTTACTTTTCAAAACTATATGGTATTTAGTAATAGCTCTCTAAATGTTCGTTACTGTTTAAACAAACATGTTCCGTGGAGTCACCAGAAGGCAATACTGCATTTATCCAGTGATCTAACCAGGACTTAGAGCTGGAAAAAGCCGCCTTTCTCAATTTCCATCCTAGTGGGAACATATGTTACTATTTTCCCTTTCCCCCAGGGATATTCATTTTAAAACCTTAACTTTAGACAGTGAAAGTCTTTGTTCCTTTTAAAGAGCTTCCAGTCATTAGCTAATTGGGTCGCCCCTGGGCCTTCTGCACTAGCCCTCTAAAAATCACACCTGTAGTCAACACCTACTTCCCTATGTGACGCCTTTCTCTGGCCTATACTAGATGCCAGTTTCAGAACAGTTGCAAGAGTGGTTGTTCACTCTAACAAACATATATATATATATATATATATATATATATATATAATTTTTACCGATTATAAGTGTAATGTATGGTCTTTGTAGAGAGGTTGGAAATACGGAAATGTATAAATAAGAAAATAAAAGTCACCAGAAATCTTACCAGAGATTTGGGTGAATTTCTTATTTTTTTCCTTTGCAAGTGTATGTATTACATTACAAAATTGGGTTTATACCTTGTATACATTTTTTTTTATTGTTTAAAACTTACTTAGATGGTGTCAGGATCTTACTTGATTATGACTTTTGGAACAAAGCCCAATCAGAGTGACCAATAAATACTTCAGAGACTTTGTTTTTAAATTACTGTATAACTGGTTTTGTTGGTGTATAGTGTACATATACAATTTAGCTGGCCCAAAGCAAAATGTGGTAGTGTCAGTCTAGTAGATAGAATGGAAATATGGTACAATATATGCTACAATATATTGTTGTTTGCTTACATAAGTATGGAAGTCAGAGAAAGAAAGACTTCAGTAATGTATGCCTGGCGTTAGTAGTGTCCATCAGTTGATCCAGAAATGGCTGTGAGGTAATGTTTCCATCCATGTGTAATTTGATGTCCTACCTGGACTTGTTTCCTGGTCAGGAAGAATGTCACATTTTTGGTGTCAAGCATGGTGCTTGGCACATGGTGGGCACATAGGAAAGGTTTACTGAAAGAATTAACTACCTTCCGAAATCTTGCCATTCGTGACATGGATGGACCTTAAGGGCATTATGCAAAGTGAAATAAGTCAGAGAAAGACAAACACTGTATGATCTCACTCATATGTAGAATTGTATCTAAAAACAAAAAACTGAATTCATAGAAACAGAGAGTATAGCAGTGGTTACCAGGGGTGGTTGGTGTGCGGTAATGTGGAGATGTTGTTCGAAGGGTATAAACTTCCGGTTAGAAGATGAATAAGTTCTGGGGATCTAATGTACAGCATGGTGACTATAATTGACAATACTGTATTATATGGTTGAAAGTTTTTAAGAGGGTAGATCTTAAATATTGTCACCACAAAAAAGAAAACATAATTATGTGATGTGATGGAAGTGTTAGTTAATGCTATGGTGGTAATCATTTTGAAATATATATCAAATCAACACTTTGTACAGCTTAAACTTACACGATGTTATATGTAAATCATATTTGAATAAAGGTGGAAAAATAAAACAGTGGATTACCTCCTCAAACCCCAAGCATCCAGAAATGATTTTCACTTACATATATAAAATGAATTTTTTGTACAGGTAAGCATGACTGATTTTATTTTAATGAAAACCTTTCTGCTGACTTCTAAGGAAGTTGGGTTAAATTCTACTTCAGGAAAATAATGTTAATCAACAATGTCTTCTGCAAAAAAAAAATGTCTTTTGCAAAAGTTCAAGCATATCATTTTAGATGCTTGTAATATATATTAGTCACCTGTTGGAAAGATATGTTAATGTTGTTTCCATTCTCGGAAGGTACGTGCTATGCATTTTAATGCCGTAATATATTTGAACTTTGGTTTTGCAGTCAGATCCATAAAGTTAGTGATCATTTGGTTATATTATTCCCTAACTCAAAAATGAAGCAATTTTGCATGAAGTTGCTGGAAATTAAATCACTTCAAATGCATCAGGTCAAATATGGCTATTTGGTATAATAGGAGAATAATAATCCCCCTACAAGCAAAGTGCCTTCCACATTGTAGGCATTAAATAGATGAATGAACAATCATTACCAAAACATGAGGCATTTAAAATCTTTCTAGAGTGTTGATTAACTCAAGTGTATACAACTTGGATTATTTTCCTTTAATAGTATTCACTGATTTTTAAAAGCAGTCACACATATTTCAACCATGTATGTGTTTTTTTGGGGGGGGTGTTGTTTTTAATTCAGCCAGGTCAGTGAGTGAAATTGCAATTCTGAGTTTTGTTTAAATCAGGTACTAATCTTTATTTTGCTGTTTATTCACAGTCTTGTCAATGTGGAGATTTTTTCTGACTTTTTCAATTTTTAAATAATTTCTCAATTTAAACTAAATGAATCCAAAGGAAGGGAACATTTTTTTTTCCTGACACACAGAATCACTTTCAGTTTAAGACTAAATTTGTACTGTTCACTATCCACATGTGGCTATTTAAATATAAATGAATTCAAATTAAATAAAATAAGAAATTCTGTTCTTCAGTCACACTAGCCATATTTCAGGTGTTCCATAGCTACACGTGGGTAATGGCTACTGAACTGGACAGCACAGCTGTAGAACATTTCCATCATCACAGAAAGTTCTATTGGACAGTGCTGGGATAGACAGTGGTCTCAGAGGTTTAAGTAGTGAGTGTGCACTAATTGAATGATGTGACATTTTTTTTAAAGTTCATCTGGAAATATATAACTCAGCTCTGAAACGTATTGTCATTATATTAGAGATGGACAGTTTCTGAAAACTGTCTTTTCTTCAGAATTTAAGGATTGATTATGGTGCTGAGTATTGGGAATCAGGGCAATAAAAATGGCCTGGAAATATTGCCTTGCCAATTGTTACCTATTTACAGAACAATGTGTCGTATTCTTAAAAATATGTTGTCTCACAGTAGATTTGGAGGTTACCATACTTATTCCGAGGTGATATTGTTGAGCTTTTACAGATCTCAATTTACATATTTATATGTCTTCTATTAAAAATACGTTGAAAATCCCAAATCCTTGATTTTCATTTGCCTCCATTCTGGTCTGTACTATAAATGGTTCCTCATGCGTTGACATGGCAGGCAGAGATTGTGTCTGTCTTGTTCATTAGTATTTCCCCAGTGTTAGCACTGTTTGTGGCAGAAAATAGGTGTTCAACAGATACTAACTGATAGGCATCAAGACTTCTTCCATGGCTTACCTTGTGTGAGAATTGTGTTTACTCTGCCTTCAGGCACTTTTGTCGAGGGTAGCCCTTAAAGGCTTTTTTGGTTTGTTTTTGGTTTTTGTTCTTTTTTTGCCTTACCTATCATAAATTATTACCTTTAGCCAATCCCATAATAGATACTGGGACATAAAATAGAGGACCAAAATGATGGCCAAATAATACTTTCAACATCCCTTTTTTAGGGGAAAGTTTATGGGAACTTTAGTGGCCACCGAATCCCCATTCTATCCCTTTAATTTTGGATGCTTTAAAGACATTTGGAAGTCACTATTTGGGCATAGCCAGAGGTGGATGTGGCTAACTTCCAGGAGAAATGAGATGGGCTTCTGAGGGCAGGAGAGAGTCACTTAGCTTTCTCCAGTGAACTTTCCATCAGAAAATGTAGCTGATTTCTGCAGGCCAATTTTGTTTTGGGGATACGCATTATGGGAACCAGAAACACATAGGGAGGAGAACATTGGGAAAGGGAAAACCGCATGGAGTTAGAAGGTGCTGCATTGGTGTCTACCCTAAAACACTTCTCTCAATTCATCAAGACATTGGTTGCCATGTAAACAGCCAACTCTAACAGAGAAGCAGCTGGACCAGATGGCCTGGCTGTGACAAAGGACATGGCTATTGAATCCAGGAAACCAAGGGTAATCAGTACCATGGTTTGCTTTTTCTTTAAAATTTTCAAAATGTTTAATTCTCTGAGTTCCTTTTGCCTGACCACTGTCATTAAGAAAAAATAAAATTAAAGTCGTCTTTGGGAAGGGGGCCAGGAATTTGTCTTTCTGTACTATTTCCTCTGATCTTCCCACCATCTTTGTATCCTCATCCTGTCCCAACCTGGAAGGCAGCTAGCGTTCTCACTCTAGCCCCCCTGCAGCATAGAGAGCACCTCTTAAACTCGACCTTTTCTAATACTTGCCTGACAGTCTTATGTTCCATCCGGGAAAGCTTCTGTACTCTGACTTCGCAATGGATAATAACCAGTTATTACCATGAGCCAATGCCTCTATAGTGTTACCCAAAATATTGTCCCCTATAACATCCCTTGGGAAAATGTTTACATAGTACTAAGGATTTCAAGTACAGTGGTAGGCTGGATTTTGGGGTAGGGAGCTCTTTGGTATTCCTCTAAATCGTATGGGAAGCAGATCCTTTTCTAAGGCCAATAGTTCTCTTAGGCCCCTTTTACAGTCTTAAATCTTGAGGGAGATTTCTGGTTTGGGCAAAATGACATAGATCTGTGTCTCCTTGCTTCTCCCTACTAAGCACAAGTATAAAGCCTCCCTGGAAATAATGCAAGAGACAACCAAGGGAAAACTCTGAAAGATAGTAAGAAGAAAGCAAACTGGCTTGGACCCTGGGAACTACAGAGAGGCAGGGTATCTTATGCCTCTTTATCCAAAGGAGGAAGGGGCCCCAGTCCTGGCATTTCTTGATCCTAACATAGCAGCCCACAGGGAGACTGATTCTTCCCCCAAACTGAGTGGGAGTCCCTCTAACATCAGATGAGCTCAACACCACTGGCAAGGGGCAATCATCAGGAGACCCACCAACGATAGTAGACAAAAGAAGCGATCTCCTTCCTCACTGGGCCTGAGACTCCCTACTTTCACCTAGCGATACTGAGGAGGGAGGGTGGAACAGATAAGAGGGATGAAACCACAGAAAGTATCTGGTTCTAGAAGGCTCTTTGTCTCTCCTCCCCCACAAAGAGACACCAGGGCAGCTGGGGGTTCCAATAGGAGTGTCCTGCCATACCTGTCTCCCACTGAGAGATACACAGAAACCTGACCTAGGGAAATGCTTCCACGTGCTCAGGCGACGGGGTCAGGGATAAATAGAAGCCCTGGTGACCCCAGATAACCAAACAGACCAAAACAACACCACAAAAATTAAACTGGCATTAGAAATATGCAAAAATAGGCCAAGACCTGTGTGCAAAACATAAAACAAAAGTGACTGTCTGCTAAAATAAAAGATTTAAGTAGGAGTTTTCTAACACAATGCCTGTAGGTTTTGACAAATGTATAATCACATGTATCTACCATTATATTATTGTACAGAGTATTTTCACTCCCCTAAAAATCCTCTGTGCTCCACTTATTGATGTCTTCCTCTACACCAATCCCTGTCAACCGCTCATCTTTTTACTGTCTGCATAGTTTTGCCTTTTCCACAATGTCATATAGTTGGAATCATACAGTGTGTAGCCTTTTCAAATTGGCTTCTTTCACTTAGGAATATGCATTTAAGGTTCCTCCATGTCTTTTCATGGCTTGATAGCTCATTTCTTTTTAGCACTGAATAATATTGTCAGTGTCTGGATGTACCACAGTTTATCAATCCATTCACTTACTGAAGGACATCTTGGTTGCTTCCAAGTTTTGGCAGTTATAAATAAAGCTGCTATAAACCTGTGTGCAGATTTTTGTGTAGACATAAGTCTTCAACTTCTTTGGTTAAATATCAAGGAACACAATTGCTGGATAGTATAGTAAGAGTATGTTTAGTTTTGTAAGAAACCACCAAACTATCTCAAAATGCCTGTACCATTTTACATTCCCACCAGCAACAAATGTTGCTGGTGCTCCACATCCTCATCAGCATTCAGTGTGTCACTGTTGTGGATTTTTTTTAAAAATTTAAAAAAAATTTTGGTTGCGCCATGCGGCATGTGGAATCTTAGTTCCCCGACCAGGGATCGAACCTGTCCCCCTCCATTAGAAGCGCAGAGTCTTAACCACTGGACCACCAGGGAAGTCCCCCAGTAGTGTTGTTTTAATTTGCATTTCCCTGCTGACATAAAATGTGGAGCATCTTTTCATATGCTCATTTGCCATCTATATAGCACCTTTGGTGAGCTGTCTCTTTAAGGTCTTTGCCATTTTATAATCTGGTTGTTTGCTTTCTTATTATTGAGTTTTAAGAGTTCTTTGTATATTTTGGATAATGGTCCTTTATTATCTTTGTCTTCTGTAAATATCATGCTTTTGGTGTCATCATCAAACCCAAGGTCATCTAGATTTTCTCTTATGTTATGTTGTAGGAGTTTTATACCTTTGCTTTTTACATTTAGATCTGTGATCCATTTTGAGATAATTTTTGTGAAATGTGTAAGTTC
The DNA here is from genome assembly GCF_039906515.1 of Pseudorca crassidens. Classification (NCBI taxonomy): domain Eukaryota; kingdom Metazoa; phylum Chordata; class Mammalia; order Artiodactyla; family Delphinidae; genus Pseudorca; species Pseudorca crassidens. Next base: position 38,901,046 of record NC_090317.1, on the reverse strand, counting down.
TATGTCTAGATCCTTTTTTTTTGGCACATGGAAATCCAGTTGTTCCAGAACCATTTGTTGGGAAGATTTTCTTTCCTCCATTGTATTGCCTTTGCTCCTTTGTCAAAGATCGGTTGACTATATTTATGTGGGTCTACTTCTGGCCTCTCTATTCTGTTCCATTGATCTATTTGTCTATTCTTTCATCAGTATTACACAGTCTTGATTACTATAGCTTTATACGAAGTCTTTAAGTTGGTTAGTGTCAGTCCTCCAACTTTGTTTTTCTCCTTCAGTATTTGTCTTGGTTATTCTGGGTCTTTTGCCTCGCCATATAAACTTTGGAATAACTTTGTTGCTATCCACATAATAACTTGCTGGGATTTTGACTGGGATTACATTGAGTCCATAGATGAAGTTGGGAAGAACTGATATCTCGGAAATATTGAGTCTTCCTTAAACATGGAATATCTCTCCATTTATTAATTCTTGTCTGATTTCTTTCATCAGAATTTTTTAGTTTTCCTCATACAGATCTTGTACGTATTTTGTTAGACTTACACTGAAGTATTTCATTTCTGGGAGTGCTAATGTAAATTGTATTGTGTTTTTTTTATTTTAATTTTATTGTAGTATAGTTGATTTACAAAGTTGTGTTAGTTTCAGGTGTACAGCAAAGTGATTCAGTTATACATATACATATATTCATTCTTTTTAAGGTTCTTTTCCCATATAGGTTATCCCAGAATATTGAGTAGAGTCCCGTTTATAGATAGGAAAGCGATAAAGTTTTGTACATTAACCTTGTATCCCGAAAATTTGCAATAATCATTTATTAGTTTCAGGAGATTTTTGCTGATTCTTTTGGATTTTCTACATAGGCAGTCATGTCATCTCTTGTTTCCTTCACAATCTGTATACCTTTTATTCCCTTTTTATGTCTTATTGCATTAGCTAGGCTTCCAGTATGAGGTTGAAAAGGAGTGATGAAAGGGGATATCCTTGCCTTGTTCCTGACCTTAGTAGGAAAGCTTCTAGTTTTTCACCATTAAGTATGATGTTAGCTGTAGGGTTTTTGTAAATGTTCTTCATCAAGTTGAAGAAGTCCTCTGTTCCTAGTTTATTGAGAACTTTTATCATGAATGCATGTTGGATTTTGTCAAACGCTTTCTCTGAATAAATTGATATGATCATGTGATATTTTTCTTTAGCCTATTGCTGTGATGAGTTACATTAATCAATTTTCAAGTGTTGAACCGGCCTTGCATAGTTGGGGTAAACCATTCAGTGTAATCTCTCATATCAACAGGCTAACTTAAAAAAAAAAGAGCATATCAATTGATACAGAAAAAGTACCTGACAAAATCCAACACCCATTCATGAAAGAGAGAAACCAAAAAACCAAAACAAAAAACCCAAAACCTCTTAGCATGTTAGGAATAGACGATGTGTTAGTTTCCAAAAGCTGCTGCAACAAATCGCCATAAACTGGGTGGCTTAAAACAGACAAATTTATTCTCTCACCGTTCTGGAGGCCAAAATTCCAAAGTCAAAGTGCTGGCAGAATTGATTCTGGAGAATCCATGCCATGCCTTTCTCCTAGCTTGCTGCTAGCAATTCTTGGCGTTCCTGGCTTGTATATGCTTCACTCCAATTTCTGACTCCATCTTCACATGGCCTTTCCTTCTATGTATCTGTGTGACAAATCTCACTCTCCTTGTTCTTATAATGACGGCAGTCATTGGGTTTAGGCCCCACCTTAAATCCAGGGTGATCTATGTCATCATTAATTACATTGCAAAGACCCTGTTTCCAAATAAGATCACATTCACAGGCACCAGGGATTAGCACTTGTTCGTATCCTTTTGGGGGCCCCAATTCAACCCATGGCAGAATTCCCTTAACTTGATAAAGAACATCTACAAATATCCTATAGCTAACATTGTATTTAATGGTGAAATACTGAATGCTTTTCCCCTAAGACTGGGGACAAGGCAAGGATGTCTACTTTCTCAACTCTCTTATTCAATAAAATACTGGAAGTTATAGCTGCTGTAATAAGGCAATAAAAATTAATTAAAGACATACAGATAGGAAAGGAAGAAATAATGTTCGCTCTACCCAACAAAAGACTAGCATCTAGGTTGTATAGAGAACTCTCAAAATTCAACAGTAAAAAATTAAGCAATCAGAAAATGGGCAAAAGACATTTTGCTGAGGAAGATATACAAATGGCAAATAATCACAGGAAAAGTTATTTAGCATCATTAATTTGCATTAGGGGAATGCAAATTAAAATCACAATAATATATTACTACGCACCTATTAGAATGGCTAAATTAGAAAATAGTGACAGCACCAAATGCTGATGAGGATGTGGAGAGGCTGAACCACTCATACACTTTGGAAAACAGTGTGGCTGTTTTTTGCTTTTACTTTTAGTAAAACTAAACATGTAACTACCATCTAACCCAGCAATTGCACTCTTGGGAATTTATCCCAGAGACATGGGAATTTATCCTCATACAAAAATCTGTACATGAATGTTTGTTGGAGTTTTATTCAACTGCTAAAAACTAGAAACAACCCAGATGTCCCTAAATGGGTAAATGGTTAAACAAATGATGGTACATACATAACATTGAATGTTACTAAGCAATAAAAGGCAATGAACTACTGATACACAGAACAATTTGGATGAATTCCTAGGTAATTATGCTGAGTGAAAAAAAGCTAATCAGCAAAAAGGTTACCATGCTTCCATTTACGTAACATTTATGAAATGACAAAATTTTAGAAATGGAAGACAGATTAGTGGTTGCCAATGCTTAGGATCAGGGATGGGGTACAGGAGGGAGGTGAGTGCGATTATGGAAGGGAAATTTGAGGGATCTTTGTGGTGGTGGACTGTTCAGTATCTTGACTGTGGTTGTGGATACACAAACCTACACATGTGATAAAATTGTGTAGAATTAAATGCATACACACACAGGAGTACAAGTAAAACTGGAGAAACCTGAAATGAATAAAATCAGGGGACTGTATCAATGTCAGTGTCCTGGTTGTGATATTATACAGTAGTTTTACAAAATAAGTTACCATGGGGGTGCTGAGTAAAGTGTACATGGGATCTCCATCTTATTTCTTAGAATTGCGTGTGAATCTACTATTATCCCAATAAAATTTTCAATTAAATATTGTTGAGGGCCCAAAAGACTTTTTGCTATGTAGGTTATTTCTATCTATATTTATTGTATTAGAAAGTAAAACTAAAAGAAATTTAAACACAAAAATACACAAACATGCATTCCATTAGCCACTAGAGGAATATCATTACTTGTCCTGTAACTGCTGGAACACTCCGTTGTACACTCATGAGAAGATGAGAGTGAAAAAAATAACAACTTAGTATTATTATGAACATCATTTTGATCTTGTAGCCTCCCCAAAATGGTCTCAGGGCTAGGATGACCAACTCATCTAGTTTTACTGGGACTTTCCTGGTTTAAGCAGTGAAAGTCCTGGCAAAACCAGTATAGCTTGCCTGAGACTCACCTGGTTTTAAAACTGAAAGCGCCATATCTACAGAACCTCATCAGCCCTGGGCAAACTGAATTGGTTGTTCTCCATACTCATGGACTTTTTGGGTCCTTGGACAACGCTTTAAGAACCTCTTTGTCAGGCCATCCTTACACAGAAGAAATTCCCAGTTCAGTGTTATTACCTCACCATCACGTAGGAGTTGAACATCTTCACATTGTAATTTGTTAGAAACTCCCCTACCCCATGCCAGTTGCTTGCTCGACTTTCCTATATGGTTCATTCTACATTCTCCTTACCTTGGATTCCCCAAATAAGATGTCATTGAAAGTGCTTTGTAATGAAAAAAATGTCATCAGAATGTGAGTGTGTACCATCGTTTTTTGATGATTATCTTTTCAGGTCCAGTTCGTGGAGTGCAAGTGACCATCCCAGACGATTTTGTGAATGTGACTGTTGGATCTAATGTCACTCTCATCTGCACCTACACCACCACTGTGGCCTCACTGGACAAGCTTTCCATCCAGTGGACATTCTTCCATAAGGAGTCACAGCCAGTTTCTGTAAGGACTTCTTCCCCCTAAACTCCTCTCCTTTGGTAGTCCTGACATAAACTGTTGGGGTCAGTGTGAGAAGAAGGAATGTTAAGCCAGTGGCAACAGGAGCAGAACCTCAGATGCAAGGTGTTTGAAGATAGCTGTTTAGGGAAGATCATCATCTAAGTGACTTGGCTTTTGTCCTCTCCTCATATTCGGTTACAGCCTGTTATCTCAATTCTGTGTAGGTCAACATCAAGTATATCATGCATTCTAGAGTAGACAGGAAGGGTCTTTCTCACAGGTGAAATGAGCAGTAGTTCTGAAAGGGCTTCTCCCATCCCCCAGATCTCTCCCTATTATTTCCAGAAAACCCCAGTTCAAATATATGTCCTAGTTGATCTGCAAATCTCTGTCAAACTTAATATCTGGGCTCTGCCTGTCAAGTGAGCTAGCTCATTGTGACAGACTGAGTCCTGATGGAATGAGACTCTCCAGGTGGGTGGGTAAGGGCAAAGTAGTAATGAACCTTGGGAAATAAAAGGCATCTGGAGGCTAGAGGATAAGAGACAGGAGGGGAGGCTAGGGTCTGGGGAAGAGGTTGCTGGAGGAGGGTGGGTGAAAGTCAAAGGAGGAGGATGATTCTACTTGCAAGCTGCCTATTCCCAGATTTTTTTCATCTGGCCCTAAGGGTAATGCCTTCTTTAAATTAGTCCAGGGACTAAAATGGTATACTCAAAAGTATGTGTGTGTGTGTGCATGTATATACACGTGTACGCATGTGCATGCACTCACGCATGTGAGTGTGCAAGCATGTATGCCAACACATATCCCTTGAGGGAAAAAGTCTGTAGCTTTCATCAGGTTTTCAGAAGGATGTATGATCCAAACAAGGAGTTCAGAGAAGAGACAAATCAGTGTGGTTTGGATATAGTGGATTTGGGCCTTAAAGGAAAGCAAGGGTTCTGATTATAGAAAGACAGAGGGAGAGGCAAGTTGAGCGGGCTAGAGGAGGCCCAAGGGCAGACGTGGAGAAGAAGGAGGGCCAGTGTCTCTTCAGCCGTCACTGGTCTTTTGGTCTTTTGTCTTTACCAAAGGTCCTGAATATTTGTTTAGCAGGAAACATCGTTCAAGGGGAGACTATCAATGCCACCCTCTAATCAAAGTTCAACAATTTTGCTCAGTACTGGTTACCTTAGACAAGTATCTGAATCACTCTGTGTCTCTCTTCAAAACATGGTAGAATAGTAATATTCTTCTACATGGGCAGTACACCATGTAGCATTCAGTTCTCAGATCCACCCACTTTTTTTTTTTTTACATCTTAATTGGAGTATAATTGCTTTACAATGGTGTGTTAGTTTCTGCTTTATAAAAAAGTGAATCAGTTATACATATACATATGTTCCCATATCTCTTCCCTCTTGCGTCTCCCTCCCTCCCACCCTCCCTATCCCACCCCTCTAGGTGGTCACAAAGCACTGAGCTGATCTCCCTGTGCTATGCGGCTGCTTCCCACTAGCTATCTATTTTACATTTGGTAGTGTATATATGTCCATGCCACTCTCTCACTTCATCCCAGCTTACCCTTCCCCCTCCCCACGTCCTCAAGTCCATTCTCTAGTAGGTCTGTGTCTTTATTCCTGTCTTACCCCTAGGTTCTTCAAGACATTTTTTTTCTTAAATTCCATATATATGTGTTAGCATACGGTATTTGACTTTCTCTTTCTGACTTACTTCACTCTGTATGACAGACTCTAGGTCCATCCACCTCATTACAAATAGTTCAATTTCGTTTCTTTTTATGGCTGAGTAATATTCCATTGTATCTATGTGCCACATCTTCTTTATCCATTCATCCGATGATGGACACTTAGGTTGTTTCCATCTCCGGGCTATCGTAAATAGAGCTGCAATGAACATTTTGGTACATGATCCTTTTTGAATTATGGTTTTCTCAGGGTATGTGCCCAGTAGTGGGATTGCTGGGTTATATGGTAGTTCTATTTATAGTTTTTTAAGGAACCTCCATACTGTTCTCCATAGTGGCTGTACCAATTCACATTCCCACCAGTAGTGCAAGAGTGTTCCCTTTTCTCTACACCCTCTCCAGCATTTATTGTTTCTAGATTTTTTTTGATGATGGCCATTCTGACTGGTGTGAGATGATATCTTATTGTAGTTTTGATTTGCATTTCTCTAATGATTAATGATGTTGAGCATTCTTTCATGTGTTTGTTGGCAGTCTGTATATCTTCTTTGGAGAAATGTCTATTTAGTTCTTCTGCCCATTTTTGGATTGGGTTGTTTGTTTTTTTGTTATTGAGCTGCATGAGCTGCTTATAAATTTTGGAGATTAATCCTTTGTCAGTTGCTTCATTTGCAAATATTTTCTCCCATTCTGAGGGTTGTCTTTTGGTCTTGTTTATGGTTTCCTTTGCTGTGCAAAAGATTTGAAGTTTCATTAGGTCCCTTTTGTTTATTTTTGTTTTTATTTCCATTTCTCTAGGAGGTGGGTCAAAAAGGATCTTGCTGTGATTTATGCCATAGAGTGTTCTGCCTATGTTTTCCTCTAAGAGTTTGATAGTTTCTGGCCTTACATTTAGGTCTTTAATCCATTTTGAGCTTATTTTTGTGTACGGTGTTAGGGAGTGATCTAATCTCATACTTTTACATGTACCTGTCCAGTTTTCCCAGCACCACTTATTGAAGAGGCTGTCCTTTCTCCACTGTACATTTCTGCCTCCTTTATCAAAGATAAGGTGACCATATGTACGTGGGTTTATCTTTGGGCTTTCTATCCTGTCCCATTGATCTCCATTGATCTATCTTTCTGTTTTTGTGCCAGTACCATACTGTCTTGATTACTGTAGCTTTGTAGTATAGTGTAAAGTCAGGGAGCCTGATTCCTCCAGCTCCGTTTTTCGTTCTCAAGATTGCTTTGGCTATTCGGGGTCTTTTGTGTTTCCATACAAATTGTGAAATTTTTTGTTCTAGTTCTGTGAAAAATGCCAGTGGCAGTTTGATAGGGATTGCATTGAATCTGTAGATTGCTTTGGGTAGTAGAGTCATTTTCACAATGTTGATTCTTCCAATCCAAGAACATGGTATATCTCTCCATCTATTTGTATCATCTTTAATTTCTTTCATCAGTGTCTTATAATTTTCTGCATACAGGTCTTTTGTCTCCTTAGGTAGGTTTATCCCTAGATATTTTATTCTTTTTGTTGCAGTGGTAAATGGGAGTGTTTTCTTGATTTCACTTTCAGATTTTTCATCATTAGTGTATAGGAATACCAGAGATTTCTGTGCATTAACTTTGTATCCTGAACTTTACCAAATTCATTGATTAGCTCTAGTAGTTTTCTGGTAGCATCTTTAGGATTCTCTATGTATAAGATCATGTCATCTGCAAACAGTGACAGCTTTACTTCTTCTTTTCCGATTTGGATTCCTTTTATTTCCTTTTCTTCTCTGATTGCTGTGGCTAAAACTTCCAAAACTATGTTGAATAAGAGTGGTGAGAGTGGGCAACCTTGTCTTGTTCCTGATCTTAGTGGAAATGCTTTCAGTTTTTCACCATTGAGGACGATGTTGGCTGTGGGTTTGTCATATGTGGCCTTTATTATGTTGAGGAAAGTTCCCTCTATGCCTACTCTCTGCAGGGTTTTTATCATGAATGGGTGTTGAATTTTGTCGAAAGCTTTCACCCACTTCTGATCAAACACAGCACAGCCCATGCCTCAATAGTGAGGGTATGAAGGAAAAGGCAGTCAGTCAGTGTCTAAAAATGGTGCATGCAAGAGAAGCTTGGGAAAGATGTAGTTGGACCTGTCAGGCAAGAACACCTGTACTGGACCCCTTCATTGTTTGGGGTCTCTAGGACAATGGCACCAGCTTTTAGGAGTAGGATGGGAGGGTCTGAGTTTGGTAACAATTCAGATCAGCACAAGCCCCTGGCAAAGCTGGAACAGTCTTGAGTTTGCCTTCTCATGCCCATGTCTGGAATTCCTTTCAGCTTCCTCCAAAAGGCTTTGGGACCTGTGGCTGCCTTGAGCAGGGCAGTGGTCAACTCTTGTCATAAGTTCATCTTCTTTTCCTCCCCCAAGATCATTGTGTTAAAGGAGCAGTTGACTCCAAGACCTAGTATTTCTCAGTACCCTGGAGAGAATATCATCTCTTACTGACTATCCCCCCCATGGGGTTCCTTTGTGAATGGGGGCTATGGAAGTATTCCATAAGTCTTCTGACCAGGAGCCAGGGTATTCATTAGCATGCTATTTCTCTTAGAGAAGCCCTCCTCTCAGAAGACATGGACAGATTCAGATAGTCAGTCCCTCAGCAGGGAGTCACAGCTGAAGCCTCTAGGCCCCAGAACAGGCAGGCTAGCATAGAAGTTTTGGTTCCCCTCTGATCACATGAATGGCCTCCTCTACCACCCAGCTAGTCACTGGTAAAAGTACAGAGACTTCACCTGCCCATGAACAGAACAGGCATTGACCCTACTTAGCATGAGTCTCTCAAACAACACTTACTCTTCCAGAATAGCCACAGTGGAAGAAACCCTGTGCCATCTTCACCTTTCTAACACACATATAATGTGGACAACCTCTTTCTAGAACCTAGTATCTTTATATTCCATGGCCGCTCAGATTCTTCCAACTTGGCCTCTGCAGATAGCATTCTATCAAATGCTTTTCAGATGTTGGTGGAGTGCGGGTGCTTCATCTCCTCAGGGGCATTTGAAAATGAGAGGAATATTGGTTTAAGTGTTATAAATGGGAGTCACTACCAGCATTTAGTGGGTGGTGGCCAGAGAGGCTTATTGTCTTGCAATATGTAGGAGAGACCCACACAGGAAAGAATTGTCTGCCCCAAATGCCAGTGTGGCTCCCACCGAGAAACACTCCAAGTTCTTCTCTTCCCACCACCCCTTCCCATCAAAGTTTATCTATTCTGTGTCCCATTCCCTCAGGTGTCTATCCTTGTTAAATCTGATAAATTAGTGTAATGCTAAGGTGTTAAGGACTGGTGATCGTTCACTTTGTTGTCTCCCGAAGAAAATAATTTAAGCCGAAACCCTCCATGCTTCAAAGAAGCAGTTCGGTTGGTGAGTGTCTCAGGCAAATGGCAGGCTGGGAAGGGAGTGGTTTGGAGGCAGGGAAGCCTTCCTTTTGGTGTTATATTCCTTCCACGTGCAATCCCAGCCCCCCTATGCAGTCTAGAGAAAATTCTGGACTTGAGACCATTGCCACTCTATACTCCTCACCTCCCATGGCTAGCGCCTTTATGAACAGTGCAGGAAAGCAAGAAGCTGGAAGGGAAAGAATGGGTGGTTTCCTGTGGACTTCCATGCCCTCCTCATTTCCAAAATGTACCCACAAAGCAGCTCTGGAGGCTAAAGGCATTTATTAACTCCAACTCAGACTCAAACAGAAAGCAGACTGAATTCTTTCAACCCTTCTTGTTTATACTCCAGCTTCTAGTTAGAGAGCAGTGTCACAAAGCTGAGGGGAAAGAAATCTTTTTGGACAAATCTGGCTCCCAGCTGCATGGCCTCCTATGAATAGGAACTTGGCACAGTAGGAAGAGAAAGGCTGTCATTGCAGCTGGCAGCCGTCGAAGGCCTCATGTGGTGAACCCACTCGGCATGGGAAGCATCATGCCAATGAATAGCAGCAACTGGCAGGAGAAGGGTTGGGTTGGAGTAGCGGATGGGATGGCCCCAAGAGGGGAAGGCTGCCTGGGAATCTTCCTCGTCTAAGGCAGGGCTATGAGTGCCGTGTTAAGGTATTCAGCGGGAATTGGGAGGTCTGGATTCTAGGTCTGACTACAAATTGTGTGACCTTGGGAAGATCACTTCCTCTACTGGGGCCTCAGTGTCCTTTTCTGTAATAGAAGAGGATGAATCAGAGGTTGCAAACTGGCAGCCTCTGGGCCTGATTTGGCCAGTGGATGCATGTTGGTTGGCCAGCCCAGTATTTTGTTCATTTCCACAGTTTGAAAGCCTTGTTTGTCTTGGCTCTCCAGTTCACCACAGTTCCCACTATCCTCCATGATCTTACCACTATCCACCAGCCCCTCCCAGCCATTTCCCATATGTCCAATATCCAGCTGGTTCCTGAAGTCTCTTCAGCCTTAGCAACCATGAGCTAAGTTATCTCTAAGGGGCTCTTATAACTAATGTGCTATTATGTCTCCACATGTCAGCCTCTAATATCACCAAGGGGCAGGCAGAGAGGACCTTGGGGGGAAAGTGGGGCAGTCTGTCATGAACACAGCCACAAAGGGCAAGTGGGCAAAAGAATGAACAAGCACCACTTAAGGGAACACTTGGATGGGTTTTCTTAAAGCTGACTTGTCAGCCCCCAAATCACCACCCCCAAAGGATGTGGCCTGTTGAACAACCATGACTTTTCCTGGGCCTCAATTGCTTTGATTTCTAAATTGACAATATACTTTCTTTGAAAAGTATACAAGACTCACAGGATCATGGGCCGGGATTTGGCCATTGTTCAGCTTTGATTTCTAAAAGGGTTATTCTTTTGTGGAAAATCGAACGAAGTTTCAGTCCTTCCTGTGTGATTAGATAAGTGGTTTCAGGAAAGCATTTCATTTTGTTTCTCTTTACAAGGACAGTGTGACAGTGTGGACTTCCCCTAACAGAAAGTCCCTCCATCTGTGTGTCTGGCCGCTGACCTGCCCTGGGGACTTTCCTTCTCACACAGCACCCTGAGGCCAAGGCCTTTCCCTTTTAGGTCTCCATGTTACACCGCCTTACCTCCATTTCTCTCCCAGACACCTCCAGTATTATTTGTGCGACGGCAGGATATATCAGGCTACAGTGCGAGGAGCAAGGATAGAAGGGCTGGTGAAGGTCCTTTTTGTCGGGAAGTTACAAGTCCAGGGCCTCCTGACTTATTTGCTCATTGATTCCTGGCCAATCGTGAGACTTTTACAACGTGGCTTCTTTTCATGTCCTAGTGCTGACCTAAAACACATTCTCGTGGCCCCGTTTTCTGCAGTAATAAAGTCCTTTCAACTAGATCCTCTGGGACTTACTGTGGGCCGTAGGCAGGACTGATGTATCTCCCTGTGATGTCATCAGGCTTCAACATAAAACAGGCCAACCTACCCTCAGTCCTCCTAGGAGCAGGGAAGCGGCCAGATGTCTAAGTTGTAAAGGGCTTCCTTGATAGACCACAGGCTGCTTTCCAGGTAAGAGTCCACAGGACCGCAAATTGTTAATTAGAAAGTAAATAAGGCTAGCGCTGGCTAGTGAAATGGAAAGCTGGATATCTTGGACGTCAACTCACATGAAGGTAATAGACCTTTGACAAGTTGAACTTCCTCCTGGCCTACCTGAATACCTTAGGTTACACTGGCTTTCCAGTTTGTAAGTCAAACAAGACCCCTCTGGGGCAAAAGTTTGTGATTTCAGTAGGTGTGAATTGAATTATAAATGGTTCATTTAGGGCAGAAAAGAAAGCTAGTTGATGTTAGAGAACTGGAGGAGAGAGACAAGTTGTTTTCTCCTTAAATATACTCTTTTCTTTGAATTTTCCATCAGAATCTCCGTTTCTGCTTTAGTTTAAAAGTATATTGGCTTTCTACCTGAAGGAGAATACACTTGAATTTATCTAGACAATATCTTTTGGTTTACTGATTGCCTTCCCTCTCGTTAGCCTGTTAATGTAAAAGGCACTGGACAAGGAATTAGAAGAACGACGTTCTTGACCCGGCCCCACTGTTAACTTTGTGTGTCTTTTTTTAAACCTCTTTGAGCTTCAGTCTCTTCTGTAAAGTGAGGAGAGTGAATTAAATGAACCATAAGTCTCTTCTAGTAGATTTTATGAAATATTAATTGCCATTGGACTAGGGCAATCCCAGTTTATTGAATAATAAAAAACAATCACTGGAATTATACACATTTATATGAAACTAGCAAAGAGTGTAAATAGGCTTTGTGTATTATGAAGGGACCTCAGGGACCACCTAGTCCAGTGATTCCCAAAGTTTAGTCATTCATGTCTCATCTTCATGATTTGTGTCATATTTGTGTATTACCAACACTAGTAATTATTTAATGTTGTTTTCTCTATTGACTTGGTTTTTTTTGCTGTTGTTGTTTTGTTTTGTTTTTTTTTTGGCCGCACCACGCAGCTCGTGGGATCTTAGTTCCCTGACCAGAGATTGAACCCGGGTCCGGTAGTGAAAGTGTTGAGTCCTAACCACTGGACCACCAGGGCACTCCCTGACTTGGTTTTTAAAAGTCTTAAAAATGTCTGCCTTAGTTTCCCTGTAAGCAATAATATCCATGAAGTCACAGATTGGATGTGATAGCTATGTCTCTAATACACATTACATTTTTAAAGTTTTCAATTTCTTGCCACCTAAAATCAACTTGTCGGCCTATGCTTAGGGAGTACATACCATATTTTAGAGAACACTACTCTGGTTCCTTATTCAGATGTGGAAACTAGAGTTTGGAGAGATTAAATAACTTTGTTTCTTATTGCAAAGTAGGTTGCCATGTAGACATGAGGAGAGGCTACTGCCCCCATGTCACAGTCAGAGGTCCAGCATGGCTAAAACCCAGGTCTTATGGAAGCAACCTAAGTGTCCATCAACAGAAGAATGGATAAAGAAGATGTGGCACAAATATACAATGGAATGTAACTCAGCCATAAGAAGAAACAAAATTGAGTTATTTGTAGTGAGGTGGATGGACCTAGAGTCTGTCATACAGAGTGAAGTAAGTCAGAAAGAGGAAAACAAATACCGTATGCTAACACATATATATGGAATCTAAAAAAAAAAATGGATGTGAAGAACCTAGGGGCAGGACAGGAATAAAGACGCAGATGTAGAGAATGGACTTGAGGACACGGGGAGGGGGAAGGGTAAGCTGGGACGAAGTGAGAGAGTGGCATGGACATATATACTACCAAATGTAAAATAGATAGCTGGTGGGAAGCAGCCGCATGGCACAGGGAGATCAGCTCGGTGCTCTCTGACCACCTAGAGGGGTGGGATAGGGAGGGTGGGAGGGAGACGCAAGAGGGAGGAGATATGGGGATGTATGTATACATATAGCTGATTCACTTTGTTATAAAGCAGAAACTAACACACCATTGTAAAGCAATTATACTCCAATAAAGATGTTTAAAATAAATAAATAAATAAATAAACCCCAGGTTTTCTTACTCCTAGACCAGGTCTCTTTCCATCACACCATGCTGCTTCCACAGTTGCCATTATGATCTGAATATCCATATTCTTTAACAGAGGTGGGACTATAATCAAGATCTTTCTTAAATCTAGTAAATTATAATAATAATAAATAAATCTTTATGGATTTGGGTGAGTCGTTTAATCTCTGTGTTTGAGTGTCCTTATTTGTCTAAAAGCAGTAATAATTCCAGTTCTGCCTCCTGCTATGTGGGGAGAAAGGTAGCAGCTACCATTGACCAAGCACTTCCTAGGCCCTTGGCTGAGTTACTTTGCTTCATTCTCGCACCACCACTATGAAGCGATGGGGCCAGATGGTTTCTCAGGAGCCTCTCTGCTCTGAAATGTTATTCTTCTAACAAACAGGATGAACTCAGTTTTGCTTACCCAAAGGAATATGCATGTAAGGAGCGTGAATATTCTTTTAGGGAAATCAGATATTCTAGATAATCCCACTGGGTAAAGTAAACCGAAATCAAAAATGTTTATCAAGTAGGAAAGACGATGCTTTTGGTTTTCCCATCAGATGTTTGTGTCCTATATAATGAGTTTCCTGATGAGTAGACTCATCAGGTGAGCATCTTGATCTGTTAGCCTAAGCTTAGGAGTTGAATTCTGTCAGCTCCAGCTGCCTACTGTCTATAAGATATGCATATCTCCCTGCCCTGATGACATCACAGAGTTGCTTTGAGCACAAATGAGGTCGTGGCTGTGCAATGCTGTGAGAAAGCTAAAGTGTCCCACTGAGCTGAGAAACTTTTGCCACAGGGACCTGTTCCTTACCAGGGGTGGGGGTGGGGGGATACTGCTTCCTTTTTTCATTCAATGTCAAAGTAGGTAACATTGGATAGGGGGAACTTCCACGTAGCTTACCCTAGCCCCGGACACTGTCCAGTTCTCATTTCTGTCATTTTCTGTCCTAGATTTACTATTCTGAAGGTGGACAAGCTACAGCCATCGGGCAATTTAAAGATCGCATTGTAGGGTCCAATGCTCCAGGTAACGCATCCATCACTATTGCACGTATGCAACCAGCAGATAGTGGCATCTACGTCTGCGATGTTAACAACCCCCCTGACTTTTTCGGCAAAAATCAAGGCACCCTCAACGTCAGTGTGTTAGGTATGGACAATTTTTTCTGCTTTTTCTCTTCTTGCAGCAACTTAGGAATTGAATGAGCTAGGGCAGTGAGTTATTGGTACCAATTAAGCCCCAGGGTAAATATCCTCCCTGCTCCTTTTATTATCGGGAAAATAAAGACACACCGCAAACCCAACCCACAGAGTAACACTGAGAAATCACTCATACAACATGTTGAAACAATTGTCAAACCAAAAGGGCTGCCAACATGACAGGTAGCAATAGATGACCACTTCCTGGATCCCTATCTCTGAAGGATGCGATGAGAACAGATGGGAAAATGCACAGTCCCACTATATGATCACTAGCAACTCTTTCCGAGGGAACCTCCAATTAGGGCCAGTCCTACCTGGGGGAAACAACTGTCAATTTGTTACCTCTCCAAAGCCAGCCACAATTCCCACCATTAAATCATTCTGTGGCATAAAGGCAGATGGATCCCTTTCTAAAATATTAATGCTATTTGGAAAAAAAGAAAGAGTTGAGAATTAATTTATTTATACACAAATATTCAGTATGTGACATGGGGCCAGTCATATCTGCTCTTAAATGAATTTGGAGTGGTTCATTTATGCAGCATTTATTGAGTGCCTGCTTTGTGCCAGGAGCCAGGATGGAGGCGTGGTTTCTGCTCCTGGGGAAGTTCACAATTTTGGTGATTCTTAGGGATCCTTCCAGTCTCTGTCTGAGAGGACAATGGGAGTTTTGCCCCTGTCTGTATGCCTAGCGGGTCCTGTCTGCAGGCCTTCAGATGTACTGAAGGGAGGGATGAAAGGGCTGTCAACCTTCACCAACTAACCAGTGAGCTAAGGGCTCTCCCACTTCTAAGTAACCCAAATGGAGCTTATCTAGCCGTTGCTGCTCTTGAGCTGTGTATATCCATCGCGGGAAAGGAGGAACTAGATCAAACCAGTGACTTGATAATTGAGTAGCTTTGAAAAGCTGCAATTGGTAACAAGGTGCACACCCCAGGAGGACTGCCCAGAACTGTCTGAGCTTGCTGCCCAGGTGATGCCTAAAAAGAACCAGCTATTTACTGTGAGGTTTGCCACTGCATCTACCCACCTGGAAAAGAAGAAAAGGTAATCAAGAGCTGATTTCTAGGAACGGGATGACTCTATCATGTTTTTATTTTGCTGTACCCTGTGCTAGGCTTTGGGGTAAAGGAGATGACAAGAGAAGTATACACAAGCCCTTTCCTGGGAGAGTTGATGTTCCAGTGTGGAATAGATGCTAGCACATCAGGCTGGGAGTCAGAAGACCTAGGTTCTAGCTCTTACTCTGCTACTCAGTGGCCTCAGACAAGTCAGTCCACCTTTCTCTGGCCATTTTGAAATGGGGTTGAAATTCCTGCCCTGTCATATTATCGTTATGAGAATCAAATGATATGCTGGAGATTCAGTGTTCATAGAATTTGAGGGATTAGTCCTCTAATGTTTTTCTCTTACTCCCTGGCTCTGGGTTGTCCTGACCAGAAACAACCTAAAGAAGCCAAGCCTCTTTTTCTCTGAACTTGGAAATAGCCCTGAGGTAAAGTTAGGGTGGTTAATATTCTTAAAGTTCAGAGAGTCCCCAATCAACTTCCATAAGAAGTTGAGGGTCATTTCCTCTCTAAGTTGTTTTTTCCCATGCGTCTTTGGGTCAGTTTTTCTTGCAATGACTGTGCCATGACTTTTCCTTAAGCATCCAGTATCCAGGCAAGATAAGAGACAGAAGGCTCTGTGGATTTCTTTGTTTGGGAACTCTCAAAATCCTATTTTTATTAATTAGGCTAAGAACAAAGGCATTCCACAAATTTATGCTTTCTGGAAATTTTGAGACTGATATTTCCTCTAAAAATTGCAGAGGCTGCTTGCAGTTCTCAAGTTCTATTGCACATGAGTGCCTGTTCTGCTTGCCCTGACTGAGGGGTGGGGCATGGTAGCGGCAAGTGTGTAAGGGAGACCAACTGAGGAGAAAGGTATTGATATTTCCTTAAATATTGCTCTTCCTAGCAATGCATCTTTCGGAGACTTTTCATAACCCAGTGGTAGACATAGATCCCATGTATTCACTCATTTATGCATAAATTCATTCGGCAAACCCTGAACACATGTTCAGTTACCATGGTAGGCAATGGAGATGGAAAGATGTCAAAGTTCAGCTCCCAGCCCTCCTAAACTTCAAAGTCTAGTGGGGGAGGCAGATATATAACATAAGCTTACAGTGGAGGGAGGAGAGGAGAGCTGGGAGATCACAGGGGAAAGGGCATAAAGCCGTGCAGGGGGAACTGGAGAAGGCTTCCTGGAGAAAGTGACTTCTGCCTTGAATGTTGAAGGATATGCAAGAGCGTGTCAGGCAGAAGAGGGGCTGAGGTGGCAGGGCACGATTTAGGTGAAGGAAAGAGCAATGCACAAAGGCCCAGGTGGTTTGGACGACCATTCAATTGAGAGACTTCCATTAGGTATGATAGCCTTAGAGAATGAATCTCTGAAAAATACCCAGCAGAAGTTTGAATAATTATTTTGTATGCACTTGGAAGGAGCATCATCTTCCTTCTGCAATTTGGCACGTAAAAAGAAAATGATGAATTTAGAGAAGGTTTGAGAACACAGTGAAGCACTTTCATTAATTTTCTGAGGTGAGCCTCTTCTTCCCATCCCAATTCTGTAGAAAGCAATAAAGCTAAATGGTAGATCAGTGGCTTTGCCAGTAAAACATCCAAGTTCTGTCGGGGACTTTAACTGGATGAAATGTCAATTCAATACTGAATCAGTAGCCTTAGAAAATATATGGGTTTGGGATGTGGTTCAAAGTGATTTACTAAGTGTTTGGTTAATAAAAAATAAAGAAAAATGTGTTCAGCAAAATAAAAAAATGCCTATCTGGGTTTGATTCTGGGCTCAAGAAATGAATGCAAGTAATTCCAGGGTTTTGTCCATAATTAGTTCAAGTCCTGGGGTCTGGCTTCGTGATGAAGCACCCCCATTTAATTTTCGATTCAGATTATTCTATTCCACTTATAGTGGAATAAAATCACCATGTTTTTAAAAAAGGCAATATCTAAATCTAGTGATAGGTGCACTGGATTTCTGGTTAAATAGCCTAGTTTATTTAGGGTAGGCAAATCCAAGGAGTTATCTCCATCTGAGGAAATCAACAGTAAGAAAGAATAAAGAGGGACTTCCCTGGTGGCGCAGTGGTTAAGAATCCGCCTGCCAATGCAGGGGACATGGGTTCGATCCCTGGTCCAGGAAGATCCCACATGCTGCGGAGCAACTAAGCCCATGCGCCACAACTACTGGGCCTGTGCTCTAGAGCCCATGAGCCACAACTACTGAAGCCCATGTGCCTAGAGCCCGTGCTCCGCAACAAGAGAAGCCACCACAGTGAAAAGCCCATGCATCGCGATGCAGAGTAGCCCCTGCTTGCTGCAACTAGAGAAAGCCTGCGCGCAGCAATGAAAACCCCACACAGCCAAAAATAAATAAATAAATTTATTTAAAAAAAGAAAGAATAAAGAGCTAAACAGAAAAATACTTCTTTTAATTAAAAGACACCTGTTTAAAAGAAGGGATGGCACAACAGACAATTGGCTTTAGAAGGTATGGTACATATACACAATGGAATATTACTAAGCCATAAAAAAGAATGGAATACTGCTGGTTGCAGCAGAATGGAAAGACCTAGAGAATATTATGCTTAGTGAAATAAGTCCAACAGAGAAAGACAAATACTGGATATCATTTATATGTGGAATCTAAAAAATAATACAAATGAATGTATATGCAGAACAGACTCACAGACATAGAAAACAAACTAGTGGCTATCAGAGGGAAGAGGGAAGGGGGAGGGACAGATTAGGGGTGTGGGATTAACAGATACAAACTATTATATATATAATAGATAAGCAACAAGGACATACTGTATAGCACAGGGAATTATACCCATTATCATAACCTATAATGGAGCATAATCTGCAAAAATACTGAATTGCTATGCTGTACATCTGAAACTATAACAGAATATCACAAATCAGTACACTTCTGTTAAAAGACAAGAAGGGATTGTGAAATTTTCAAAGAACTATAGCTATATCCATCTGTTTTCCTGCTCACATGTACAGTGGGTTAGAGTCTGAGATTGGAAGATTATCAGTGGCAAGGTCGGAAATGTGGCAGCAGGAGTTCATTCCTGCCTGTGGCCAACAGCAATTCCACATGTATGATACTATGTACATTATTTTATTTATATAAATACAATATATTTGGATTAGCTGGAGGCCAGGTAATCTCTTGTTCACATTTTACAGATGAATCAACTGAGGTTTGGCTATGTTAGGTTACTTGCCTAAATACGTCTAGGGTAAAGTTGTGGAGCAGTGTTCGGTGTGGATCCAGAGCTGTGCTCTTAACTGCTGCCTCCCAAGTAAGAGCCAGAGAGCTGGGCATCCTGGAGCATTTAGGGTCTAACTAGCCGAAGGCAGAGAATCTATGCCTTTGGAGTGTTTTATATCCAAATTAAGGAAGGTGAATTGGAAAGTATCGATTCAGATCCTTGTCTATAAGTCAGACTGAGGATAGAATAAGCTGTGAGCAGTAAGATAAGTGAGGAGAATCAGATTCTCAGCTTCCCACAGGAGTTCCCCATACGCAGATGAAACTCAGTATATCCCAAACGGACCTCATCATCGCCCCTTCCTCCTCCTCACTACTTCCCCGAAAACCTGCTACTCACCCTAACCCTCACCCTCACCCTCACCCTAACCCTAACCCTGTATTTATCTCAGGGGATGGCAAGATCATGTACCCAGCTGTCAAATCAGGAACCTGGGATTAATCACTGAGCCCACCCTCTTCCTCATGCCACAGATCCAGCTGGTCCTCAAGCCCTCTCGACTTCTTAATACGGCTTGAATCTGTCTCCTCCTGTCTCTTGGCTCAGGAAGCCCTGGAGTCAGAGCAATTCATCTAAAACGTTAGAATGATCATCATCCCTCCACTGCTTAAATTCCTTCTGTGGTCCTGCTGCTCTCGGTATAAAATACATGAAACACGAAGCCCCCTAATCTATGGCCTCACTGCTCTCTAGCCTAATCTCTTACCACTCCCCCACCCTACTTCAGAACTGTTTCAAGAGTCACTTTTGAATCTCTGGTGCCTAGTCCAGTGCTGGGCACACAGAAGGCACTCAAGTAAGTGCTTGTGGCATGAAGGATGAATCAAGATTTCAGTGCCCTGTAGCACACCCCTCCCCCGCAACGGGTCTCCCCTCCCGATGAGGGACACGGGCAAATTCAAACCCTCTATTTTGTGTCACCCCCAGAAGAATAAATGCCAAAAAATGACTCACAAAGGAAAAATATGGCATTAATAAAACAATGTTTTAAAAAGAATAAGTAACCAGTTATCTCAAAGTATTTAAGGGTTCTGTTTTCCTTTAAGACTGTGCTTCCAAAGTATAAACTATGTTCCTAGTTGTTTTGTAATAAAGGCATATTTTAAGGCACAATGCAGAAATTCATGGTTATGAATCTGGGGAGCAGGCAGATAGAATGGATGCTATTAGAATATTAATGGCCCAGTGACAGAAGGTCTTTGTACCTGAAGTGCTCTACTCCCACCTGGTGGTACAGCTAGAAAACTGTCAAAATAAGTTTTTAAAGATTAAAAACAAATAAGTATACATACTCTACAAAAGGAAAGTGAGGAAGTGACCAAAATTGGTACAGACTGCCATTCGTCATGCAGGATTTTTTACTCTTTGTCATTGCCTTACAGTCAAACCTTCTAAGCCCTTTTGCAGCATCCAAGGTATACCAGAAACTGGCCATCCTGTATCTCTTACTTGCCTTTCTGTGCTTGGAACACCTTCCCCGGTGTACTACTGGTATAAACTTGAAGGAAGAGACATCGTCCCAGTGAAAGAAACCTTCAGTGAGTATCGCCCTCTGCTGCCCCTGGCAAGGCCTGGTGTGTGGGCTTGGTCGACAGCATGTGTGTGTGACTGGATGTTGTCCTTAGAGCACAGTCTTCGAGTTTTCTGGGAGGAGAATGTACAAAGAATGTCAATCTCTCATCAAGATGGCTGTCCTCCGGTCTTCTCCCCAACTTCTAGAAACCAAGACCATTTTTGGCTCGCAGGTGGTGGGTATGGAGAAAATAGGCATCGTCCCAGATGGGAGTCTCCAGGGGTCTAGTTGGACCCTGGACATCTCAAGAAAGAGAGGCCAATGTGAGGAAGTGGGTGGGCATTGAATGATCTGCTACATTCACATGATCTCTACCCACATAAGAGATTTCAAAATGCTATTTCCTGGTTTTGACAGACCCAGCCACCGGGATTTTGTTTATTGGAAATCTGACCAATTTTGTACAAGGTTATTACCAGTGCACCGCTATCAACAACCTTGGCAATAGTTCCTGTGAAATTGACCTAACTTCATCACGTGAGTTGATCATATAACTTTAACAGTTTCTCCTTAAGTCAAGTATGCTGGGCCTGCCAATCAAGTAAATTAATTAGAATCCCTGGTTAGTCCTTCCTGACTGGAGACTTTGGTGCTTTATTTATAGGTTGACATGGTGGATGACCATCCTAATATCTAATGCTTACATAATACTTAATATATGCCACATGCTGCTTCAAATTGTTTACAAAAATTAATTTGCTTAACCCTCACGAAATCTCCAGAAAGTAAAACAACAGCCTCATTCATAGTACGAGGCTGAATTTTCTTTGTGATGCTGTTGGTAGATCCAGGTGAAGCTACAGCAATCTGCGTCAAACATGGAGCTCACAAACTTTCCAGTTATTAACTAATTTGCTGAAATCTGCCTCTAATAATAATAGTAATAACGACACTTGCACCTACATTCAGAGCAGCTAATATTGCGGAGCACAAACTATGTGCCGGACGCTTGGCCGCGTGCTGTGAGCATTATCCCGCTCAGTCCTACAATCACTCCGTCTAGGAGGCAGAATATACTGTTAAGCTTCACTTTACTGAAAAGGAAACTAAAGCTCAGGGAGGTAAGTGACTTGCTCAGGGTCATTCAGTTTGTAACTGGCAGAGTCACAATGCCTCTAAACCTCAACCTTGCAGTTCAAACGTGCCTAGTTACTAAGCATAGACTTGAGGGCCTGAGATTGTCAAATTGGGCCAGTTAGGGGGCAAGTTCTCACAAGGGATATCTTGCTACACCTCTCAAGGATCATTTCATTACATTTCAGATCCTGTCATTTATTCATTTTTTCAAACTTCCTTTGAATCTGTGATTTTAATATATACCATATCCAGGGGGCCCAGTTCCATTGGATTATTATTCTCCTATGAAGCTGGGCTTTCTTCCTTTTATTTGTCCGGAATCAGACATTTTCCAACTCCAGTTTGCTCCTTCATTTTCGTATCACTTTCAGCCATTTTTTAAACATCTTTATTGGAGTATAACTGCTTTACAATGTTGTGTTAGTTTCTGCTGTATAACAAAGTGAATCAGCTATACATATACATATGCCCCCATATCTCTTGCGTCTCCCTCCCTCCCACCCTCCCTATCCCACCCTCCCTATCCCACCCCTCTAGGTGGTCACAAAGCACCGAGCTGATCTCCCTGTGCTATGCGGCTGCTTCCCACTAGCTATCTATTTTACGTTTGGTAGTGTATATATGTCCATGCCACTCTCTCAGTTTGTCCCAGCTTACCCTTCCCCCTCCCCATATCCTCAGGTCCATTCTCTACGTCTGCGTCTTTATTCCTGTCCTGCCCCTAGGTTCTTCAGAACCTGTTTTTTTTTTTTTTTTAGATTCCATATATATGTGTTAGCATATGGTATTTGTTGTTCTCTTTCTGACTTACTTCACTCTGTATGACAGACTCTAGGTCCATCCACCTCACTACAAATGATTCAATTTCGTTTCTTTTTATGGCTGGAAATGTCATCTTTTTGTGTGTCCTTTTTTGTGGTCCCATTCTGTCCCTGCTCCCTTGATCATTTCTGCTGTTTTTCTCCATATCTTCCCCAATCTCTTTTTGCCTTTCTAGAGGTACAGTCATATTGCAGATATAGAGACTCCTCAGATTTGTACTTGAGCCTTGCTTCCTTTTGAATCCTCTTTTCAATGATGTCTAGCATTTGGCTTCCTTCCTGCCTTCCTGCCTTCTTGACTTCCTGCCTCCCTCCTTCCCTCCATCCCTCCCTTCCTCAAACCTTCATTGACTATCTACTGTATGTCAGGGAATGTCCTAGGCGATGGAGATTCAGACATTAATAAGATATATGTCTTACACTCAAGGAGCTCACAGATTAGCTAGAGGCACAAACACTAAAATTTGTTAAATGTTATAACAGAGGTCTGCACAGGGTCTATAGGATGCCAAAGAAAAAACAACTAATTATGATTATAGAACCAGGGCCAGCTTTACCAATGAAGTGCTATTTGAGATGGAGCTTGCAAAGCCTGTTTCTTTAAAATTAGGATGAGGGTAAAAGGAGGTTGAAGGATGACAGCAGAGCAGCAGGCTTAGGAGGGCA
Source organism: Pseudorca crassidens (assembly GCF_039906515.1). Classification (NCBI taxonomy): domain Eukaryota; kingdom Metazoa; phylum Chordata; class Mammalia; order Artiodactyla; family Delphinidae; genus Pseudorca; species Pseudorca crassidens. Next base: position 38,878,106 of record NC_090317.1, on the reverse strand, counting down.
ACCAGTCGACGCTCAGGGAGGAAGGTGGAGGACTCCAGAAGGGATGTCTCCAAGGGAGGAAACAACAACAACATAAGAAACTGATAGATTAGCTGATGTGTTTGAACTACCGAAAAGACTTTTGCTAGAAATTTTGGGGATTAGTAATAATACATTAAAAAACCCATAAATCCCCAAATGAGGCAATTATTAACCTTGGGGAAATTTTTAAAATGTTGTACAAGAAAGAGTCATACTATGTTCTGCAGCTGTGAACAATATTTACATGGTCATAATACTGCAAACATTGATTTAACGATATCTTATGTTATATTAGGAGAATATGGCGGGATGTGAGGGGAGTGGTGTAAGAGTTAAATCTTCAACCTCCAGAGTAGGAAGCCAATAGAAAATGACAAAATTTGGAAAAGGCAGAACATATTAGAACAAGTGTAATAGAAACATGGGGGCAAATTCCTCTTGTGAATGGGACTTAGAGATGGGAAGGAGTGGAGAAAGGAACTGCTGATTTTTTTTGTTGTTGTTAGAAGCCTAGTAGAACTGTTTGACTTTCTAAATGATGCACATGTATTCCTTTAATCATAGAAAGTTAAAAGAATGATCAGGCAACTCAACTAGCCTTTCATCTCAGAGTATAAGATATTCATCCTTGCTTGAAGGGAGGCCGATGGGGATGGGCCCACCTGGAATCCAGACATGGTCTCTTGGGGACAATACCTCAGTGCTTGAAGGTCTGGCGCTCAGCTGGATCATTTCACACTCATTAAGTTTTTCCATAGACTGATCTAATAAACCAGATGCTTGTTTATGGAAATGGGCATATCCCTTCCCAGTGGCCAGAATGCATGAGGCTCTTTGGTGAGCATGGAATCTATGGAAGAGAAGGTTTTTAGGGAACTACTTCACGCATGCTTTGGGAAAGCCTGGTGAAATGTCCCTGCCTGTAACAGACGTCATTTCTCTGGTGACCGGATTGCAGCTCCATCGCGTCTCTCTCACTGCCCAAGCAAATGCACGGTGAAGACTTACTTCTCCAAACCGCATTTTTTAGTTCGGGGGGGCCGTGCCACAGGATCTTAGTTCCCCGACCAGGGATCGAACCCACACCCCCGGCGGTGGAAGCGCAGAGTCCTAACCACTGGACCGCCAGGGAAGTCTGAAACCGCATTTCTAAAGCGACCCCACCTCCCCCAAGTTGGCATATTCTTTTCTCTTTATGTGTGTAAATGTGAATGGGAAGGCTACATAGTCAAGCCAGTCACCTTTCTTCTCCCACTATGAGTCCAGCTGAAAGAGTTCTAAGGGTTTCCATGCTCTCAGCCTATACAAGGCACCTTCCCACTATATGAATGCCCTGGATATTCCCCACCGGTCACGAATGCACGTGGATGAGGCAGACACTATGCTCCACTTTACTAACCAGCTGCTTGTGTCCTCCAGATCCAGAAGTCGGAATCATTGTCGGGGCCGTGGTGGGTACCCTAATAGGTGCTGCCATTATCTTCTCTGTGGTGTGCTTCGCGAGGAACAAGGCAAAAGAGAAGGGGAAGAAAAGGAAGAGAAATTCTAAACCCACCACAGAACTCCAGTAAGACCTTACTTTGTTGCCTTTACTTGAATAGACATTTCTCAGGCCTGTCTCTTTCAGTCAGCTCTTCCTAAGCACTCCTTTTAGCATAAGATATAGAGGCATCTTTCTGCTCACCCTCACTGCTTTTATAAAAGAATGGTGATGGCTATCATGTACTGAGCGCTGTGTACCAGACTCTGTGCTAAGCATTTTATGTGTATCAACTCATTTAACTGCCACGACAATCCTTTTAGGGTTAAGAAAATGTTTTAATATATTAATATACTTGTCCTTCTACCAAGAGTGATAAAATGTAACTTTTAATGTTTATTTTATGGAACAAGGGGCCCATGGAAGCAAAAGTGCTGAGGGCCCAGGCTCTTGACCACTTTGTTATTTCTTATCAAATGTTATTTCTTATCCATTTCTGTGCTTCCACAACCAAGTGCCAAGCATTGTGCTAGATGGAGTGGGTGCTAGATATGCACCAGAGCCATGAATTTGGCCAAAGACCTTATTAGAACTTTAGACCCTTTCAACCTCATAAGTTTTCTCACCTCTTAAACACTGGTTTGTCTTTCTTGAACTCTCATTATATTGTTGAGACCTAACCTTTCTGCACTCCAAATGGAGACCCGTGGTCTGACAGTGAGTCAGACTATCAGAAATCACAGAGGTCCTGAACAGATTGGGACCTATGGTCACGGAGGCTACAGAGCCTATGGCTCCATGTGAGATGTCAAACCCTAACTTGTTCTTCCCTGGGCCTTCTTCCTGCAGACCAATGACAAATGTAAACCAAAGTGCAGAGTGTGAGACAATACCAGATGAAGATATCATCCAAATAGAAGCAACTCTGCCATCTTCCATCCATGAGGCTGAGCCTAATACCACCCTGGGGCCAGATGACAAGCCTCTCCCCAAGCCTGAGCCTGCCTTGCAGCCTGCCCTGGAGCTGGTCTCAGGGCCTGAGCTTGCCCCAGCGCCTGAGCTTGAGATCAAGCTGGAGCCACAGCAGGAACCGGAGCCCTCGATTGTAGTTGAGCCCTTCTGTGATAAGGGAGAGGGGGTGATTAAGACATAGGCCCGTGGCCTGAGTAGTGTTCATCGCTAAGGAACCCATTACTGGCGTTTGGAATTCAGTTGACCTAACTAACCCACAACCTCCCTCCATTCTGACCAATCCTCTTCTAACAAGGTGCTCCTACCATCAATCCAAAGCAGACAGGTCAAGATAACTACTAAATAAATGCAAGGGTTCCTGCATTACCAGTATAGAGTACTTACAATTTGACTAACATGTAAACGCAACTAATTAAATGACAAATGATTTTGAACTCAGTTGAAGGTGTTTTACAACATGTGTGTCTTATTTCAGACAATCTGACTTCTCTATTTTTAGCTACTCTTTGAGATTCCACATGCACACATGACAAGGTGGCATTAACTGGATTCAATATTATTTCTAGGATTTGTTGTTGACAGAGCTTCCCTATTCATTTTCACATTGACCACTAAGAAAAGAATTCACCAGCATTATCTCATAGATTGGAAAAAAATTCCTTAAAATTCCAGAGGGAAATAAAGGGTACATATTAATTGGTACATAGCATTTAACACTAGGTCTTAAAATTAATGCTTCATTTATCATATTAGATTTCCCAAAGAACCACCAGCTATCCAATATCTGAGCACAGCAAAATTTTAAAATAACCCAATTTTTAAATGCAAAATAACGTACAGGCAAACAATTCCAAATACACTTTTCCTTCAATGAATACAAAATATTGATACTACAGGTGATGTACAATTTAGCTTTGCATGAGCTATTATGTTGTCACACTGTCTGATGCTATCTACTTTGGAAGGGCCAGAGTAGGAAACTGTTCTAAATGAACACTTAAGATCTATTTTGGATAATCGGAACTAATTAATCTATTTTACTGTTGGGATATTTCACATTAATAAAGAGATATCAATCTTGTATACATGCTTAATATTAACTAAAATGCATTGACATCACCTCTTCACCTGTTAAAAAGCTTTTCTATTGATCATTTTTTACCCACATCTGACTTTGAAGAAATTTACCGGTAGACTTTTTCATCTGTGTAATCAATCAGATTTTAAATCTTATTTTAAGGTTCAATAAGTAATACTCAATAAAAATCTTATTTTAATGATCCTAAGGTAAATCTTTTATAAATAATTTTATTGATATATACATTATGTACAATAAACTGCACCTATTTCAAGTGTAAAATTTGATGAGTTTTGACAGATGTATACACCCATGAAATCACCGTGGTAATCTACATGGAGCATTTCCATCATCCCAAAGTGTTTCCTGTGTCCCTTTGTGCAATCCCACCATCACCCTGGACCCAGGCAACCACTGATTTGTTTTCCATCCTTAGAGATTAGCTTTGCCTTTTCTTGACCTTCATATAAATAGGACCATACAGTATGCACTTTATTGTGTCTGACTTCCTTCTAAGTGAAGTCTTTTTTTAAAAAAATTTTTATTTATTTTATTTTATATTTTATTTTTGGCTGTGTTGGGTCTCTTGCTGTGCGCGGGCTTTCTCTAGTTGCGGTGAGCCGGGGCTACTCTTCGTTGCGGTGTGCGGGCTTCTCATTGTTGTGGCTTCTCTTGTTGTGGAGCACGGGCTCTAGGCACACAGGTTTCAGTAGTTGTGGCACGTGGGCTCAGTAGTTGTGGCTTGCGGGCTCTAGAGCTCAGGCTCAGTAGTTGTGGCGCATGGGCTTAGTTGCTCCGCGGCATGTGAGACCTTCCCAGGCCAGGGCTCGAACCCGTGTCCCTTGCATTGGCAGGCGGATTCTTAACCACTGTGCCACCAGGGAAGCCCCTAAGTGAAGTCTTTTAAAAAAATGAATCTCTAACTTATCACATTCAGATTTTCATGTAGAGGAAACTGTGAAACCATTTGTATATAGATCATACCTATACACTAATTGAGGTAGAGTCTTAGAAGGTTTTAGGGTAGATTGAAATTAAAATTAATATTATGCTTGTCCAGAGTCATGGAGAGAAGAGATAGCAAGTTTTTACTTATGCATTTTCCTTGATGTGTTAATTTTCAGCCAATCGCAGGGATTTTTGAAGCATCTGTAATTCCATTCAGACCAAATACAATATTATGACATACGGTATCTGATGGGTTCAGGAAGCAAAATGATGAAGGTCTTAAGAATGATCTAACATTTACAGCTTAAAAATTTCAATTACCAGAATGCCAAAGTAGCTGGAATTCACCTTCCCTTCTACTCTTATGACAGAGGTAAATCGCAAGAGACTAAAAATATATAATAGTCAACACCGCCCCCAAATTTCTGCTGAATTGGTGCTGAACAGGAAGGCAGGCACTCTTGGTGGTCTTATAGAGCTCTGCTCTTATTAGCACTGTTCTGATCAAAATGCCGATAAATAGTTGGATTAGCGGTTTTTAACCTTTTTTGAGGCCATGGATCACTTTGAGAATACACTGAAAACTCTAGACCCCTCTCCTTAGAAAAATGCTTATACACACAAAATGTCAAGTACAGTTTTAGATAAATTACAGACTCCCTGAATCCAAGAATAAGAACTAGTGAATTAGATAAAAACACAGAAGGTACACTTAATAAATCATGCATCCTGGGGTGCGTGGATACTCAAAATGATCTTGATAGTCTGGAAGGTGAGTTGAAATCAACATAATGAATTTGCCAGGAATGGAGGGTATGGTCCAGATTTAAGGATATAGGGTACATGTTGCCAATGCAGAAACCCTAGCTGGGCAAGGTTGGGAAGTAGGTGAGGTTAATCTGAAGTGGTATCTTTGGGTCTCTCCTTTCAGTTCCCTTCTTGGCCTTCTGGCATTATTTTCCAGACACCCAGGGTTGTCATGCACCTACTGGCTCAGTGACCCATTTGGATCTGAGTCCCTCAGGCAGGATTCATTGCTCAACCTATCTTTACCCTTGCCACCCTTTCAAAAGGTAGCTGTTCTGTGACCTGTTCTTGTCCAGTGAACATGATCTTTCATCATCCGGTGATGTCATTCAGGTTGATAATAAACTAGCTCTCTCAGGAGAATTTATCTTTTAAGAGGGGACTCTTTAAAAAATTTTTTTTTTATTTTTGGCTGCATTGGGTCTTCATTGCTGTGCGCGGGCTTTCTCTAAGTTGCAGTGTGCAGGGGCTACTCTTCGTTATGGTGTGCGGGCTTCTCACAGCAGTGGCTTCTCTTGTTGCAGAGCACGGGCTCTAGGCACATGGGCTTCAGCAGTTGTGGCATGTGGGCTCAGTAGTTGTGGCTCGCGGGCTCTAGAGTGCAGGCTCAGTAGTTGTGGTGCACATGCTTAGTTGCTCCACGGCATGTAGGATCTTCCCGGACCAGGGATCGAACCCGTGTGCCCTGCATCGGCAGGCGGATTCTTAACCACTGCACCACCAGGGAAGTCCGTAAGAGGGGACTCTTGAAGACAGATAATTCTTTAATCCAACGATACTAAAAATGGTGGAATTTCAAGCACTGGAACAATCCAGAGGGGAGATATTCCTGAAGAAAGAAGCTTTCTCAGCCCCTCTCAAATCAAACCATGTGGGTTACCATCTAACTACTCCACCTACTTATAAGGCCACTCTGGGTCAGTGCAGCTTTTATCCCAGTCTCCTTAATTTTCTATTAGTACATCCATAATATACCATATATTTATGTTTGTGATGAATCCTGAGACTGTATAAAATACAGAATCATAACAAAATTGTGTTCACTAAATTTTACTTGGGCAGGAAAATGGACTCCTATGTTCAAGAGATTTCCAATAAGGGAACAAAAGAAAGTTTTTTTTTTCCTGCTTATTCATCAGTGGATCAGAAGATAAGTAATGGAATAGGTCATTACCCAAATATTCTGATAGCTTAAGCTTCGACCAAATTGTTTCAGCTTAATTCTCATTCAGATAAGGTACCACCTGATTTATTTTGCTACAGGTAGTTAAAAGTTAAGTGGGTAGTGTAAGGCCAACTGGCCCGAGGCAGGGGAACACAATCAGATTCACAGGTTGCATCAGAACGAAATTCTCCGGACCACCCAGTTCCAGAAACTGCCCTGGAGACATTCCGGACCACCCAGTTCCAGGAACTGACCTGGGGACTTTGAAACCAGCCCAGCCTTCCCACCTTTCGAGGGGCAGGACTAACGGTCCCCCAGGATACCCGAAAAGACCACCAAATAAGGAATATCCTGCGCCCTCCCAGATTCACCACTCCCCTTTCCCTTCTTCCCCTATAAAATCTTGCCCAACCCTCGCCCGGGAGCGACTTCTCTGGCCCCCTTTCTCTCGGACCAGTGAACCTCGCCCGGGAGTGCTCCCTAATAAAGCTCACTTGAAGCATTCCTCTGTTTCGTGGTGCCGTTTGTTTTTTTTTCTTTCTTTTATTTTTTTTTAATTTTTTTTTCATTTTAACATCTTTATTGGAGTATAATTGCTTTACAATGGTATGTTAGTTTCAGCTTCACAACAAAATGAATCAGTTATATATATACATATGTTCCCATATCTCTTCCAGCTTGCATCTCCCTCCCTCCCACCCTCCCTATCCCACCCCTCCAGGTGGTCACAAAGCACCGAGCTGATCTCCCTGTGCTATGCGGCTGCTTCCCACTAGCTATCTACCTTACATTTGGTAGTGTATATATGTCCATGCCTCTCTCTCGCTTTGTCACCGTTTACCCTTCGCCCTCCCCATAGCCTCAAGTCCATTCTCCAGTACATCTGTGTCTTTATTCCTGTTTCACCCCTAGGTTTTTCATGACATTTTTTTTTCTTAAATTCCATATATATGTGTTAGCATACGGTATTTGGCTCTCTCTTTCTGACTTACTTCACTCTGTACGACAGACTCTAGGTCTATCCAGCTCATTACAAATAGCTCAATTTCGTTTCTTTTTATGGCTGAGTAATATTCCAGATGTGCCACATCTTCTTTATCCATTCATCCGATGATGGACACTTAGGTTGTTTCCATCTCTGGGCTATTGTAAATAGAGCTGCAATGAACATTTTGGTACATGACTCTTTTTGAATTATGGTTTTCTCAGGGTATATGCCCAGTAGTGGGATTGCTGGGTCATATGGTAGTTCTATTTGTAGTTTTTTAAGGAACCTCCATACTGTTCTCCACAGTGGCTGTATCAATTTACATTCCCACCAACAGTGTAAGAGGGTTCCCTTTTCTCCACACCCTCTCCAGCATTTATTGTTTCTAGATTTTTTGATGATGGCCATTCTGACTGGTGTGAGATGATATCTCATTGTAGTTTTGATTTGCATTTCTCTAATGATTAGTGATGTTGAGCATTCTTTCATGTGTTTGTTGGCACTCTGTATATCTTCTTTGGAGAAAGGTGCCGTTTGTTAAGATCCGACCTTACATTTGGTGCCGAAACCCGGGAGGGGTACCAAGCCCCGCGGGTTACCGCGCGGGCCGCTCCTCCCCTCCCCCAGGAGACAACCAGGGAACCTCTACTCATCCACACGATCCGGCAGAACACGGGGTAAGCCCCCCTCCCTTGTTCCCTCCGACCCTCAGAGTCCCTGCCCACCGGACTCCCTGTCCTTAATCACGGCCGCGTCAGGGATCCCTCCGTCCTCTCTCCGGGCCTCGGGCAACTGTGGAGACGTCCCAATCGCCTGACCGCTCTCCGACCCGCCGGGCCTCGGGTGATTGCGGAGACGTCCCAATCGCCTGACCGCCCTCCGACCTGCCGTGAATTGGAGACTGAGACCAGGGACGCCTCTCTCCCTCTCCATTCACTCAGGGACAGACTGGGGGTCATGGGAACCTCACAATCGAAACCAGATCCTAAGACGCCCCTGGGGTGTCTCCTAGCCAATTTTACAGCCCTCGGTTTCTCCCAAGATCTCCGTCGCCGACGGCTTATTTTCTATTCCACTGTGGCCTGGCCACAATATCCTCTAGACAATCAATCCAAATGGCCTCCTGAAGGGACTTTCGATTTTAACATCCTCCGTGATCTAGATAATTACTGCCGCAGGACGGGCAAATGGTCCGAGGTCCCCTATGTTCAGGCCTTCTGGTATTTGCGCTCCCGCCCTTCCCTCTGCGTCGATTGTTCCACTTCCCAGATCCTTCTTGCCAAACAGACATCTCCTACATTCAAGCCCTTAATTTCCTTTGACGATGACCCCTCTCCACTAGCCGACCCATCCGAATCTCTCGCCTCTCCCCCCTCCAGAGCTCCTCTCCAACCTCCACCCTACCCTGAGGCGGTCCCTCCTCCTCCCGAACCCTCTCCGTCCCCTCCAACCGGTCCCCCGCCTCCCTCGACGGTTTCTCCTCCCACGCCCCTTGCTTCGCCAATTCGTGCACATACACGCTCTCACGACTCCCAAGATTCAAACCTCCTCTGCCCTCTGAGGGAGGTAGCAGGAGCGCAAGGATTAGTTAGAGTTCATGTTCCCTTTTCTCTCCAAGATCTCTCTCAAATAGAAAAGCGATTAGGCTCCTTTTCTGCCGACTCTTCCCGCTACATCAAAGAATTTCGCTCTCTCTCTCAAGCTTACGATCTAACCTGGCACGATATCTTTGTGATCCTATCTTCTACTCTGACCCCTGACGAGAGGGAAAGAATTCAAACTGCTGCCCGAAACCATGCAGATCAGGTTCACCTTACCGACAACTCCATGCCTGTCGGAGCGACTGCCGTGCCTGGCACCGATCCAGGCTGGACTTATCAGGATTGCCAAGATGGCCACCGTAACGCGACCTCATGATCCAATGCCTCCTGGCTGGCATGCAGGCCGCCGCTCATAAGGTAGTCAATTTTGAAAAACTAAAAGAGAGAACCCAAGAACCTAACGAAAATCCAGCTACCTTTCTCAATCGCCTTACGGAGGCCTTAACTCTCTATGCCCGGCTGGACCCCGACACCCCGGCAGGGGCAGCGGTCCTAGCCACCCATTTTATCACCCAATCAGCCCCGGACATCCGAAAGAAATTAAAACGGGCAGAAGACGGCCCTCAAACCCCTATTCGAGATCTGGTAAAGATGGCCTTTAAAGTCTACAATGGCCCTGAGGATTTGGCAGAATCCAGCCGACAGGCTCGGATGCACCAGAAGGTGGCCCTCCAAACCCAAGCTCTTGTAGCCGCCCTAAGGCCGGCCATCTCCCATGGATCACAGCATCCACGGGGTCCGCAAAAGGCAACCCCGCCGGGGGCCTGCTTCAAATGTGGAAAAGAAGGCCACTGGGCTCGCCACTGTCCCAATCCCCGACCTCCTTCTAAGCCCTGTCCCAGCTGCGGGCTCACGGGCCACTGGAAGAGTGACTGCCCTACGACTGGCCCTCCCTCAGCGGCTCCACGCGGGGGGCAGGCCGACCCTGCGGCATTGCCACTCGAACTGCTGGGATCGGCTGACGACTGACGGCGCCCGGACTCGAAGACCCCCATCACCCTCGCCGAGCCCAGGGTAACGCTACAGGGAGCGGGTAAGTCCATCTCATTTCTGGTGGACACGGGGGCTACCTATTCGGTCCTGCCTACTTATTCCGGGCCAGTTTCTCCTTCCCAGATCTCGGTCATGGGTATTGATGGCAAACCATCCTTCCCACTCCAGACCGGTCCACTCCCATGTCATATCGAAGGACTCCCTTTTACTCATTCCTTCTTAGTCATACCATCCTGCCCAGTTCCCTTGCTAGGCCGAGATGTCCTTTTCCACTTAGTGGCCTCCCTCCAGCTGGTCAGACTTGACCCTAAGGTCCCCTCCTCCCAACTCCTGCTTCCTCTTCTCGGCCTGTCTCTAGAACCCTCCCCCTCTTATCCCCCTCTTCCAATCACACCGAATCCAATCAATCCCCGAGTCTGGGATACTTCTAAGCCCATAATAGCAACACACCATTCCCCCGTTCTCATCCGCCTAAAGGACCCCTCCAAATTTCCATCAAGGCCCCAATTTCCCATCTCTGAGACTCACCTTAGGGGCCTACAACCTATTATCACCAGACTCCTAAACCAGGGACTCCTTATCCCCACTGACTCTCCCTGCAACACCCCCATCCTGCCTGTCCGCAAGGCCTCTGGGGATTATCGCCTGGTCCAGGACCTCCGAATAATCAATGAGGCCATAGTTCCTCTCCACCCAGTAGTACCAAACCCATACACCTTGCTCTCCCATATCCCCCCATCCACAACCCACTTTACGGTTCTGGATCTCAAAGATGCCTTTTTCACTATCCCCCTACATCCCGACTCCTATTTCCTCTTCGCCTTTACCTGGACGGAGCCGGATACTCATACTTCCAGTCAGCTCACCTGGACAGTTCTTCCCGAGGGCTTCCACGACAGTCCTCACCTCTTCGGTCAGGCGCTGGCACGGGACCTCACTTCCTGCTCCCTTACCCCCAGCACACTCCTTCAATATGTAGATGACCTCCTCCTTTGTAGCCCGTCTCTCAGCCTCTCAAGACAACACACTGCAGATTTCCTCAATTACCTTGGCTCTCGCGGTTATCGGGTCTCCCCAGCCAAGGCTCAGTTATCTGTATCTTCTGTAACCTACCTGGGGCTCCACCTTACCCCTACCACAAAAGGTCTAACAGCCGACTGCACCCGGATAATCCGTGAACTCCAGCCTCCAGAAACAGCGGAACAAATTCTCTCCTTTTTGGGCCTTATAGGATTTTTCCGACACTGGATCCCTAACTTTGCTCTCCTCGCTAAACCCTTATATCTAGCCGCTAAAGAACCCCCTCAAGGACCCCTCACCTCTCCTTCCGCCGCGGTTCGACAGGCCTTTCTCACCCTCCATAACGCTCTGATATCTTCTCCTCCCCTTTCTCTGCCCAACCCAAACCGACCTTTTCACCTTTTTGTGGATGAACGGGCCGGAATAGCCACTGGACTCCTTGCCCATCCTGTAGGGCCTTCCTACCGCCCCGTGGCTTACCTCTCCAAACAGCTAGACCCAACCATTTGGGGATGGCAACCATGCCTTCGGGCCCTAGCAGCGGCAGCCGAACTGACCAAACAAACACTCACACTGACTCTGGCCCACCCACTAACCGTGTTTTCCTCCCACCGGCTGGTCGACCTCCTAGGCCACAAGTCTCTCTCCCTCCTGGGCCCCTCCCGCATCCAGGAGTTCCACCTACTATTCATTGAAAACCCAGCTGTTTCTCTTGATCTCTCCCCTCGCCTGAACCCGGCTTCCCTCCTGCCTATCTCTGGCACTGGGGGTTTTCCATCCCATTCCTGCCCTCATGTCATAGAAGCCTTCAAACCACCAAGAGAGGGACTCTTTGACACCCCTCTTTCAAATCCGGACCGCAATCTCTTTGTCGACGGTAGTTCGATACTCGGTCCTGACGGGCGCTGACGGGCAGCCTACGCGGTGGTAACTATCTCAACTATTATCGAGGTTAACAGCCTCCCAGAAGGAACGACCTCCCAAAAGGCTGAACTAATCGCACTTACACGAGCCCTTAATCTTTCCAAAGACCAAAGGGTTAACGTCTACACAGACTCTAAATATGCCTTTCTCATTGCACACAGCCACTCAGCACTACGGAGGGAACGCGGATTTCTGACCACTAAGGGATCCCCAGTGGTCAACGCTTCCCTCATTGCAAAACTCCTGGAGGCCCTCCAGCTTCCTAAAGAAGTAGCAATTATCCATTGCAGGGGTCATCAACTCCCATCCAACCCAATAGCACAAGGTAACTCGAAGGCCGATTCCGTGGCCCGAGAGCTTACAAAAGGGGATCCTCCAGCTCCACTCCTATTTTTCACCAGTCCTACCCAACCCACATATACCCCGCACGAGGAAGCTCCCTTACTATCAAAAGGGGGACACAAAGACAACAAAGGATGGATTTTTATAGACAACAAAATTGCCCTACCTCTGGCCCAAGCAGCCAGCCTCCTATCAGACATCCATAAATCCTTACACATTGGTCCAAAAGCAATGTTCCGTGTTTTGGACCCCCTCTTTCATCTGCCAGGACTTAGAGAGGCCATCTCAAAGACTCACATGGCCTGCCAAACCTGTGCATCCGTCTCCCCACAAGGAGGCCTACGGCCCCGAATTCCTGCACACCAGGTGCGTGGACATCAGCCTGGTGAAGACTGGCAGATCGACTTTACCCATATGCCCCGCATTCCTGCACACCAGGTGCGTGGACATCAGCCTGGTGAAGACTGGCAGATCGACTTTACCCATATGCCCCGCTGCAAACGCTTCCGATATCTGCTCACTCTCATTGACACCCTTTCAGGTTGGATCGAGGCCTATCCAACAATTCGAGAAACGGCAGACACAGTCGCCACCATCCTGCTTCAACACATCATCCCCCAATTTGGTCTGCCGGTCTCCATTCAGTCGGATAACGGACCCGCCTTTGTCTCTCAGGTGGTTCAACAGGTATCACAGGCTCTCCAGATCACCTGGAAACTCCACATCCCCTACCACCCCCAATCATCTGGTAAGGTTGAACGCGCCAAGGGGATCTTAAAAGACCACCTCACCAAACTGTCCCTTGAGGTCCGTGTCTCATGGCCCGACCTGCTTCCTCTAGCCCTTACCCGAATCCGAGCCTCACCTCGGACTCCTACTGGCCTCAGTCCATTTGAACTACTTTACGGCCGCCCTTTCCTCCTTCACAACCTACCAACCCAGAGTCCACCCCTAGCCTCCTACCTTCCCTACCTCTCCCTGCTTCGCCATCTTCTCCGCGAACACGCTGACCGTCATCTACCGACAGTGACTGTCTCTGAAACTTCCTCTCTCCCTCTACGACCCGGCGATAGCGTCCTCCTCAAAGAATTACACCCTCAATCTCTCAAACCACGGTGGACAGGCCCCCGTACGGTGATCCTCACCACTCCCACGGCAGCTAAACTCTTGGGACACCCTTCCTGGTACCATGTTTCCCGCCTTAAAATGGCCCCAACTCGAGAGACTTGGACAGCCCTACCGCTGGGTCCCACGAGACTACGGCTTGTCCGTCACCCTGTCTCTCCTCCTGCTGCTCCCCCTGCCACCCAGGACTCACCAGATGTCCCTATGGCGCTTCCATGTCCACGGGACATGGCAAGCTAAAGGTCGGACCCACACCCGAGTCCTGGGCACGGGAGACTGCCAACCAGATGGGTGCCAGGCCTTGGTAACAGTCCAGATCCCCATCTCTTAACATAGAAGGTGTTCCCTTGGGATGGTCCACCCCCGCTGTCTGCTTCACTTACGATCAGACCCGAGACTACTGTCAATGGTGGAATGAGACCTATGGGGGGTGCCCCTATCACTCATGTAACATCCATGTGGCAAAACTAGATACCAGGAGCTCGCTCCGACAATCCCACCTGCTCACCAGAAATGGCAAGGGTCAATTATTCATCAACATCAAAGATCCCTGGGACACAAGATGGGTAAAAGGGGTACAAGGAAAAACCTACCGATGGGCAACTGATGCCTACCCCGTGGGCTCTATCAGGGTCTTTCGCTCATATATCAGTTTGATTCCCAAAGTTATCCAACAGTTGAGCGAACAAGCCACTGCCATCCAGGGAACAGAACAAGCCCTAAGACACCAACTACCTCACCCCGAACACAAAGAGGATCCTTTTTCTTGGTTGACCCTCGTCCGTCAAGCAGTACAGATACTCAACCACACAGGAACAGGTAACATCTCTGACTGCTTTCTATGTGCCTCGCCTGGCCGGCCGCCCTTGGCTGCTGTCCCGCTCGACCAGCCCTTCAATTCTACTTCCCACACCTCCCTAACACATAGTGTTTCAACATCCCGCGACTTAGAACATAAACTCCAGCTAGCCATTGAAGCCTCCGCCGGCTCCATCTCCTCTCTCCAGCGCCAAATCACCTCCATAGCCCAAGTCGCTCTCCAGAATCGACGAGCCCTGGATCTCCTGACGGCCGACAAAGGAGGTACCTGCCTCTTCCTACAGGAGGAATGCTGCTATTACATCAATGAAACAGGACTCGTCGAAGACAACGTAAAAGCCCTCCATCGCTTAAGAGAAGAACTCCAACGCAAACACCAACAGTCCGCCTCGCCTCCCCAATTCCCGATTGGTGGCGATCCACCCTCTATACCTGGCTAACACCAATCTTAGGCCCCTTAATTCTCATCTGTATCTTGCTCATGTTTGCTCCCTGTTTTCTTAGGTTCCTTCGCAGGCGCATGGAGGAAGTCTCTCGGGTGGCCACAAACCAAATGCTCCTCGGTCCTTAACACCTTGCTTCCTACAGAACCCCCCCACTGGTCTCCCCTAAGCCTCGGACCTCTGGTCGCCCGACTCCCCTTTCGACGCCCCCATTCAGCATGAAGTAGCCAGAGATCAGAACGCCGCCCCATTACACCAAAGATGTCGGGATGTAAGGCCAACTGGCCCGAGGCAGGGGAACACAATCAGATTCACAGGTTGCATCAGAACGAAATTCTCCGGACCACCCAGTTCCAGGAACTGACCTGGGGACTTTGAAACCAGCCCAGCCTTCCCGCCTTTCGAGGGGCGGGACTAACGGTCCCCCAGGATACCCGAAAAGACCACCAAATAAGGAATACCCTGTGCCCTCCCAGATTCACCACACCCCTTTCCCTTCTTCCCCTATAAAATCTTGCCCAACCCTCGCGCGGGCGCGACTTCTCTGGCCCCCTTTCTCTCGGACCAGTGAACCTCGCCCGGGAGCGCTCCCTAATAAGAGCTCACTTGAAGCTTTCCTCTGTTTCGTGGTGCCGTTTGTTAAGATCTGACCTTACAGGTAGTCCCAACGAAATTCGAAACCAGCCTTGGCTTCTTAACCATTCACTTCTCACCACCCAAAAAGACTTCCAGGAACTTCTGTCACCTCTTTGTTTCAGCATTTAGCAACTAGGATATGCTAAAGTCAATGGAACAGCTTTTGGGCTGTCTGTCGGTCCTTATTCTCCCCAAATTCATCTGTGTATTCAGTCACCCACTGGACACTTACTGAATGGGTACTATGGACCAGATACTGTGGCTGATGATACAATGGTGAGCAGAATCAGAGCTAGCTCTTGTCTTCATGTAATATACAGCTTTTCTAACTATGACAAGTTCTTGCACGTCATTATCAACAGTAGTGTGCTGACTGAAGGGAAGGCTGGAATTTGTACAGCACTGTGGAGGGCCTCCAAATAATAGTGATCTATGATAAAAAAAAAAGGAGTAAAACATAGTAATTCTTGAGCAACAACCAAGAAATTATGCATTTGAGATCTCCCATGTCCTTTAGAGTACCAAGTGAACTTTCCCCGCAATATTGTATGCTGAGAAGTTAATATTTGCAGCTTTTACACTGGCCTGTAACTCAGGTTTGATGAACTTTCAGTAAGAAGAACTAGAAAGGAGCTTTGAGATCAATAGTACTTGAACTTTTTCAATCTCAGTGCACCTGAGGGTAGTAACGCACACAATGGCCCACTCCTGACAATGATGGGGTGGAAGTGGGAGGTGATGCAGAATTATATTCTTGGTGGGGGAGACAGGAAGGGGTAAGTGTAGTTTAAAAAGCTGGGTCATTCCTATAGAACCCCACCCAATCTCCAGAGGAGAATCCCTGAGTGAAGTGAGGTAAAATGATCTGCCTAAGATTTTACAAAGTCAATACTAGATCCCAAGTTCTCTGATTCCCAGTGTAATGCTCCTTCAACTGCACCAAACTACTAATTTCAATGAAACAAACCCAAGTTTTAGTAATAAAAGGTGGTTTTACAACCTTTAACCTGTAAAACAGGTTAGAGGGTCTCATAAAATGTTCAAACCAATCAATGAAGACTCAATCCCACTTGTCTTTGAAGCTTTGGTCTAAAAACAAAAAACTCGGAGATGATAATGAAGGTTCTGGGAAACCAGAAAACAAACAAACAAAAAATCCCCCAAACCCACGAATTTAAAAAAAAGCACAGGGTTTGGTCGGTGGGGTGTTACAACTAATGGGTTATTATCAAAATACCACAGTACCTTCCATTTGGCCCACTGTTTTTGAGTAGAGGCAGAAAGAAAATGGATCAGGATCCAGGAAAGCTAGATTTTAGTGTTGGCTGTAGTGCTAGTTCTCAGTGTCTGCTCATCTGTAAAATGGAGATGATTTCTATCGTCTTAATGCCTGCAATGGAGAATGGATATAAACATTTATAAAGTGTGGTACTCTACTTTTGTAGAACCCAGGTCTACTGATAATTGATTCAGCATTCTTTTTTCTCTCAACCAGGGATCCTTAACCTTTTGGGAAGTCACAGATCCCTTTGAGAATCTGACGAAAGTTACTGAACCCTCTTCCCAGAAAAATGAACATAAAAATTTCTGCATTCAATTTTAGGCAGTCAATAGAACTGTGAAGCTAGAGTCATACACCCAAAGGAAAGCTCCCACACTATATCAAACTTGCTAACAGAAGGTTTTGGGGGTTTGATAGTGTAAAAGGATATGGCAACAGAAAGTAGAAGACGCTGCCATGTAATGAACTCAGTGTAGTTGGTATAGTTAAATTGGGAAATCAAAACACTGGGGTCATACAGTTAAGCTGTTAAGTCAAAGATTACAAAGTAAAATGCAGAATTATCTTGAATCTCACTCATAGAACCTCACTGAAACTGTGGATTCCCTCCAATAGATAGTTGAGAATGTAATTTTTTCCACTCTTCTATTTACCTGTTTCTTCCATCTTATATTCTCAGTTAAGCTCTACAATTAAAATTGTCATCTTTCCTGAGTTCATCTTGAAAGTAACTGTAAAACCTGCTGAACTTGAATCAGCTTCATCTCTATTGGGTTTCCTACAGGGAACAGGTAACAATCTGATCAATATCCGAGGCCATCAATATCCTTAGTTTACACAAATCAATGATTGAAATGTTAAGCCACTTCACTTAAAATGCCAACAGCCTACAAATTACCTGAGGCCTGGTTCCATCTGTATTATAAAGAACTAAGATGAATTTTCTTTTGCATTCACAAAGCCTATTACCTCAGACAATAAAACTCAGTACTTATGAATACCTTCAGCCCTAACAGGCCCTATTAGATATAACTTTACTCTTTGATCATGCTAAAAAGCATTAGAAACAAATTATTTCCCCTGTCATTAGTTCTATCCCTGGCATTCAATAAACAAAGTTTAGTTCCATAAGAATATGCTTCCCTGATTAATAATCGTAAAGCTCAGCACTCAAAATACTTATGTAAAAGGGTCTGAATATCAACAACACGGTTTGCGTTTACAAAACTCATTTTAGATACTGGTCATTAAGTCTCTGACCCCAAATTAATTGAAGTTTGTGGACTCACTTGGATTACTTATTTCAAGCAATATTTGCAGCATAAAGTTCAAATTAAAAAATAATTTGAAGAGTCACCTGCAGTTCATTAGATTTTATGACTAGTAATCATTTAAAATGTTTCCCTAAATTGAGATCAAGTTTACACTTATTAATTTTCTTTTGCTCCACATTTAATTAGCAATTCAGAAGATTACTATTTTTAAAGATTTTAGCTGCAGGTCAAGCTTCACTGATTTTATTGACTTCAGAGCTACCCAGAAATTGTCTTTATAAAGAAATTGTCTTTATAAAGGATTTAAAGGCTTAAGTGGGTGTCTGATTTGCAAAAAGAATTGGGAGATTCTCTCAACATTTTATTTTTTTAGTTTCTGAAATACAAATAAAAACACATTTTTGTTACACATCATAACAAGCTTGACATTCTTTTCAATACAGGATGACTTAATATAGGTACTTTAAAACTTCCTTTATAAAAACAATAAACTTGGGCTTCCCTGGTGGCGCAGTGGTTGAGTCTGCCTGCCGATGCAGGGGACACGGGTTCGTGCCCCGGTCCGGGAAGATCCCACATGCTGCGAAGCAGCTGGGCCCGTGTGCCACGGCCGCTGAGCCTGCGCGTCCGGAGCCTGTGCTCCGCAACGGGAGAGGCCACAACAGTGAGAGGCCTGTGTAAAACAATACACTTTATTTTGGAGGGAAATAGCTCATCATTAAAAAGATACATTGGTACACAGGCTATTATTTTTCATTATTTTAGTGTTTATGAATGCCAAACTTGGATAGCGTGCCTGCCCTCTGAACTGAAAATTTCATCCTCACAATATGTAAGTATTCCTCCTATAACAAAAACAAATTAAACCATACTGTTGGAAAAAACAGAAATATTTGGCATAGGCCTCTGAGTGGGCTTGAAAAACGAGTTACGATGTGTTTCAACTGTATGGAAGAACATTCTAGAATCCACCTAGAAACATTTGGCAAAACAATTGGCCTGGTGCTATTGGGGTTGTTCTGCCTCAGAGGGGGATAAAGGGTGCATGGCAGGGTGCTGAAGACTCACAACAGCCACAGAATCACTGACTCAAAGTTAACCAAGATTCAATACAGAATAATATACAACAATAGAACAATCTCAATTATTATTATTGTTATTCAATGCCTGGAAAGCAAGTTGTAAGCTAAGAAAAAAATACCTCAGCAGGAACAATAGTCAACATGTTTATAATACTTGGAAGATGAAACAACTTCATAATTCATAGATGACATCTTGTGCACAAGTACATTAGTTTCTAGGACAGTAGGGGACAACCACAAAACATACAAAGTAAGAGTAAATCCAAGCTGCTTAACTTTCCACCATTCTCTTGAGTATTAAACCCAGACCACCTTTGGCCACTTGCAGGGGTGTCTTTTCTTCTTTATTCTCAATGTAAATACTTGCTCCATGGGACACCAGCAGTTTTGCTACTTCCACTCTCTCCTCATCACAGGCTAAGTGTCTGAAATCAAGGCCCACAAAGATGGATTAATCATTTGCAATTCTATGTAAAGGTTAGGATTTCCTGACAGGTAGTCTAAACTGCATATTATTAGGTAGTGTAATATCGGAAAGTTACTTAATCTGGAAAGGAAAATCGATTTTCATGGGGAAGACTGTTTATAAGTTAAAATTCATTGGAATAGTCTTATAATACCAGATCATAAATCACAATTCTGGTCCTACTACAACAGAAGTGATGTAAATGCCGGCCTAAGGAATAACGTCCTTATTTTATGAAGATTAGTGGTTTACACCAAACACATGCAATAATTCCAGGCTAGAACTTAGAAAAACCTCCATACACAACCTGCTAACAGCAATTGTGTGGTTTAAATTTTGGAAAAGCAGTTTAAAAAATTTTATATTATCTGATTGTTACAGACACCTTGTAAGTTAGCAAGGTACTATTATCACCATTTTACAGTTGAAATTGTGACAGAGGTTAGTCTTTGCCTATGATGACATGGCTGAGCAGTAAGTGAGGGGGAAACCTTGTCAGGCACTTAACGGTTTACCAGGTAGGGTATTAGACCCTAACATGTTATTTTATTTAACCTTCACAACAATCTAGTGAGGAAGGAATTGTTATCCTCACATTACAGATAAGGAAATTAGACTCAGGAAAGTTAAGTAACTTCTCTGAGTTACTTAATACAAGTATTTAATATAGTTGTTTAAGTGGCTGAGTTTGGATTGGGTAAACAGCATGTAGCTATTCCTTAATCGTAGGCTCTGCTCAGGACCCGATACTGCCTGACTCCTAAATTTCCTCCAGGCCACCCTGCCTTTCTTATTTGGAGAAAAGGGATAGAATATGCATGTTTTTCTAGACAGAGTCGCTCAGAACTACAGAAAAAAAATTGTAAAACTAAGAGTTAAGAAAACAATACTTAAAAAAAAATTGAATCCTACTTTGGACTAAAAAGAAGACTCACAGAATTTCTGGTTCAAAAAAGTCACCATTCGATAAGGAAGAATAGTGGCCAAGTACTGTAGAAAAAATATCAAGGTAGAGGACAGCTTCAGGTCAAGCATAAATCAATTCCAGATGGATTTGAGTTAAATGAAAAACAATAACCAAACCAAACCAATGCAATGTTTTTAAAAAATATATAATAAAATACAGGTGAATAGTTAACTAATTTCAGGGTGAGGAAGCACTTTCTAGTTATGAGGGAAGATTAATAGGTTTGACTGTATAGAGTTGAAATCTTCGGTTATTTCAAAAAAATCATAAACAAAATGAAAAGACAAACTGGGAAAAATATTTTCAACATGGCAGAAGGTTAATATTTGTACTATGTCAAGTCAAGGGTACATAAAAAAATCAGTAAAAATAAATTAATTCTCCAAAAGGAAACAGAGAAAGGGACACAAAATGTTATAATTTAGAGAAGGAATATAGTCATAGCCATTAAAAAATGTTTAGCTTCATTGATAATAAAAAATGTAAATTACAACTCTGAAATACCATTTTTCCTATAAGACAAGGATATTTTTGGTGTTGGTGAGGGGGTAATAGGCACTCTCACACTGCTATTGGGAGGGTACAATGATACAACAACTCTGGAAGCAATCTCGGAATATACAGCAATTGTCTTAAACTATGTGTATCTGTTGACCCAGCAATTCTACTTCTAACTTCTATACTAAGATAATAATCAGCAGTATGGCCAATGATTTTTGTATAAAGTTGGTCAATGTAGCATTATTTATAATAATGGAAAACTCAAAAAAGCTTAAATATACAGTAATAGAGGAATCATTAAATTATGCCTTATCCATAAAATGGCGTTGTGGATAGCCATTCAAAAACGGTTTAGAAATATTTATTCACATTGGAAAATGCTCACAATATACTATGAGGTGAAAAGAACAAGATATAAAACTATATACACAGTATCGTCCCAATTTTACAATTAAAAAAGCATATGTAAAGTATGTACATTTGCATATAAAAGACAAGGAGGAAATACATTAAAATGTTATCAGTGGTTATTTCTGGGTGGCAAAATGATAGGCATTTTGAATTTTTATCTTTATACTTTTGTGTACTTTCAAATTTTTTTGCCATAAACATGTATTACATTTATAAGCAGACTAAAAAAAGAAATGATGTGTAAGAATTAGTGCAAGAGGGCTGATGTCAGGTAGAATACAAATGACTGCTACTTGTCACTTACAGAGGAGTGTTACCCTCAGTGTCTTGGATGTTTGTGGAAGCTTTGTAGTACAGAAGAATATGAATCATCTTCAAGTTACCCTTGGCTGCTGCCCGGTGCATTGCTGTAGCCTCATAATGGTCCTTAGCATCTGGATTAGCCCCGCCTTCCAGTAACATGACAGCAATCTGGGAAGATGGAGAAGAAAACAATGCAGGGATCTATTTGTGTTTGCGTACAGGTTTAGAACTCAAAAGAAGTAGCCTAGGAATGGAACCCTACCTCATGCCTGTTTTTGGAAGCTGCATAATGTAGGGGAGTACAGCCATTTTGATTGACAGCATTCACTTGAGCACCTTTTCCCAGAAGAGCTTTTACAATCTCATCCCGGCCAGCGGAAGCAGCAATATGAAGAGGAGACCAACCTGCCTGTAAAAGAAGTGGGCAGAACAAAAACCAGGGAGAAAAGGCACAGGGATTAATGCTAACATTTAGGCAGGGTTTACAGAGCTGTGTGTAAATGGTTTAAAAAAATAATATTCTTTCTCTTTCCCTCATTAAGCACTGCAGGATATTTAGAAACCAGATATATAGAAGAAAAGAAAAGCACCCATAATCCCACAACATGGAAATAATACATAAGTCTAATTCTAATGTGTTTTAAGATTGGGATCAAGGATACCCCAATAGGATATCAAGTTCCGTGAGGTGCATTTTCCACAATGTCCACTTATCATTACGTTGTGAAAATTTTTCTATGTCATTCTTTGGAATCATCACTTTATTGGTTGCATATTATTATCATTATCATTATTTTTTTTTTTTGGCCACGCCGGGCGGCTTGCGGGATCTTAGTTCCCTGACCAGGGATTGAACATGTGCCCTCAGCAGCAAAAGCGCGGAGTCCCAACCAGTGGACCCCCAGGGAATCCCCTGGTTGCGTATTATTTTATTAGGTGTATATATATGCTGTATTCAACTGTTCCTCCATTAAACTGTTTTTACTTTTTTGCCATTATCAATATTATTTCATTGAGCATCCTCGAAAAGGAATCTGCCTACAAAAACATTTCCATCCTTATTCTTCACAAGTCTTATCCTAATATAACCAATACCATTACACCAAATCTTTATATAACAAAAAAAGATATCTAGGCCCTCATTATTCAGGCAATATTCACCAAAAACAATTTCTAACATAATAAAAAGGATTTGTAGTCTCTTAGGGATCATCATAATAAGACTTGATCTGCATGTTTACCTTAAATTACAGGCTATGGGTGGCAAAATGAACATTCTGAAATAATGCAACCACCAGTCCTGTATTTGGTCACTGGGGCCATGCTGTAACTTCCTAGTCATAAAGGTTAAAATTTGTTTGTGAGCTTAATACTCGGGCTCTAGTAAACACCAGTCTGGAGTCTAAAGATAACTGGGCATTTATCAACTCTGCCTAGTACTCACATCATCTTTATCATTCACTGGCACTCCAAGTTGCAGCAAGAATTCAACAATTTCTGTATGTCCGGCTGAGCATGCCCAATGCAAGGCAGTTCTGCTGTCCTACACGGGAAGCAGAGAAGCAATAAGACCAACATTCTTGAAGAAAAATAGAAGCACTAAGGCAAGAAAGCAGAAACAAAAATTAATATTGGAGCCAGCAAACCTACAGTTTGGGAACAAGAAATGGAGAGCACTGGATCCTCAGGTAGGTAACCTTAAACCATATTACTTACATAAGAGAGACCAAGGTTTTAGTAACATGAGGAGAATACATTGATGAAAGTAGGTAATTCTGGGCAGACTAGAGCCATGAAAGCAATAGAGCAAAAAACTGATTTCAGTGCTTTGGCAGAAATACAGCTTTGGCTATTTCCATTATGTACGTACTTTTATGTCAGGCGCTGTGCTAAGAGTTTTACGTGCATCATCTCCTGTAATCCCCATGATCCTATACAGTGGATATTATCCCCATTTTACAGACTCCTCGGGGTGAGCAACTTGTTAAGGTCGCACAGCTAGTAAATCGTGAAGTTGGGACACAAACCCGTCAGCTCTGAATTTTCTAGATGCTCTAGGAAGAACAAATGTATCTTGTGGGAAAGAAATATTCATGAAACTAGTTGAGATTATAACCATTTAAAAAACATACCAGGGCTTCCCTGGTGGTGCAGTGGTTGAGAGTCCGCCTGCTGATGCAGGGGACACGGGTTCGTGCCCCGGTCCGGGAAGATCCCACATGCCGCGGAGCGGCTGGGCCCTGCGCGTCCGGAGCACAGGCTCCGCAACGGGAGAGGCCACAACAGTGGGAGGCCCGTGTACCGCAAAAACAAACAAACAAACAAAAAACATACCACACACAGAATTAGAGAGCAACATTACTTTAAAAAAATAATAAGCTAGGAGTTAGTCATGTTTCTCAAAGGGAATCTCTCTCTCTCTTTTATTTTTTTTGCAGTGACTGCTATATTTCTTAGCCCTACGTAAAAGAAAATGGTACTTTAAACTTTATTACAAAAATTTCAAACTCATATAAAAATACAGGGAACATAATATAATCCATATGCCTATCACCTACATCTTATAACTATTTTTCCATACTTGCCTCATCTGTTTTTCTCCTTGATGAGATTTTTAAAAACAAATCTTAAAAATTATGACCTTTCATACCTAAATATCTGAGTATCTAAAAAATACTTTACTACATAGCTATTACACTGATTAAAATTAACACTAACTCCTTTATAACATCAAATACCCAGATTTCCCCAACTGTCCCCCAAATGCCTTTTTGCAGTTGGTTTGTTTCAATCAGGATCCATACAAGCTACATAAGTTGCAAATGTTTGTTATGTTTCTTAAGTCTTTTGATCTTGAATAGTTTCTCCCTTTTTCATGTCATTGACTTGATGAAGAATGGTTAGAAGCATTATTAAATCTTAATATTGTTAAATTAAATCTAAAGTATTAAATATCACCAGAGCAAAATGAAGGTAAACTAGACAAAGGCATTTTCAGGTTGAGCAATAAAGAAAAGTTCCAGAAAAAAAGTCTCTGAACTTCTAATTCTCTTCCCAAACACACAAAATGGAGATTTGTAATTATGTGACACTGTCTTGCTAGTGCTGAGCACGGTGCCTGTCAAATAGGAGGCAATCTATAAATGTATGTTAGCTTACTGAGGGCACCGTGAATCTTTCTAGAAACTCAGGGTGAAAGCATGAGGGTCTTTTGAGCAGGAGGGCAGAAAGAAACACTTCCCAAGGTCCACTCACTTTTGTTCTGCCTTTGCCTAGAACGCCCCTTCATCCCCCAGGGAAATCCCACTCATCCTTCAAGATACAGCCAATCTTCCCTCCTTTGCAAAGCCTCTTCAGTTACGACAACATTCGGCTTTTCTAAGCGAGATTAAATCAGGTTCTTCCATATGTTCTGAAAGCCCCACGTCAACTTCTCTCCCGAGTATTTACCACAATTTATAATCGGACATATGATTTGGGATTATTTTATTAACGTCTGATCCTTCTATTCGACAGTATCCTCAGCTCCCAGCTGAGGCGTTCAGTTACACGTGTTCCGTTGAATAGTCACTAATAAAAGCAAACAAATCCACTTCCAAAAACCAAAAACTTCCCTTCTCACGGATGTCTCAAAGATTGGGCATTTCTGAGAAACGCGCAAACGTTCTAGAAATATCCAAAATACAGCGACTAAGTACTGGGCCAAAAAACAACACTGGCGGTTTGTGGGGCTAGCTCCGGCCGCCCGGTCCCGAGTCCTGAGGTGACCCTGGGGTAAGGATGGGGCGGCGGGGGCGGGGATCTGGCCCTCTCGGAACCGGCCTCCCCATGGGTTGGGCTGGGCCGGGCAGCCACGTTGGCCTCCGCCGCTGCCGCCGCCGCCGCCAGCGGAGAGGCCCCAAGCGTTGCTTTACCTGGTCAGTCCTAGTGGCCAGGGATTTATCGGCCAGGATCCTCTCCTTCAACTCCTCCAGCTTCCCGCTGTAGGCCAGGTTGCAGACCATTAGGTTAGACACACACCCCTCCATTTCGCTTTCCCAGGATCTCGGTGAAGCCTGACCAAAGACCGCCTCACGTCGCCAGCTCCGACTGCCAATCAAAACAGGCATTAGAGCTCCCCCAGTGACCAATCGCGCTCCTTCCTTTGCTTCTTTTCCCATCGCAGGGCGCCTCTGGGAGTTGCAGTTTGAGCGCAGTTCCGGGCGGGGAGGAGCCTTTGCCGCTGTCTCCGTCTCTGCCGTTAGCAGCGCGGAACTACGAGTCCCGGGGTCCCTTGCGGCCGCCGTAGTCAAGTGGCCGGTGGAATTGGCCCAGGATGACAGCTGGAGAATGGAGTCAGGTACGGGGAGCGGCTTCGTGTAGAACCGGGGTGGGTGGTCGCTGTTGGGGCATTGAGTCGGTGACACGAAGTGGGTGCGGGGTCATGGCAAGAGAGTTATGGGAGCCAGAAAGTCCTGTCCCACGGGGGCCCTGACCTGCAGTGGTAAGCGGAAGGGAAAACGGTAGCAGCTGAGTACTACCTCCTGAGCTCGAACCAGTGCCTGTGGCCATCCTCCCCCGCCGCCAAAGGAATGGAAAGAACTAGGGGTTAATTATTCTTACGTTTCGACGGAGTGGCATTAGGGCAGAATTCTGCCACAACAGTGATAGCATATGACACCGTAGTAAGGTGATGTGCCAGGGTGATGCCAAAGGCAGGGTGTGATGCCATAGGACCCACTTGATATCTAAGAGATCTCGGGGAGTCCATGGCGTGGTGACATCACAGCTTGATGAGGGTCATCTTGACACTGTGGCATGGTGTTGGCTCTTTAATATCACGATAATAACGGTGACATCGAAGTTTTGCTACAACTATTAAGCTAATAGTGTTTCTATTTATAGGATTCCTAAATAGTGCCATAGCAGAAGAGATGCAAGGCTTATCCTTTATAGGGCATATCCAGGCTGGCATCATACCAAAACCAGGTAACGATAAGAATACACTCAAGAAAGAAACTGACTATGTTTATATTTACCCTGTTATGGTGTAGAACAGAGCTTGGCAACCTTTCCGTAAAGAGCCACATAGTAAATATTTTAGGCTTTGGGGGCCAAAAGGCAAACTCGAGGATAATTTGTAGGTACTTATATGACAAGGGAGAAAACAAATTTCAACAAATATTTATTGATGAAATTCAAGGTATAGTAATAATAATTGAGCATTTTTTTGTAATATGAGACTACTAATGAGAATAATGGAATTCTTTTGGGGGGGATAACATTTTGTTTATTTGGGGCTAATAGTCAGTGTTCCCTATCATCAAAATCATTTCAAATGTTCATCTGTTAATACTGATCTGTAATGAGATTTTACCCATTTCATCTTTGTAAATGTCTTTTCACACAGATAGGTATGAATCCACAAACATATTCTTGTTATTTTTTATTTAAATACATTTTAAATTTCAGAATAGCTTTAGATTTATGGAAAAGTTGCAAAGATAATGCAGAATTCCTGTGTACCCCTCACCCAGTTTCCCCTACTCTTCCTTTCCTATTTTTAACAGCTTTATTGGGATATAGTTTTCATATCATAAAATTCACCCATTTTAAGTATAGTTAAATATTTTTAGTAACTTTATTGAATGGTGCAACCATAATCATAATCAGTTTCAGAACATTTTCATTTCCCCCCAAAGATCCCTCATGCTCATTTATTTACAGTTAATCCTCGTTCCCACTCCCAGCCCCAGGTAACCACTGATCTACTTTGTCTCTATAAATTTGCCTATTCTGGGCATTTCATCTAAATTAAATCAAATAAGAAGTGGTCTTTTGTGCCTGGCTTCTTTCACTTAGCATAATATTTTTTGAGGTTCATCCATATTGTAGCATGTACCAGTACTTCATTAATTTTTTTTTTTTTTTGCGGTACGCGGGCTTCTCACTGTTGTGGCCTCTCCCATTGTGGAGCACAGGCTCCGGACGTGCAGGCTCAGCGGCCATGGCTCACGGGCCCAGCCGCTCCGCGGCATGTGGGATCTTCCCGGACCGGGGCACGAACCCGTGTCCCCTGCATTAGCAGGCGGACTCTCAACCATTGCGCCACCAGGGAAGCCCCTTCATTAATTTTTATTGCCAAATAGTATTCCATTATGTGGCTATAAAACATTTTGTCTGTCTACTCGCTACACATGTAGGTTGTTTCCAGTTTTTGGCTATTATGAATAATGCTGCTAAGGACATTAGCGTGCGAGTCTTTGTGTGGACAGGTGTTTTTGTTTCTCTTTGGTAGGAACCTAAGGGTGGAATGACTGCATGATATGGCAAATTTATCTTTAACTTTATAAGAAACTATAAAACTATTTTCCAAAGCGGCAGTACTGTTTTGCATTGTCACTAGTAATGTATGAGGGTTTCTGTTTCTCCACGTCCTTGCCAACATTTGTTATTGTCTTTTTGATATAGCCATTCTGAATGGATGTGAAATTATATCTTATTGTAGTTATAATTTGTACGTCCTTAGTGACTAATGATGATGAGCGCCCTTTCATTTACTTACTAACCATTCATACATCTTTTCCATTTTTAAATTGAGTTATTATCTTTATTGCCTTTTTATTATTGAGTTGTAAGAATTATTTATATATTCTGGATACAAGTCCCTGTAGATATGATATGTGGATATTTTCTCCCACTCTGTTGCTCGTCTTTTCATTTTCTTAATGATGTCTTTTGAAGTGCAAAACTTTTAAGTTTTGACAAGATCTAATTTATTGGTTTTTTTTCTTTTATGGGTCATGCTTTTGGTGTTGTACACTTTTAAAAATTGTACAATTTAATGTTATTAGTATTTTAGAATTGTGTTACCATCACCACACTCTTATTTGAAACATTTCCATTACCCCAGAAAGAAACCTCATGCCTGTTTTCACTCTCTCCCCATTTCCACTCCCAGGCCTAGGCAACCACTAATTTATTTTTTGTCTCTATGGATTTTCATTTTGGGGGATTTTATATAAATAGAATCATACAGTATGTAATCTTTTGTGTCTGGCTTCTTTCACTTAGTATAAGGTTTTTG
The DNA here is from genome assembly GCF_039906515.1 of Pseudorca crassidens. NCBI lineage: Eukaryota > Metazoa > Chordata > Mammalia > Artiodactyla > Delphinidae > Pseudorca > Pseudorca crassidens. The sequence goes on along the minus strand of NC_090317.1, from coordinate 38,849,392 downwards.
AAATTTATCCAAATTTTAGTTTATATCAATACTTCATTCATTTTAATGACTGAGTAATATTCCATTGTTTGGCTATACCATATTTCACTTATCTGTTCATGAGTTCGTTGGTTTCTGCCTTTTGGTTATTATGAATAATGCCGTCATAAACATTCACGTACACGTTTCTGTGCAGACATGTGTTTTCATTTCTCTTAGCACGTATCTAGGAGGGGAATTGCTGGGCCATATGGTAGCTCTATGTTTAACTTTGTGAGGAACTGCCAGACTTTACCAAAGTGGCTGCACCATTTCCCTTCCCACCAGCAATGTAGGAGGGTTAGAATTTCTCCACATCTTTACCAACACTTGTTAATGTCTTTTTTATTATAGCCATTCTAGTGAGTGCAAAGTGGTATCTCACTGTGATTTTGTTGTTTTGACCTGTGACAGCATGGGATGCATATAAAGCATGTTGACATTACTTATGATTCAAACAATGTTAGCTGTTGAAATGACTTTCCTGCAGTGTAAATTTCACATATAAGTGCTGTTTTGCCTTGTAATTTTAAGTTGAATTAATTAAGAAACATTATCAAGTCTGGAGCAAAAGCTAATTTCCAGGGCCATTCGGTGTTTGGTAGTAGTGGTTGAAGGCAGTTCTTCCAACAGTTAAAAAATGTAAAAATCATTCCTACCTTCCTTACCATAAGAAAAACACATAGTGGATCTAATTTGGCCTGCCAGATGTAGTTTGCTGATGGCTGGTGTGTGAAAGTGTCCTGTATTTAGCAGGTGTTCAATAACTATTTATCCAGTTGATTACAGAGGTACAGTAGGCCTGTTGTGTGGTATTCACACAGAATTGGGTATAGTAACATTTCGCCATAATAATACATCAAGAAATTGGATTTGATTGTCAGAAACAGCTGGAAAAACAACTCCAAGTGCCTCTCCTACTGAGTGACTTGTTTGGGTAATCTTCCTTTATAGACTGTGTGTTGTGCTTTTATTTTATTTGATATGACAGGATGGTTAACTTTCAATTCTGAGTCCCTTAAGGCCAAGGGTAAGGTATTCTTTGACTCTTTGGAAGCTTTCAAAGGTGTCTTCCCTTTTGTCACTGTCCTCAAGTATGGAGGAACAATGTGGTTACTGTTTATCAAGAAGAGTCAAAGGGGGGCCCTGTTAGGGACTCACTCCGTTGCTGTGCATACAATTGCATATTCCCTTTACTACTGGTCTTATAGAGTTTAGGTCCTAGAACAAGCCAAGTTCACCTTCTGGCCTTTAGAATAACTAACGTTTACTGATCACATGTGTCAGGTATTGGGCTTATCTCATTTAATCCTTCACAACAACCCTATGAGGGAGGTACCATTATCCTCCAGTCTCCACCTTTTAAAAAATGAGGATACAGGCACAGAGAAGCGAAGTAGCATGCCTGAGGTCACACGATTTGGCAAAAGTTGGAGCTAAAATTAAAATCCACTGCTATTCTACCCCAAAGCCCTAGCACTTAACCACTGCAACATACTGCTCAATATTGCTGAAGATGAAATTATGTGTAACTGCAAACCTCAGGGGCTTCCCTGGTGGCGCAGTGGTTGGGAGTCCGCCTGCCGATGCAGGGGACACGGGTTCGTGCCCCAGTCTGGGAGGATCCCACATCCCGCGGAGCGGCTGGGCCCGTGAGCCATGGCCGCTGAGCCTGTGCGTCCGGAGCCTGTGCTCCGCAATGGGAGAGGCCACAACAGTGAGAGGCCCGCGCACAGCAAAAAAAAAAAAAAAATGCAAACCTCAGGTAACGGAATACTAATTCCTGTCAGAGCTCTTTGGGCTGTAACACTACCTATGATTCTTGGGAAATGTCATGATTTTCATGCTCTAGAGCAACACTGTCCAGTAGAACTTTTTGTGATGATGGGAAAGTTCTGTATCTATGCTGTTCTGGTAGGGTAGCCACTAGTCACACTGAGCACTTGAAATGTGTCCAGGGACTAAATTTTAAATTTAATTTTAATTATTTTTAATTTAAATAGCTTCATGTGGCAAGTGGTTATCATTGTGGACAGTGCAGAGAGAGGCAGTTTCCCCCTACTTGCTCCTTTCTAATTATCACTAAACATTTTATTTAATGTAAATATTCTTTCCATAGCACAGCTGGAAACCAATATATTCTATAGTGAAACAAACTTGAGGAAACCCTACAGAGGTATATGACAGTTAACTGTATGACAGTCACAGGAATAGGTTCTGTCTTATCCAGAGTGAAACTTCTCCATTCCCACCACTTACTAGGTAAAGTTTGAACAACTGGCCTGAAGACCCTTTGCGATTGATTTTTTTCACTGTTTGCAGATGTAAGTTGTTTATGTGGTTAATTGCAAACAATTCACAATAGCCAGTTGCCTGGTTTAAGATGAGACATTTTAATCTGTGGCTCTAATATTTTTTTAAGCACATGTTTCAATCCTACAGATAAAAATGTCCTTGGTATTGTGTGTCACTGACCTATGCAAATCTTCCCCGTTTAAATCTCTCTCTTCGTAAAGCTGGCATATTGTTATAGGCTATTATAATAAAACATTTTATTTACTTGCTCCCTGGGTTTTAGCTTCCACACACTCTTGTTTTCTGAGTTATTTGCTTTATAAATGGTTTACTTTTAAACTTTTTACTATAAAGAATAAGGGACTCACAAGAAGTTGCAAAAACTGTACCATACACTCTTCATCCAGTTTACCCCAATCGTTACATTTTATGTAATTATAATACAAGGTAAGAAACAGGAAATTGACATTGGTAGGATGTGTGTGTACAGTTCTATATTATTTTCTCACTTGCGTAGATTTGTGCAACCATAACTGCAATCAAGATACAGAAATATTCCTTCACTAGAAAGCTACCCCTTCATAGTCACAGCTGTCCACAACCCTGCCAAATACTAATTTGTTTTCCTACTCTATAATTTTGTCATTTTGAGAATTTTATATAAATGAAGTAATGGAGAATGTGATACTTTCCAATTTTTTCCACTTTGTTTAATGACCTTGAGACCCATCCAGGTTGATACATGTATCAGTAGTCTGTTCTTTTTTTATTGCTGAGGAGTGTTTCATGCTATGGGTATACCACAGTTTGTTTAACCATTTACCTAATGAGAGACATTTTGGTTATTTGCAGTTTGGGTCTGTTGCAAATAAAACTGTTATAAACATTTGAGTATAGGATTTAGTGTAGACATAACTCTCATTTGTCTGAGATACATGCCCAGGAGAGTAATTGCTGGGTCATATGGTAAGTGTATGTTTAGTTTTTAAAGAAACTTCTCCAGAGTGGCTGTATAGCATTTTACACTCCCACTGGCAATGTATGAGAGATCCAGTTTCTCTGCATCCTTACCAGCATTGTCGTTGTAATTGTTTCTTATTTTAGCCATTCTGATAGGTGCATAGTGATATCTTATTGTGGTTTTATTTGCATTTCTCTAGTGGCTAACGATGGTCAGTATTTTTTCATGTGTTTATTTTCCATCCCTATATCTTCAGTGAAATGTCTCTTCATGTCCTTTGCCTATTTTCTTTAAAATAAAAAAAAATTATGAGGTAGCAGTGGTTAATAACCTATGTTTCATGTGTACAATATTTTATTTCTGTGTACACGACAGTGGGCTCACCACCAAAAATCTAGTTTCTATCTATCACCATGCAGTTGACCCCCGTTGCCCATTTTGCCATCCCTCCACCCCTTCCCTTCTTGTAACCACTACTCTGTTCTCTGTATCTATGTGTTTGTTTATATTTGGTTTCATTTGTTCATTTATTTTGTTTGTTTATACATTTCACATATAAGTGAAATCATACAGTATTTGTCTTTTTCCATCTGACTTATTTCACTTAGCATAATACCTCAAATTCCATCTACATTATTGCAAATCCTTTGCCCATTTTATAATTGCATTGTTTGGATTTTTTTGTTTTTTACCTGTTGAATTTTGAGAGTTCTTTATATATTCTAGATATAAGTTCTTTGTCACATATGTAGTTTGCAAATATTTTTCTACCAGTCTATGGCTTGTCCTTTCATCTTATTAATAGGATTTTTTTCATAGAGCAAAAGCTTTTAATTTTGATGATGTCCAGTTCATCAATTTTTTTCTTTTATGGATTGTGCTTTTGTTGCTATGTCTAAGGACTCTTCACTAAGCCCTCGGTCTCAAAGATTTTCTCCTAGATTTTCTTCTAAAGTTTTTTTAGTTATATTTTACCTTCAAGTCCATGATTCATTTTGAGTTAATTTTTGTATTTAGTGTGAGGTTTAGGTTGAGGTTAATTTTTTTAAACTATGGATGTCCAGTTGCTTCAGCTCTATTGAATTGCTTTTGTACTATAGTAGAAAATGAGTATGCTGTACTTGTATAGGCCTATTTTGGGGTTCTCTTTTCTGATTCATTGATCTGTGTGTCTGTCCCTTTGCCATCTCACACAGTCTTGATTACTATAGCTCTATAATAAATTTTAAAATCGGGTAGAGTGATACTTCTTCCTTTATTATTTTTCAGTATTGTTTGTTTGTCTTTCCCTATACTTTTCAGAATAAGCTTGCCTATATCTAAAAAAAGTTTGCTAGGATGTTGATAGGAATTGTATAAGAACTGTATATCACTTTGGGGAGAACTGAAATCTTTACTATGGTGAGTCTTTCAATTCATGAACAGGGCATATCTCTCCATTTATTCACATCTTCTTTTATTTCTTTTGCTAGCATCGTGTCGTTTTCAGCATTGTGTAGTTTTCAACATACAAGTCCTGTATATGTTTTGCTAGAATTATAATTATTTCATTTTTTGTGTGACTGTTAATGGTATTGTATTTTAAATTTTGGTTTCCATGTGTTCATTGCTAGTACATAGTAATGCAATTGATTTTTATATAATTTGTACCCGGCAATGTTGCTGAATTTACTGATTAAGTTCTAGGAGGTTTTTTCTGTTGTTGGTTTCTTTGGATTTTCTTTGTAGACCATCTTGTCATCTGCAAATAGGGACAGTGGTATTTCTTTCTTTCCACTTTTTATGCCTCTTATTTCTCTGTCTTCCCTTATTGTTCTGGCTCAGAATTCCAGTACTATGTGTAATAGCTGTGGTGAGAGCTGAACCTTTGCTTTGTTTCCAATCCTAGGGGGAAAGCAGTCAATCTTTCAGCATTAAGTGTGATGTTAACTGTAGTTTTTTTTGGGTAGATATTCTTTTTAAAATTGAGGCAATTCCCCCCTAATTCCTAGTTTTCTGAGGATTTTTATCGTCAATAAATGTTGAATTTTGTCAAATAGCTTTTTCAGTATCCACTAATATGACCATGTGATTTTTTTTATTACACTGATTGATTTTCAAATATTGAACCCAGCTTGCATCCCTGAAATAAATCCACTTGGTCATAGTGTATAAATTTGTTTACATATTGCTGAATTCTATTTGCTAATATTTTGTTAAGGATTTTTGTGTCTCTATTCATGAATGATATTGGCATGTTATTTAATTTTTCAGTACTATCTTTGTCTGATTTTCATATCAATGAGATATTAGCCTTATAATAAGAATTGGGAAGTATTTCCTCCTCTTGTATTTTCTGGAAGAGATTGTGTAATAGTATCTACACAAAATTAATTGTGTATTAATTTTCCTTCAAGTGGTTGGTAGAATTCTCTAGTATAACCAACTGGGCCTGGAGATTTTTTTGGAGTTTTTTTTTTTTTTAAAGGGAATTTTATTTTTATTTATTTATTTATTTATTTTTGCCTGTGTTGGGTCTTCCTTGCTGTGCAGGCTTTCTTTAGTTGCGGTGAGCGGGAGCTACTCCTCCTTGAGGTGCACGGGCTTCTCATTGTGGTGGCCTCTCTCGTTGGGGAGCACAGGCTCCAGGCACACCGGCTTCAGTAGTTGTGGCTTGCAGGCTCTAGAGCGCAGGCCCAGTAGTTGTGGTGCATGGGCCCAGTTGCTCCATGGCATGTGGGATCTTCCTGGACCAGGGCTCAAACCTGTGTCCCCTTCATTAGCAGGCAGATTCTTAACCACTGCGCCACCAGGGAAGCTCTGGAGTTTTAAAAGTACAGATTCAATTTCCTTAATAGCTATAGGACTACTAAAATTATCTATTTCATATTGGGTGTTTGTTTGTGTTTTTCATGGAATTGGTCCAGTTTTCAAAATTGTAAAATTTGTTTGTAATATTTCCTTTATCCTTTTGGTGTTTGCAGAGTCTCTAGTGATATCCCCTGTCTTGTTCTGATATTAATAATTTGTGTTTTCTCTGTTTTTTTATTTGTCATTCTCGCTAGAGAGTTGTCTATTTTATTGCTCTTTTCAAAGAATCAGCTCTTTATGTCATTGATTTTTCTCTATTAATTTTCAGTTTTCAATCTCATTGATTTTTGCTCTTAAATTGATTATTTCCTTCCTTGTCCTTGCTTTGGGTTTATTTTACTCTTATTTTTCTAGTTTTTTTTTTTAAGGTGGGAAATTATATTTTTAAATTTGAGACTTTTCCTCTTTTCTGAGGTAAGCATTTAGTGCTATAAATTTCCCACTCAGCAGCGGTTTAGCTGCATATCACATATTTTTTTATTGTGGTAAAAAACACATAATATGAAATCTACCCTCTTAAAATTTTAAGTGTACATTACACAATATTGTTAACTATAGGCACAATTTTTAAAAAATGTTATTTTATTTTAAAATTATTTTTAAAAAATTTATTTATATTTATTTATTTATTTTTGGCTGCGTTGGGTCTTCATTGCTGCATGTGGGCTTTCTCTAGTTGCGATGAGCAGGGGCTACTCTTCATTGTGGTACGTGGGCTTCTCATTGCGGTGGCTTCTCTTTGTTGCAGAGCACAGGCTCTAGGCATGCGGCTTCTGTAGTTGTGGCACGTGGGCTCAGTAGTTGTGGCTTGCAGGCTCTAGAGCACAGGCTCAGCAGTTGTGGCGCATAGGCTTAGTTGCTCCATGGCATGTGGGATCTTCCCAGACCAGGGCTTGAACCCATGTCCCCTGCATTGGCAGGCAGATTCTTAACCACTGTGCCACCAGGGAAGTCCTCCCCACAATGTTGTTTTCATCTTGCATGACTGAAACTCTATACCCATTGAATAGCAACTCCCCATTTCTCCCTCCCCCTAGTCCCTGGCAACCACCATTCTTTCAGTTTCTATGAGTTTGACTACTTTAGATACCTCATTTAAGTGGAACTATGCAGTATTTGATCTTCTGTGACTGGCTTGTTTCACTTAGCACAAGGTCCTCAAGTTCCATCTGTGTTGTAGCATATTGCAGGATTTCCTTTTTATATGGCAGACTAATATTCTATTGTATTTATATACCATATATATACCACATTTTCTTTATTCATTCATTGATGGACATTTAGGTTATTTCTTCCTCTTGGCCATTGTGAATAATGCTGCAATGAACATGGGAGTGCAAATATCTCTTCCAAAGCCTATTTTCAATTCTTTTGGTTAAATACCCAGAAATGGTATTGCTGGATTATATAGTAGTTCTATTTTTAATTTTTTAGGAGCATCTATACTATTTTTCCATAACAGTGGCATCATTTCACATTCCTACCAACAGTGTAGAAAGGTTCCATTTCTCTACATCTTTGCCAACACTTGTTATTTTTTTTTAAATAGCCATCCTAGCAGGAGTGAGATGATGTCTAATTGTGGTTTTAATTTGCATTTCCCTGATGATTAGTGATGGTGAGCACTTTTTTCATATATCTGTTGGCCATTTGGATGTCTTCTTTGGAGAGATGTCTATTCAAGTCCTTTGCCCATTTTAAAATAAAGTTGCTATTATTATTTGCTATTGAGTTGTAGGAGTTCCTTATATATTTTGGATATAAACCCCTTATCAGAGATATGGTTTACATATATATATATATATATATATATATAAAATCTCCTATACTGTAGGTTGCCTTTTCATTCTGTTGATTGTTTCCCTTGCTATGCAGAAGATTTTTAGTTTGATGTAGTCCCATCTGTCTGTTTTTGTTTTGGTTGCCTGTGCTTTTAGTGTCATATCCAAGAAATCATTGCCAAGACCAATATCTTGAAGTTTTTTCCCTAGGTTTTCTTCTAAGTGTTTTATAGTTTTAGGTCTTCTGCTGAAGGCTTTAATTTTGAGTTGATTTTTGTGTGTGGTGTAAGATAAGGGTCTAGTTTCATTCTTTTACATGTGAATATTCAGTTTGCCCCACACCATTTGTTGAAGTGACTATCCTTTTCCCATTGTGTACTCTTGGCACCCTTGTTAAAGATCATTTGACCATATATGTGTGGGTTTATTTCTGGGTACTGTGCTGTGTTCCATTGGTCCATATGTCTGTCTTTATGCCAGCACCATTTTGTTTTGATTACTGTAACTTTGTAATATGTTTTGAAATTAGGAAGTGTGAGGTACCTAGCTTTGTTCTTCTTTCTCAAGATTGTTTTGGCTATTTGGGGTTCTTTGTGGTTCTACATGAATTTTAGGATTTTTTTCTATTTCTATAAAAAATGCCATTGGGATTTTGATAGGGATCATATTGAACATGTAGATTGATTTGGATAGTGTGGACATTTGAACAATATTGTCTTACAGTCAATTAACATGAGATATCTTTCCGTGTATTTGTACCTTTAAATTCCTTCCAGCAATGTTTTGTAATTTTCAGTGTGCAAGAGTTTCACCTCTTTGGTTAAATTTATTCCTAAGTATTTTATTCTTTTTGATGCTGTTTTAAATGAAATTGGTTTCTAAATTTCCATTTCAGATGGTTCATTGTTAGCATATAGAAATATAACTGATTTTTGTATATTGATTTTGTATCCTGTAAAGACTTAATAGTTAGAGCATATGCTATTAATTTATTAGTTCTAACAATTTTTGTGGTGTCTTTAGAGTTTTCTACATATAAGGTCATGTCATATATAAACAGAACTAATTTTACTTCCTCCTTTCTAATTTGAGTGCCTTTTGTTTCTTTTTATTGCCTAATGGCTCTGGCTAGAACTTCCAGTACTATGTTGAATAGAAGTGGTGAGAGTGGGCATCTTTGTCTTGTTCCTGAATGAGGAAATCTTTCAGTTTTTCATGACGGAGTATGATGTTAACTGTGGACTTTTTATATATGGCTTTTATCATGTAGAGGTAATTTCCTTTTATTCCTAGTTTGTTAAGAATACTCAACTTTTTAACCTGAAAAAGTGTTGAATTTTGTCAAATGCTTTTTCTGCATCTATTGAGATGATCATGTGATATTTTTCTCCCTTCATTATGTTAATGTGGTGTATCACATTGATTGATTTACATATGTTGAGTTATCCTTGCATCCTGGAGATAAATTCTACTTGGTTATGGTGTATAATTTTTTTAATGTACTGTTGAATTTGGTTTGCTAGCATTTTGTTGAAAATTTTTGTGTCTATATTCATCAGGGATATTGGCCTATTGTTTTCTTTTCTTGTAGTGTCTTTCTTCTGATTTTTGCATCAGGATAGTGCTGGCCTCACAAAGTGAACTGGGAAGGGCTCCCTCTTTTTCAGCTTTTTGGAAGAGTTTGAGAAAGATTGGCTTCTGAAACTCCTTTTAAAAAGGAATGAAGTTAATTCTTTAAATTAAGAATTAACTTAGACATGAATTGAAAGTTAATTCTTTAAAATAAGTTAATTTTTCTTTAAATGTTTTATAGAATTCACCAGTGAATCCATCTGGTCCTGGGCTTTTTATTTGTTGGAATGTTTTTGATTACTGAGTCAATCTCCTTGCTACTTATAGTTCTGTTCAGATTTTCTGTTTCTTCATGATTGTCTTGATTAGTTATATATTTCTAGGAATTTATCCATTTCTTCTAGGTTATCCAATTTGTTGATGTATAATTGTTCATGGTAGTCAATATAATCCTTTTAATTTCTATGGCATTCATTATATCTCCTCTTTCATTTAAAATTTTTTCCTCTTTCATTTTTGATTTTATTTATGAGTATTTTTTTAAACTACTGTAGTTAAAGGTCTGTAAATTTTGATGATCTTTAAAAAAACCCAGCACTTAGTATCATCGATTTCTTTCTATTCTCTATTTTGTTTATTTCTGCTCTTAATTACTTCCTTCCCCTAACTTTGGGCTTAATATGTTCTTTTTTTCTAGTTTATTGAGGTGTAATATTAGATTGTTCATTTGAAAAATTTCTTCTCTTTTAATGTAGGCAATTTTCACTATAAACTTCCCTCTTAGTACTGCTATTGCTGCATTCCATAAATTTTAGTATGATGTGCTTTCATTTTCATTTGTCTCAAGGTATTTTCCAATTTCCCTTTTGATTTCTTCTGTGATTCACTGGTTGTTCAAGAGTGTGTTTTTAAATTTCCACATATTTGTGAATTTTCCAGTTTTCCTCCTGCTATTATTTTCCAGTTCCATTCCATTGTGGTTGGAAAATATAGTTGGTATGATCCCAACCTTTTAAAATTTGTTAAGAATTATTTTGTTACCTAACATGTGATCTGTCTTAGGAAATGTTCTGTGTGCACTTGAGAAGAATGTGTATTTTGCCGCTATTGGGTGGAATGTTCTATATATGGCTGTCAGGCTCATATAGTGTTGCTCAAGTCTTTTGTTTTCTTACTGATCTCATGTCTGAGTATTCTGTCCATTATTGAGAGTGACATGTTGAAATCCCCTACTAATATTTTGTTGCTGTCTATATCTCCCTTCAGTTTTGTCAGTGTTTGCTTCATATGTTTGTGTCCTCTGACATTGCATGCTTTATATTTGTGTTGTTATAACTTACTGGTGAATTGACTTTTTATCATTATATAATGTCTTTCTTTGTATTTCTTGGCAATTTTTTTAAACTTAAAATCGATTTTGTGTGATATAAGTATACCACGCCTACGCTCTTTTGATTACACTTTGCATGGAATGTCTTTTTCCATCCTTTCAAATTCAGCTTATGTGTGTCCTTAAATCTAAAGTGAGTCTCCTGTGGTTTTCTGAGTACAGGTCTCTTGCCTCCTTAGGCAGGTTTATTCCTAGGTATTTTATTCTTTTTGTTGCAATGGTAAATGAGATTGTTTCCTTAATTTCTCTTTCTGATCTTTCATTGTTAGTGTATAGGAATGCAAGAGATTTCTGTGTATTAATTTTGTATTCTTCAACTTTACCAATTTCATTGATTAGCTCTAGTAGTTTTCTGGTGGCATCTTTAGGATTTTCTATGTATAGTATCATGTCATCTGCAAATAGTGACAGATTTGCTTCTTCTTTTCCAATTTGGATTCCTTTTATTTCTTTTTCTTCTCTGATTGCTGTGGCTAGGACTTCCAAAACTATGTTGAATAATAGTGGTGAGAGTGGACATCCTTGTATTTTTCCAGATCCTCGAGGAAATGCTTTCAGTTTTTCACCATCGAGAATGATGTTTGCTGTGGGTTTGTTGTATATGGCCTTTATTATGTTGAGGTAGGTTCCCTCTATACCCACTTTCTGGAGAGTTTTTTTTATCATAAATGGGTGCTGAATTTTGTCAAAAGCTTTTTCTGCATCTATTGAGATAATCATATGTTTTTTATTCTTCAATTTGTTACTATGGTGTATCACATTGATTAGTTTTCATATATTGAAGAATCCTTGCATCCCTGAGTTAAACCCCACTTGATCATGGTGTATGATCCTTTTAATGTGTTGTTGGATTCTGTTTGCTAGTATTTTCTTGAGGATTTTTGTATGTATGTTCATCAGTGATACTGATGAAAGAAATCAAAGATGACACAGATGGAGAGATATACCATGTTCTTGGATTGGAAGAATCAATATTGTGAAAATGACTATACTACCCAAAGCAATCTACAGATTCAGTGCAATCCTTATCAAATTACCAATGGCACTTTTCACAGAATTAGAACAAAAATTTTACAATTTGCACAGAGACACAAAAGACCCTGAATAGCCAAAGCAACCTCGAGAAAGAAAAACAGAGCTGGAGGAATCACGTTCCCTGACTTCAGACTATGCTACAAAGCTACAGTAATCAAGACAGTATTGTACTGGCACAAAAACAGAAATATAGATCACTGGAACAGGATAGAAAGCCCAGAGATAAACCCACGCATCTATGATCACCTAATCTATGACAAAGGAGGCAAGAATATACAATAGAGAAAAGACAGTCTCTTCAGTAAGTGGTGCTGGGAAAACTGGACAGCTACATGCAAAAGAATGAAATTAGAACACTCCCTAACACCATACACAAAAATAAACTCAAAATGGATTAAAGACCTAAATGTAAAGCTGGACACTATAAAATTCTTAGAGGAAAACACGGCAAAACACTCTGTGACATAAATCACAGCAATATCTTTTTTGACCCACCTCCTAGAATAATGAAAATAAAAACAAAAATCAACAAATGGGGCCTAATTAAACTTAAAAGTTTTTGCATAGCAAAGGAAACCATAAGCAAGATGAAAAGACAGGCCTCAGAATGGGAGAAAATATTTGCAAACGAAGCAACTGACAAGGGATTAATCTCCAAAATATACAAACAGCTCATGCAGCTCAATATGAAAAAAATAAAAAACCCAATCAAAAAGTGGGCAGAAGGCCTAAACAGACATTTCTCCAAAGAAGACGTACTCATGGTCAATAGCATGAAAAGATGCTCAACGTCACTAATTATTAGAGAAATGCAAATCAAAACTACAACGAGATATCACCTCACACCAGTCAGAATGGCCATCATCAAACAAATCTACAAACAATAAATGCTGGAGAGGGTGTGGAGAAAAGGGAACCTTCTCACACTGTTGTTGGGAATGTAAATTGATACAGCCACTATGGAGAATAGTATAGCGATTCCTTAAAAAAACTAAAAGTAGAACCATCGTATGATCCAGTAGTCCCACTCTTGGGCATATACCTGAGCCATAATTCAAAAAGACACATGCACCCCAATGTTCATTGCAGCACTGTTTACAATATCCAGGACATGGAAGCAACCTAAATGTTCATCAACAGAGGAGTGCATAAAGGAGATGTGGTATATATATACAATGCAATATTACTCAGCCATAAAAAGGAATGGAATTGTGCCATTTGCAGAGATGTGGATAGACCTATAGTCTGTCATACAGTGAAGTAAGCCAGAAAGAGAAAAAAAATATTGTATAATACCTCTTATATGTGGAATCTAGAAAAATGATACAGATGGACTTATTTGCAAAGCAGAAATAGAGACACAGACTTAGAGAACAAATGTATGGATACCAAGGGGGAAAGGCAGGGGTGGGATGAATTGGGAGATTGCGATTGACATATATACACTACTATGCATAAAATAGGTAGCTAATGAGCACCTACTGTATATAGCACAGGGAACTCTCCTCATTGCTCTGAGGTGACCTAAATGGGAAGGAAATCCAAAAAAGAGGGGATATATGTATACGTATAGCTGATTCACTTTGCTGTATAGCAGAAACTAACACAACATTGTAAAGCAGCTATACTCCAATAAAAATTAATTTTAAAAGTTTTTAAAAAAAGAATACCAGGGCTTCCTTGGTGGCGCAGTGGTTGAGAGTCCGCCTGCCGATGCAGGGGACACGGGTTCGTGTCCTGGCCCGGGAGGATCCCACATGCCGCGGAGAGGCTGGGTCCGTGAGCCATGGCCGCTGAGCCTGCGCGTCCGGAGCCTGTGCTCCGCAACGGGAGAGACCACAGCAGTGAGAGGCCCGCGTACCACAGAAAGAAAACAAAAACAAAAACAAACAAACAAAAAAGTTCTAGAAGTGTGAACTGAATATGATGCATATTACATCACTAGAGGTACATCTAGAAGTCATAATTAGGAAAAACAAGGAAGGCAGTTACTAACTTCCCTGAACATATCTATTTTTAGTATTTATTATAATGGAATTATTTCAACTTTTCAGGTATCTTAGAATTTGAGTGTATGTGCTAATCCTGACTCTGGTGAAGTGTAAGATATGTGAAACTGAAATACAAGCTTTGAAATTTAAGTACATTTTCTATTGGCCACACCCAGGCACAAATTCTAATTAAACACAGCTTTGAGGATATTAACACTTATTTAAATTTTACAAAGCACTTTCACAACCATTTTCTTATTTGATCCTCACTATAGCTTTGTAGGGAGGAAAGTATTATCTCCATTTTATGGATAAGGAAAGGGAATCTTTGCTTGAAGACTGGCCCAAGGTAACTTGGCTAGTAAAAGAGCAGAAATAAAACCCAGCTCTTCTAATTCATAGGCCAGTGTTCTCTTTAGTATACTATGTTTTCTTTCATTAAGATTTGGGGAACAAATTCAATATATTTCTCTGATGAAGTGACTTTCAAATCAAAATGATCCTGTATAAATAGATAACATTTTAGAATGCTATAAATGGAAAAATCCAATAAATTAGCCTTATATCTAAATAATATCTGAAGCCCCAAACTACTTGCACTTATATTTGATGTGTGTGTGTGTGTGTGTACAGGGATAAATTCATAACTATATCTCTGCTCCTGATAACAAAATAATATTTTGTTGTTAGCATAATTTTTATTCGTATTGCCAATCTGTACCAGAAATAAATCCACTATAGGGACTTATCTTTTTCTTTTTTCTTGAACTGAGGTATTTCTTACAGACAATAAAGTACACAAATCTTAAGTGTACAGCTCAATGAAATTTTATGTATGTGCATCCTCCACCCATATCAAGACAGAACATTTCTGATCCCCCAGAAGTTTCTCTCTTGCCTCCTCTTAGTCAGTACCTTCTCCCAAGGGTAACAACTGCTTTGACTGCTATCATCATAGGTTAGCTTTTCCTGATTTCAAACTTTATATAAATAGAATTGTATTGTATGTAATGTTTTGTGTCTGGTTTCTTTTGTTTAACATAAGGTATGTGAGATCCATCTATGTTTTGCGTATAGTATTAGTTAGTTCTTTTTTGTAGCTGTGTACCATTCCCATGTGTTATTCACCACAATTTATTTATCCATTCCCCTTGTCTTAGTCAATTCAGGCTGCTGTAACAAAATTCCATAGACCGGGGGATTAAACAGCAAACATTTATTTCTCACAGTTTTGGAGGCTGGGAAGCCCAAGAACATGGAACCAGCAGATTAGGTGTCTGGTGAGGTCCCTCTTTCTGGATTGCAGATGGCCACCTTCTTGCTGTGTCCTTACATGCTGGAGAGAGATATCTCTTTGGTATCTCTTTTTATAAGGCCACTAATCCCTTTCATAACAGCTCCACCCACATGACCTAATTACCTCCTGAAGATCCCAAATACCATCACATGGGATTAGGGCTTCAACATATGAATTTTGGGAGGACACAAATATTTAGTCCATAACATCCGTGTTGATAGACATTTGTGTTTTTAGGTTTTGATTATTATGAATACAACTGCTATGAACATTTTTTACCATATCTTTTGGTGGACATGAGTGCTCATTTTTCTTGGATATAAAACTAAGAGTGGAATTGCTAGGGTAGGTGCAATAAAAAGACATTTTAACTGAATTAATTTAACTTAGAATAATTTAACTTAGTATTAATGAAAGAACTGATGGCAGATAATAAGAAAACCCACTTTATGAAGAGCCACTTTTAGGGATTAAAAATGGATCTGTGTTTTGTTTAGCAGATCAAGATTTTCTGCCTGTCAGATATTAGAGAGTATTTTTGTTGTGGTTGGAGGGTTGGGTCTTTCATGCTTGTGGGTAGATAGATATTTATTTTCCTCATGTCTGATACATAGAGTGCACATCAGGGCTGAGGAACCATTTTAATACAAGCTGTATCTTTCCTGGATGGGGTCAAATTGTCTTTTCTTGGGTAATATGGCTCAAATGATCATAAAATAACATTGAAAAATCAAGTTCACTTTACAGAAATCTGCCTTAGGATTAACTTGGGAGTACATCTTTTGTTTTGGAAGTGAAGATACACATATAATTTTATGTAATCCAACAATTTAACTCTGGCAGTATAATTTTACATTACATTGGAGGTAAAGAATTTTTAAACATCATATGTCTGCTAGCAACATTTACTAATGAAGTGTGATGTTGAAAGAGTGTGTGGAAAATTCCTGTGGTCTGGGAAGTGGGTGAGGTGGTTGTAAACAGAGGAGAAAACTGGAAAAGTGCTCCAAATGAAGAGTACTGTTTCTGGAAAGGATTCAGGATTTCTCCAGTTGTGCTGTACCACTGAGTGTGCTGTAAGACAGAGACTCACCTTAAACCCTTCCTTGACAAAGATGGTTACTTCAGGTTTTTGAGGATTTCTGTTTTGTTTTGTTTTGTTTCTTAACAGAATTTAATTTGATAATGAATGTAAAAAAAACCCAACTACATTACAGGCAATTACTTGTTGCACAGCTTGGTTTCTGCAAATAGTGGAATACCTAGACTTCCTCTTGGATGTATTTGAAACCCTTCAGGGGCTCCATGAAGCCTGGGTTAAGTCCAGAATTTTTACCAAGGCTTCCAAGACCAGCATCTCTCAGCCCTGCCTGCCTCATCAACTTCAATCTTTGACAGTCTCCATGTGGCATCACTATTCCACAGTCTCTCAGCCCTCAGTGTTTTGGTACATGTTTCTCCTCGGCCAGGAACGTCCTTCCCTTGCCCAAATTGCCTAACATTTATCCGTTAAGGCTAAGTCCTGCCATCATCTTTCTTCCCAAAGCCTTCTCTGTACCTTAGGCTGGCTTAGACAACCCTCTGCTGTTCTGCCCTAGCCCCCTGTGCAGACACTGACCATACTATATCAAAATGAACTCTCCTTCTCATTATCTTCCCATTAGACTTGAAATTGCTTAAAATATATTGCTATCCCCAGGGCCTAGCACAGTGCTGGTCATATGCTAGGCACTCAGCAAAGGATTGTTAAATTAATGTGTGGATGGACATATAAACCAGCTTTTGGACTTTAGTCAGTGTGCCCATTCATTCAATAAACAGTTGTTGGCCCTTAGGGGACAACTTACTGCAGGACACTATGATCAGAACTGTAGGAGATACAGAGATGAACACTACGTGGGCTGAGATGGGAATTCATTCCAATAGCAGAGAGATGACATGCCTGCAAATAACAATAATCTAGAGTAAAAAGTGCCCAGTGCCATAAAGGAGATATAAATAAAGGACTATAGAGGCTTAGAAGAAGGAGCAAGTATTTCTTGGTGGGAAAATTGAAGAGGAAGTGTTCATAGAGAAGGTAGTATTTGTGGTAGGACTTATGTGCAAGTAGGACATGAATGAGCGAAGAACCTCCAGTGTATCATGTGGTTTATATTGGCTGAAAAGAGTAGATCTCATGAAGGAGTAATGAGCAGTGGGGAACAATTAGAAATGTAGAATGTGGCCATATTGGAGAGGGCCTTAAATGCCAGACTGATGAATTTGTATTTGATTCCTATCAGTTGGAGCGATCTGGGAAGCTGGTGGAAATTTCTTAGCAGCGTAGTGACATGGGCAGAGAAATCCTTTAAGATTAATCTGGCAATGTTGTATTTTAGTGTTTTCTTAGTAAATCATTATTAGGTAATTAATTGCTAAGCTAATAATTAGTTTTACTAAATAGGGTGGAAAAACTCCAAGGCCTGTAGCTCCTTGACCTTTTTGCACTAGTCCTTTCTCACTGGAAATGTAGATGAGGTAAGAAATCATATGACCAATTAGTTTTCAGAAATGAAAATTGAAATCGACAGAGGAAAGAAACACTATCAAGTCAGAAATGGCTCATTAAAATGCATAGACATATAAAGTGATATTTGCTTAGGAACCATGTCCAAAACATTGCCTGCAGCTGTCTGGAAAAGTCCGGACACAGTATATGAATTATATTGTTAATATTTATTCCTTTGGGGGTAGTTTAGATCACTTCCAGTTAAAAATAACTCTAGTGTTCTAACCTCAGACTGTCTACTCTTACTCTCCCCTATAAACAGTGGGTACTGAATTGTCAGTCTGCTTTATGGGATATTATATAACCAGAGCATCTGGTTTCTTGCCACCTTAGGTCAGGCCTTCAACACTTCATGCCTGGATTATTACAACTTTCTCATTGGTCTCCCTCTCTCCAGTGCTTCAAATCTAGCTTTTATCCTAACAGCAAGGTATAGTGGGAAGAATACTGAATGGAGAGTAAGATTAACTCAGTTTGAATCCTGGTTATACTGTTCATTAACTATATAACCCTGGGCAAGTCATATCACCTGAGACTCAGTTCCTCAACTCTAAAATGAAAGTAATGATCCTTGCCCTGGCTATCCCAAGGGGCTGTCACAGGGTCATGTGAAAGTGCTCTGAAAACTGTTAATGGCTTTACCGAGACTTTGGACTATACTGCCTGGCTTTCCAGCCTCCACAATCCAGTCCTAAGCCACCTATCTAATCTCTTTGCTCAGTATTCTCTGGAACCTGTCCCTGTCTCTGACACACATGAGGTGTTCCTCTCATCTGGAATATTCTCCCCTCTTATCTCTGCTCATCCATATCCAAGCAATAATTTAGGGACCAGTCCAAATCCTGCATCGTCCTCGAAATCTTCCCTGATGACTCCAATGCTGACTGACTTCCCCCTTTTCTGAATTTTGACAGCACTTAGTTATTATCAACACTTGCCTATATACATTACCTTGTATTTTTAGCTATTTCATTTACCTAAGGCTCATATGCTTAACTAGATTATGATTTTATGATGCCTTAGCTTGTTTATTTAACATTTAGTGAATGTTTATAAGGATGTTTCCTCTGTGTTCCTCACAGAACCACGTACGGAACTTAATAAATAATTGCCGCCTCAATTACTTAGAAATTCACATACAGGCTCTCTTAAGAAAGAGACAAGTGAACCCATCTTCTCTTCCAAGCACTTGGAGTACCCCTCCTAACAACCCACGCCACCTCCACCTCCTACAGAATCATAGAAATGCCATTAGAATAGGACTGTCCAATAGAACTGTGATGATGGAACTATTCTACAGCTGTGCTGTCCAATATGGTAGCCACTAGCTGCACGTGGCTATTGAGTGCTTGAAATGTGGTTAAGGCAACTAACTGAATTTTTGGTTGTATTTAATTTGAATTAATTTAATTGTAGATAGCTGCACGTGGCTAGTGGCTACTGTACTGGATAGCATAGGTCTAGACCAGTGCTAAGAATTGTTATCCAGCTCTTTATTTTCAAAATTCTTGGTTGTCAGAAAAGCAGGGCACTGGAAGGAAGAGAAATGAAGATGGGTGCAGGACCTATGCACAGATGAGCAGAGGCTGGGAAGACCAGGACACTAAGTGGACCCAGGAGGAAGGGGATGAAGGTACATTTTAGGCTGAGTTTTGTTTTTCTGGATTCCTCCTGTTTTCCTAGGCTCTGCTAATCAACCTGCCATCTACGATGCCCGTCTACATGATCCCTATGCAGGTTGATTTTCCTCTTCGCTCTTTTTTTTTTTAACCTCTCATTCCTTTGTCAACCAAATCCATGACTCCAACAGGTTCTGGCTGGATCAAGATTATTATCCCCCTATCCCCAACCATGTTTTTCTGCTACCATTTCATCACCCACACTTGAAAACTGCAACTTATTTTTGACTCTCTCTCTTTCTCACTCTTCCCAGACCCATCCCACATGCAGTTGCTTGTCAGATCCTTTTGGTGTTCCCCCATACAGGAGTTTCCTCCCTTCCCCCATCCCACTTATATCTTATTTCCATTAAGGTTCAGCTCTGATGCCACCTTTTCAAGGTTGTTGAAGATCCATTCATTCCCAGATTAATCATTTGTTGCCTTCCACATCACCTTCCTTTCTTTTTTTTAGATTGAAGTATAGTCGATTTACAATATTAGTTTCAGGTGTACAGCATTGTGATTCAGTACTTTTACATATTATACTCTGTTAAAAGTTATTACAAGACAATAGCTATAATTCCCTGTGTTATACAGTATATCCTTGTTGCTTATCTATCTTATACATAATAGCTTTTATCTCTTAATCCCATACCCCTAATTTGCTCTTCCCCCCTTCCCTTTCCCCTTTGGTAACCATTAATCTGTTTTCTATATCTGTAAGTCTGTTTCTGTTTTACATATATATTTGCTTGTATTTTTTTATATTCCACATATAAGTGATATCATACAGTATTTGTATTTGTCTAATTTATTTCACTAAGGGTAATATTCTCTAGGTCCATCCATGTTGCTGGAAATGGCAGTATTTCATTCTTTTTTATGACTGAGTAATATTCCATTGTATATATATACCATATCTTCTTTATCCATTCATCTGTTGTTGGGCACTTGGGTTGCTTCCATATCTTGGCTATTGTAAACAGTGTTGCTATGAACATTGGGGTGTATGTATCTTTTTGAATTAGTGTTTTCGTTTTTTCCAGGTGTATACCCAGGAGTAGAATTGCTGGATCATATGGTAGTTCTATTTTTAATTTATTGAGGAACCTTCATACTGTTCTTCATAGAGGCTGCATCAATTTACATTCCCACCAACAGTATACAAGGGTTCCCTTTTCTTCACATCCTCTCCAACATTTATTATTTGTAGGCTTTTTGATGATAGCCATTCAGGTATGGAGTCATATCTCCTTGTTGCTTTGATTTGCATTTCTCTGATAACTAGTGATGTTGAGCATCTTTTCATGTGCCTGTTAGTCATCTGTATGTCTTCTTTGGAAAAATGTCTATTCAGGTCTTCTGCTCATTTTTTAGTTGGGTTGTTTGTTTTTTTGATATTGAGTTATATGAGCTCTTTGTATATTTTGGATATCAACCCCTTGTTGGTCATATCATTGGCAAATACTTTCTCCCATTCGTAGTTTATCTTTTCATTTTGTGGATGATTTACTTTGCTGTACAAAAGCATTTAAGTTTAATTAGGTTCCATTTGTCTATTTTTGCTTTTATTTCTTTTGCCTTAGGAGACAGACCCGTAAAAATATTGCTAAAATTTATGTCAAAGAGTGTTCTACCTATGAGCTCTTCTAGGAGTTTTATGGTTTCAGGTCTTACATTTAGATCTTTAATCCATTTTGAGTTTATTTTTGTATGTGATGTGAGGAAATGTTCTAATCTCATTGTTTTACATATAGCCATCCAGTTTTCCCAGCACCACTTATCGAAGAGACTGTCTTTTCTCCATTGTATATTCTTGCCTTCTTTGGTGTAGATTAATTGACCATAGGTGCGTGGGTTTATTTCTGAACTCTCTATTCTATTCTGTTTATCTATATGTTGGTTTTTGTGCCAGTACCATACTGTTTTGATTGCCATAGCTTTGTAGTATAATTATGAAGTCAGGGAGTATGATACCTCCAGATTTGTTCATTTTTCTCAAGATTGCTTTGGCAAGTCATGGTCTTTTGTGGTTCCATATGAATTTTATTTGTTCCAGTTCTGTGAAAAAAAATGTCATGGGTATTTTGATAGGAATTGCATTAAACCTATAGATTGCTTTGGGTAGGATGGCCATTTTAACAAATATTAATTCTTCCAATCCAAGAGCACAGTGTATCTTTCCATTTCTTTGTATCATCTTCAGTTTCATTCAGAATGCTTTATAGCTTTCAGAGTATAGGTCTTTCACCTCCTTGGTTAAGTTTATTTGTAGATAATTTATTCTTTTTAATGCAATTTTAAAGGGAGGTTTTTTTTTCTTACTTTCTCTTTCTGATAGTTCATTATTAGTGTACAGAAAAGCAACAGATTTCTATGTATTAATCTTGTATCCTGCAACTTTGCCAAATTCATTTATTAGTTCTAATAGTTTTGGGGTGGAGACTTTAGGGTTTTCTGTATAAAGTAGCATGTCATCTGCAAATAGTGACAGTTTTACTTCTTTCCATCCAATTTGGATACTTTTATTTCTTTTCCTTGTCTGATTGCTGTGGCTAGGACTTCCAGTACTATGTTAAATAGTGGAGAGAATGGGCATTCTTGTCTTGTTCCTGAATTTAGAGAAAAGGCTTTTAGCTTTTTACTGTTGAATATGATGTTAGCTGTGGGTTTGTCATAAATGGCCTTTATTGCATTGAGATATGTTCCTGCTATACCTAATTTGATGAGAGTTTTTATCATGAATGGATATTGAACTCTGTCAAATGCTTTTTCTGCATCTATTGAGATAATCGTGATTTTTGTCCTTCCTGTTGTTAATATGGTGTATCTCATTGATTGATTTGCAAATTTGAACCATCTTTGTGTCCCTGGAATAAATCCAACTTGAATAAATCCAACTTGATTATGGTATATGATCCTTTTTATATATTGTTGGATTCAGTTTGCTAATAGTTTGTTGAGGATTTTTGCATGTACATTCATCAAAGATACGGGCCTGTAATTTTCTTTTCTTGTAGCATCTTTTTGTGGTTTTGGTATTGGAGTAATCGTGGCATTGTAGAAAGAATTTGGGAGTGTTCCATCCTCTTAATTTTTCAGAATAGCTTGAGAAGGAGAGGTGTCAGTTCTTCTTTATATGCTTGGTAGAATTTCCCCGTGAAGCCATCCAGTCTTGCAGTTTTGTTTGCTGGGAGTGTTTTTTTTTTTTTTTAATTACAAATTCAATTTCGCTACTAGTGATCAGTGGATTCAAATTGTCTGTTTCTTCTTGATTCAGTCTTAGCAGGTTGTATGTTTTTTGAAATTGGTCCATTTATTCTAGGTTGTCAATTTGTTGGCATATAACTATTCATAGTATTCTCTTATGATTTTTTGTATCTCTGTGGTATGGATGTCATTTCTCCTCTTTTCATTTCATATTTATTTGGGTCCTCTCTCTTCTTGGTGAGCCTGGCTAAAGGTTGATCAATTTTGTTTATATTTTCAAAAAAACAGTTCTTGGTTTCATAGATCTTTTCTATTGTTTTTTATCTCTATTTTATTTATTTCCTCTCTGATCTTTATTATTTCCTTCATTCTGCTGACTTTGGGCTTTGTTCTTTTTTTTAACATCTTTATTGGAGTATAATTGCTTTACAATGGTGTGTTAGTTTCTGCTGTACTGTTTGTTCTTTTTCTAATTCCTTTAGGTGGCATGATCGGTTGTTTATTTGAGATTTTTCTTGTTTCTTGAGGAAGGCCTGTATTGCTATAAACTTCCTTCTTTGAACTGCTTCTGCTACATCCCATAGATTTTGGAATGTTGTTTTTCCATTTTCCTTTGCCTCAAGGTATTTTCTGATCTCCTCTTTGATTTCTTCATTGACCTGTTGGGTTTTTAGTAGCATGTCATTTAGTTTCCATGTGTTTGTGATTTCCCCATTTTTCTTCCTGTCATTGATTTCTAGTTTCATACTGTTGTGGTCAGAAAAAATGCTTGATATAATTTCTATCCTCTTAAGTTTGTTGAGACTTGTTTTGAGGCCTAGCATGTGATCTATCCTGGAGAACATTCTGTGTGCACTTGAAAAGAATGTGTATTGCTGTTTTTCATTGTAATGTCCTGTAGATATATATTAAGTCCAACTGGACTATTTTGTCATTTAAGACCACTGTTGCCTTATTGATTTTCTGCCTGGATGATCTGTCCATTGATGTGAGGTGGTAAAGTCCCCTACTATTATTTATTATTGTCAATATCTCCTTTTATGTTTGTTAGTCTTTGCTTTATATATTTAGGTGCTCCTGTATTGGGTACATATATGTTAACAAATGTAATATCCTCTTCTTGTATTGATCCCTTTATTATTATTATATAATATGCTTCTTTGTCTTTTGTTATAGCTTTTGTTTTAAAGTCTATTTTGTCTGATATGAGTATTGCTACCCCCGCTTTCTTTCTGTTTGCATGAAACATCTTTTTCCATCCCCTCACTTTTATTCTATGTGTCTTTATCCCTGAAGTGAGTCTTCTGTAGGCAGCATATTGAAGGGTCTTGCTTTTTATCTAATCAGCCACCCTATGTCTTTTGATCAGAGCATGTAGTCCATTGACATTTAAAGTAATTATTGATAAGTATGTACTTATTGCTATTTTATTACTTGTTTTCCACTTGTTTTTGTAGTTATTCTCTTTTCATTTCTTCTTTTTGCTTCTTCCCTTGTGGTTTGAGGATTTTCTTTAGCAGTGTGCGTGTGTTCCTTTCTTTTTAGTTTTTGTGTATTTATTGTAGGTTTTTGATTTGTAGTTACCATGAGGTTCATATATGCTGACCTATAATTATATCTACTTGTTTTAAAGTAGTAGTCATTTAAGTTCAAACACATTCCAAAAGATCTACATTTTTTACTTCCCTGCCCTACATTTTTTTTTTTTTTTTTTTTTTTGCGGTACGCAGGCCTCTCACTGCTGTGGCCTCTCCCACTGCGGAGCACAGGCTCCGGACACGCAGGCCCAGTGGGCATGGCTCATGGGCCCAGCCGCTCCGCAGCATGTGGGATCCTCCCAGACCAGGGCACGAACCTGTGTCCCCTGCATCGGCAGGCGGACCCTCAACCACTGCGCCACCAGGGAAGCCCCATTTTGTGTTTTTTGATGTCATATTTTACATCTTCAATCTTATCCCTTTACTGTTTACTGAAGTTATAGTTGCTTTTACAATTTTTTGTTTTTTAATCTACATACTGGCTTATTTAAGTGTTTGATTCTCAATCCTTACTATATATTTGCCTTTCCTAGTGGGATTTTCCCTTTCCTATAGATTCTTACTTCTTTTTCATTTAGAGAAGACCCTTCAGATTTCTTTTACGGTAGGTTTAGTATTGATGAACTCTTTTAGTTTTTGCATATCCGAGAAGTTATTTATCTCTCCTTGTAAATGATAATCTTGATGGGTAGAGTATCCTAGGTTGCAGGTTTTTCCCTTTCAGCACTTTGAATATATTATGTCACTCCCTTCTGGCCTGCAAGGTTTCTGCAAAGAAATAGCTGATAGCCTTATGGGGGTTCCCTTGCATATGACTCTTTGTTTTCCTCTTGCTGCCTTTAGAATTCTCTCTTTATCTATAACTTTTGCCATTTTAATTATGATATGTCTTGGTGTGGGTCTGTTTGGGTTCATCTTGTTTGGGGCCCTCTGTGATTCCTGTACCTGGATATCTGTTTCCTTCTTCAGGTTTGGGGAGTTTTCAGGCATAATTTCTTCAAGTACATTTTTGGTCTGCTTTTCTCTCTCTTCTCCTTCTGGAACCCACATAATGCAAATGTTTGGATGCTTAGTGTCCCAGAGATCTCTTCAATTGCTTTAATTTTTAAAAATTTGTTTTTCTTTCTGCTGTTCTGATTGTGTGGTTTCCATTATTCTGTCTTCTAGATCACTTATGTGTTCCTCTGTATTACTTTGTCTGCTATTCATTCCTTCTAGTGTGTTTTTTATTTCAGCTGTTGAATTATTCATTTCTGATTGGGTTTTTTTTATATTTTCTAGTTCCTTGTTGAAATGGTCACTGTTTAGATCAATTCTTTTCCCTAATTCAGTTAACATTTTTATTACCAATGTTTTGAATTCTTTATGTGGTAAATCGTTTATTTCCGTTTCATTATTTATTTTTCAGGGGCTTTCTCTTGCTCTTTCAATTAAGAGTAGTTATTCTGCCTTTTCATTTTGCTTAACTTTCTTGCGTCTGTGATTTAGGTGAAACAGTTATCTATTGCAGTCTTGAAGGTGTATTTTTCTGTGGGACCATCTCTATACAGACTGTGTATGCCAGATGCCTTTGGTGGGAGAGCTGGATTTGATGTGAATGCAAGTCACATCATTCCTCAGGGTGTGCTGGCAGCTATCACCTTTGTAGCTGGTGTGGCTGGAGCTATAAGGGCTAGAGCTGGAGGTGGGTGTGAGGTGGGACTTCCTCTCTGCTCAGTGGCTGTCACCACCCTCTTGGGGGTGGGGCCTGAGCTAACTCTGTTCCCTTTAAGTGTGTATTTTTCCCTCTCCCCACACCAGGACCTTTGCCCCAGAGGAGGAGAGTGCTGAAGCAAGCGGGGCCATGCGCTGACAAAGGTCTAATGCACTGCCTGTATAGGTGTCTGTGGCTCCACATAGCCTCAGGTGCAGATCCCCTTTGTTCCTCACAGCCTCTGCCACCCCTGCCCTGTTGTGGAACTGCCCTACAGGAAAGACGGTGCCTGTGTGAACTCTCCATGTATATTGGGAGGTTAGATGTGGTGCAGCAGCCACTGTCAGAGATCTGGGGGGCTTCTGAGGCACTGCTTGAGTAAGAGCTAAGAGTAGCTCCACTCTGGGACTGGGTCACCTCTGTGTCCCATAGTTGAGTCTTTTCCTCGTCATGGGCACCCCAGATCCAGTCAGTGCTGTGGCATGGGTTGAGCGGGGCTAGAGTATTCACTGAGCTTGGGCTGGCGGGCACGGCAAGGCAGTCACGGGAAACCCAGCAGCTGCTAGGGCAGACCTCTCTCTGCCCTGCCTTAGGGGCAGTTCCCCATTGTCTCTCACAGCTGGTCACTGTCCCCAGCCTCAGCTGCTCCCACCCTGTTGTAGAACTGCTCCTCAGGGCAGGCAGGGCCCTTGTGGTCACTCTGTGTGTATTGGGGTGGGGGAGTGAGCTGTGGTGGGGTGGCTGCCATCAGAGATCTGGGTGGCTTCTGGGACGCTGCTTGAGGAAGTGTCAACAATGGCCACTGCCGCCCCACCCAGGCTCCACCCCACGACTCAGTCACCTCTGCATCCCATGGTCAAGTCTTTTCTCTGGTCGTGGCTACCCCAGATCCAATTGGAGTGCTGTGGCATGGAATGAGTGGGATGGAAGCATTGCTCGGTTCTTCAGGCTGAGGTGCATGGCTAGCTGGTCGTGGGAAAACCAGCCGCCTCAGAGCAGATCGATCTCTGCCCTGCCTCGGGGACAGCCAACGTGCATGCACTCTTCACAAGTGGAGTCCAGTCTTGTTTGTCTAGCTGTCCTCCAACCAGCCGAGGGGCCTTGTCTCCTCCACAAAGAACCCCAGCTCTGGGACACCCAGTCTGTGGCTCAACCTGATCACTCCCCAGGGTGGGTGTCGACCCATGCGACCTCCCTTTTCCTCTGATTCCCCTCCCAGGGGCACGGGTCTCAACCTGATCACTTTTCTTCCCTTCCTACTGGATTATGTGTGGATCGTTCTTACAATCTTGGTTGTACAGGAGTGCTTCTGCCAGTTTCCAGGGGTTTTTTTAAAATTAATTAATTAATTAATTTATTTTTGGCTGCGTTGGGTCTTTGTTTCTGCATGGGGGCTTTCTCTAGTTGCGGCGAGAGGGGGCTACTTTTCGTTGTGGTGCGTGGGCTTCTCGTTGTGGTGGCTTCTCTTGTGGAGCACGGGCTCTAGGGGCGTGGGCTTCAGTAGTTGTGGCTCTCGGGCTCTAGAGCGCAGGCTTATTAGTCGTGGCACAGGGGCTTAGTTTCTTCTCAGCATGTGGGATCTTCCCGGACCAGGGCTCGAACCCGTGTCCTCTGCATTGGCAGATGGATTCTTTTCTTTTTTATTTTAATTAATTAATTAATTTTTAATTTTTGTCTACGTTGGGTCTTCGTTGCTGCATGTGGGCTTTCTCTGGTTGCCGTGAGCGGGGGCTACTCTTCCTTGTGGTTCATGGGCTTCTCATTGCGGTGGCTTCTCTTGTTGCAGAGCATGGGCTCTTGGTGCACAGGCTTCAGTAGTTGTGGCACGTGGGCTTCAGTAGTTGTGGCTCACGGGCTCTAGAGTGCAGGCTCAGTAGTTGTGGCACATGGGCTTAGTTGCTCCATGGCATGTGGGATCTTCCCAGACCAGGGCTCGAACCCATGTCCCCTGCCTTGGCAAGTGGATTCTTAACCACTGCACCACCAGGGAAGTCCCTCCAGTTAGTTCTAGTGAGAATTATTCCACATGTAGATGTATTTTTTATGCTTTTGTGGGGGGAGGTGGGCTCCATGTCTTCTTACTCCACCATCTTGATCTCTTCTCTCTCACTTTCCTTTCTTATAGGACTTATTGTTGTTAGTTGTTTCCAGACCTATCCTCTCTACTAGATTAAAAGCTTTTGGAGGATGGAGGCTACATCTCAGTGATGTCTTATTCTCTGTGCTTAGCACATAGTAGGTACTCTGTAAAAATTTATGGAATGAGTATATTAATGTATATTCAGCCCTTACCATACCTGTCTGACGTGAACATTTTCTTATGTTTTTGAAGCTGTGACCTGATAGTATGTTAAATGTGTATGTATTAAACTAGTGAATATAACAAAAAGGAGACGGACTGACAGATATAGAGAACAAGCTAGTGGTTACTAGTAGGGAAGGGCAAGATAAGGGTCGGGGATTAAGAGGCGCAAACTACTATGTATAAAATATAAGCTACAAGTACATATAATACAAAACAGGGAACATAGCCAATATTTTATAATAACTATAAATGGAATATAACCTTTAAAAATTGTGAATCACTGTGTTGTACACCTGAAACTTAAATAATATTGTACATCAACTATACCTCAGTTTTCTAAAAAATTCAAAAAATGTATCGCTGAGAAGGCAGTTTTGGAAGCAGCAGTATCCTGGAGTGCTTTTAAAATAGGGTGATCTACAAGGAAGATATGCTGTGGTGCCTCAGGCTTTTTCTGGCCCTGAGATTCTGTGACCTTTTGATTTCATTTTAGAGTGATTGTGTTGTTTGTGGGGCACAAACCCCACAGAATCTGGGAGCCTTGATGTACAAGTTTTGTTAAGCCCTATCAGAAAATCTTGTTTAAAATGATTTTTTCTTCATTTACTTGCAGTTTTACAAAATAATCCTTAGAAATATAGTCACTGGAAAGCAAATTATTTATTTATTTATTTGCGGTACGTGGGCCTCTCACTGTTGTGGCCTCTCCCATCGCGGAGCGCAGGCTCAGCGGCCATGGCTCACGGGCCTAGCCGCTCTGCGGCATGTGGTATCTTCCTGGACCGGGGCACGAACCCGTGTCCCCTGCATCGGCAGGTGGACTCTCAACCACTGCGCCACCAGGGAAGCTCCCTGGAAAGCAAATTATTAAAGTAAGTTATCAGCAAAAATGGCAGAATGAGGACTTCTGAAAATTCTACCCATAATAGAAATGACAAGAATTGGCAAAAATGATCAGAATCAACTTTTGCAGCACTCTGGAAATTAACCAAAGGCTTGCACCAATCTGGGGAGTATTTATTCATGAAAAACGGCTGCATTTTGGTAAGAATAGTAAGCTTTGTGGCGTTTTCACTTGCGCTATGCCCATCCTTTGCTCTCCAGCTCTGCAGTAGCCTTGAGAATCCACAGCCTGCAGCCATAGGGAAAGCCAGCAACCTGGTAGCCCCTGGAGGACGCAGAACACAGTTGGAGCTCCTGTCAAGCCTCATTTCTAGAGAATTGTCATTATTTGATCTGTCTGACAATTCCCGGAAGACCCCACTTACAAGACTTGTATTTATTTGTCCTGACTTGGAGGTACAGAAAGCCTTCCCTGCCGGGGCTTTTTTGGAAAATTATTAGAGGCAATTGATTAACTTCACAGCTGTTTGAGGAGTAGATAACCAAAAAGTTTAAAAGGTAAAGCTAAGGAATAATATATCCACTGGGGCTTTGAAAAGTTCAGGCATATTCCTGGGAATATGGGAGGACCACATGCATGTTCAGGGCTATGTTCATTCCCAAGGCTGTGCGCATGCTCAGGAAAGACCTGAGAAGGCCCTCAGCTCTCACTCTGGCTATCCTCGAGCTCTGTACAAGCAGAAAGGGAAAACTAAGGCAGAGTTAATCAACTGCCTGGCTGACTGTTGAAGGCATGCCCCAACATGTACACAGAGCCACTTGGCCAAGACTGGGAGACTTTTTGGTTCCAGGAGTTTATGGAAACCTTTTTATGAATTATTAGTTGACTACGAAGCTAACCCAGCAGAGACTTCGGTGCAATAATTATTAAAGTAGAATGGAACAGAGTGAAGCCTATTGTCTATCGGACCTTGTAGAAGCTAATTCTTGGTCCACCAAGCTGCAGTATTTGCAGCTCTGCCTGTACAGTTCTATGTCTTTATAAACAGGCTGAAAGGGCAAGGAACTCATATGGGGCTGATGTCTTGTTTGTTAATTTTAAGACAAGACAAAAGTAGTTTTCGAAAATTTTTTTCCAAAGGATTGCCGTTAGTGAGAAGTGATTTGTTTGGAAATGCCATTTCACTTCTGCGCCCCAGCCACATCCCAGCTGGCTTCTTCGTCTCTTGGAGGTCTTCTTGTGGAAGACCAATTCCTCTCTCCTCCCCGGACTCCCATTTATATACTCTCCCTGTGTTACTGCCCTTTGCTTCTGTTAATCTCATCTTCTGTTCTGGCTTTTCATTTGTTTCATCCATGTAGCTTTCAATTCAGGCTGGCTATGGCCTGACACACTGCATTCTGGGAGTCTGTTTTTTAAGAGGAGAATCAGGCAGAATAGAGACTGTAGTGCCCTTTCTGCTGGCCTTGGGGGGTGGTGTGGAAGAGCAAGAGGAAAATTCTTTGGCTACCATTTTGGTCAGAGCCATCTCAGATGAAGCAGTGCAGTTCTCACAGGCTTTAAGGGGCTGTACTAATTTGACCAGATAGCTGGGCAATGACTCACTGAGACAGGGTTGGCGATAGAAAAATGTTTCTTTTTTCAGCCAGTACTAAAAAAAGACCCAAGGCTTATATGCATACATGCTGTACATTCATCCAGTGCCACCCTTCCTCATCCCTACCAGGGGAATGCCAGAGAGGTTGCCCCTTTCCCACACTCCTCGCAAGCTACTTATTTCCTGACTTCTTTTTTCTCTTTTCTATGCTACACTGGATGTTCATCTTAAGCTGATTTCTCTCGCCTGTGAGGGGTGTAGAGTAGGGTGGGGAGGTACACAGTGTGATTTATGCCACCTCAGTCCACCACCTCCTGGGGATGGCCTGACCTGGATGATCATTTTTAGCCTGCTGTTTCCTGGGCATGGGCCAGGGGCTGAGGCCAGTGGCAGAAAGGCTAAGACGGCACAAGCTCCCTGGCAGATTCGGCAGTGATGAGTTTTCACTGGGGAATGAAATGGCTGTCTCATTTCTAACTTCTTTAGGTTTGAAATACTGCCAAGGCTGTAACCCTAATGATTAAAACATCTTGAGGAGAAAGGCTACCTAAATCCCTGAAAGATTGGACTTCTGGAATGTGTTTCAAGAAAGGCAGTATCCCTGGGTAGCTGTGTTTCTAAAATTTTAACTTCAAACAAATTATAACTTCAATTTATACAAATTATACAAAGTATAACATCAGCCTCCAACCACGTAACCTGTTTTCATGATCAGATAAGACTCATTTATACTTAAGAACATTTATTTCTATGAAAACAGCATGCCTTAGAAAACAAAGCCAAAAGAAAGCAATTTGTCCTTTCAAGTGAGCTTAAACACATCCCACGATGCCATTTTTTATAGGAAACTATTCCCCTGGTGCTCTTAGGGACTGGTCTGGGAGAGTCCCTGCAGCTACTTGTATCTGCACAAAATGACCCCTACTCTGTCTGAGCTCCCCTCCCCATAGGGGCTGGGAGCCTCCAAGAGCTGAGAAGAGAAGGTGTGTGTTGAGTTGTCTCAGCTTTGAACTTGAAATATGATTTGTCATTGAAATAACACCATAAACTACGATATATACTAGCAATTTGATTTTTCTGGTTACAGGTTAAGATAGATTTTTCTGGGCTGGCTTGGAAACTTATTTACCTACAATATTCTTTCTCTCAGAAAATTACTTAAAGGGAACTTTTGCAATAAGACTCCTTCATAAATCAGTCTCGACTCTTTTAGCAGACCCTTTCTCCGCAGGTGGTACAAAAGTGAATATTAACATATCTCGCATTACATGGCCATAAGTTCTGAGACTGTGGCCTGTGAACTTATGAGATTTAATTGTATTTTGTTCAGTTGCTTTCTCTTGAGAGAGAGTCACTTGTGAATCCCAAGAACAAGTTATATTTATCGGCAGCTTCAAGATTCTTCTTTGCAGAAGTTATAAGTGAATAAAATGGTAAATGAAAGTACTGTTAAAACATCTGGTCTTCCAGCTAAAATATTACGTTTTCACTGTTGTATAGTCTTTCAGGCTTATCATAACCCCCTTCTAAGCCACTGGCCGCTAGAAACCTCACAATATTCCCTGTGATGTGGACAGGGGTTAGGTATGCAGGTATTATTGTGCCACCTGCTACAGTCACACTAGGAGAAGCTGGAAAGTGACTATTTACAAAGAAAGCCCCATTGGAAAAAAAAGTTTGACATAGCTGTGATCAAAAAATTATTCAGAGATGGTGCCACATGGGACCATGAGAAAGGGAAGGTCAAAATAGGTGGTCAAGAGGAAATTCCTCTACTAAAGAATTTTCAGGCCTTGTGAGTGTCTTTGTTCCTCAAGGAAAAGGATTTGCTTCCATTAAATTCTAGCCAGCCACCTTTTACCTTCAGGACAAAGGTAATAATCAGTAAACCAAAGAAGCAAGCCCTCTGTATTAAATTTTGCCTAAGTTTCTTTCTTTTTCTTTCAGTTTTATCCAAGTATGAAAACCAGATTACTATTTTCGCTGACTACCTAGAAGAATTTCCAGATACAGATGAGCTGGTATGGATCTTGGGGAAACAGCATCTTCTTAAAACCGGTAAGGTTTGGTAGCATTGGACTGTGAGAACCCAAATGAGGTGGGTGCCCAGGGTTAAGGTCCTATCCTGTTTTCCTCCTTGGGTTGATAAGGGTTAATGCTACTCCTAGGCGGATTTACCTGACAACCAGAGGAGTTTTAAGCCTCAGGCCCCTTGCTTGCATGCAAGGTCCCTTCTAAGGCCCTGAGAGGCCCTAGCAGCGTGTTCACATGGTCATTGGTATTTGTACGATTTGAAAAAGTCATGTATTTTTGTTCTTTTCCTTAAAGGAGAACCCCCAGATTCTATAAGCCTCGGGTTTCAAAAAACATGGACCTGCTCCTGGTATCACTAACCAGTATCTAGTCTTTGATGACTGGGCTACATACTTCTCATTCCTCTCACGTCCTTTTCTATCTAGATGAAAAACACTGCCACCCAAGGGACTTCTAAACAGCCCATGGCTGTTTAGAAGTCAGCAAGAATATCAGACACTGAGAAGTCTTATAGTTTTAGAGCTTTTGCTGACTGCAGCACTGTCTCCGTTTATTCTGATTTTGTATAGAACTTTTTACCCACTGCAACTAGAGGGAAAGGAGGCTTGGATTTTTCTTCTTTACCCTTACTCTCTTATAGATTGGGAAAGACCTTTTCACCTGAAACTGCTAACAACCCAGCACATAGATAAAGCCTGAACTTGGAGAGAGGCAGCTCTGATTTTTGTTTCTGAGGAGAGATCCTCTTTGGAGGCCCTAGCATGGCGGGAGGGACAGAAGAAGCTGATCAAAAGGCAGGAGGGGGGACTTCCCTGGCAGCTCAGTGGTTAAGACTCTGCGCTTCCAATGCAGGGGGCGTGGGTTCAATCCCCGGCTGGGGGACTAGGATCCCACGTGCCACACGGCATGGCCAAAAAATTAAAAAAATTAAAAAAAAAAAAGGCAGGAGAGGAAGTTAGCATCTCTTAACTCCATCTGAGTCTGGCTTCATCCTTTTGATTGGAGAATCCTGAATAGTAGAGAGCACCTAGTGCTAGCAATTAGGAGACCTTTTGTATTCAGGCTCTTCTACCTTGGATAATTCACTTTCTCTTTCCACATCTTAACTCCTTTCACCAGTAGTTAACTGGAGGGGGACTGGAGATGATCTCTTCTAGTTCAGCATTCCATGACAACAGGGATCCCCAAGTTGCCATATATGCCCATTTTCTTTTTTTTAACATCTTTATTGGAGTATAATTGCTTTACAATGGTGTGTTAGTTTCTGCTTTATAACAAAGTGAATCAGCTATACATATACATATATCCCCATATCTCCTCCCTCTTGCATCTCCCTCCCACCCTCCCTATCCCACCCCTCTAGGTGGTCACAAAGCACCAAGCTGATCTCCCTATGCTATGCGGCTGCTTCCCACTAGCTATCTATTTTACATTTGGTAGTGTATATATGTCCATGCCACTCTCTCACTTTGTCCTAGCTTACCCTTCCCCCTCCCCGTGTCCTCAAGTACATTCTCTATGTCTGCGTCTTTATTCCTGTCCTGCCCCTAGGTTCTTCAGAACCATTTTTTTTTTAGATTCCATAATTATGTGTTAGCATATGGTATTTGTTTTTCTCTTTCTGACTTACTTCACTCTGTATGACAGTCTCTAGGTCCATCCACCTTGCTACAAATAACTCAATTTTGTTTCTTTTTATGCTGAGTAATATTCCATTGTATATATGTGCCACATCTTCTTTATCCATTTCATCTGTCGATGGACACTTAGGTTGCTTCCATGTCCTCAAATATGCCCATTTTCAAATGTTAGGCTGGAAAAGGCCTTTCAAGGTGAAATTATTATTAAAATGTCTATACAACTTTTCCCCAGACTTTCTAGCATATAGGCAAGCTGGAAGACATAGAGAATATCAGAGGAAGGAGTGAGTGGCGTGAGCATTTGAGAGGAGGGAATATAATAACAGCTAACATTTACCTCAGGCTTACTGCATACTGTACCATGTAAGCTACTACTTTCCATGTAGTGTTATCTTGTTGAATACTCATAAGTCTATGAAGTAGGTACGATCACTCTCCCCATTTTACAGATGAGGAAACTGAAGCTTAGAGAGGTTAAGTGACAAGCCCACACAGTTGGTAAGTAGTAGAGTCAGGGTTCAAACCCAGGCAGAATATGGCTCCAGAAGTCTTGCTCTTAACCATTTTATGTCTGCTTCCCATAATGTGCTAGGCACCGGCAACATGAAGGGGAAGGAAAATCCAGACAGCTCAACTTTCTGATTTGTTCAAAGGAAAGGCAGGAGAAAAAATAGAGACTATTGGATAAAATTGAACTTCCTTTTCTTCTTTTAAAGTGCAATGGCTATAAGTTCTCTATAGAATACAAATATAGATGTGTTGTTGAGAAGGGGGAGAGAGAAGACTAAGAAAGACAGAACCACATCTAAGTACAGATGACATGTGGATGCCAGATTTGTGGCCATCGAAGTAAATTTATGCCATGAAATACAAGAAAGCATGCTTTGGAAAAAAATATACAAAAGCATTTGTGGTGTTATACATCCATTTAGATTAAAAACGCCAGTTGCAGTAGGTAGTATTGATAAATTTCTTATACACTTAATTTGCTTAGCAGGGACATCTCCTTCATAGTTAAACATTTGTGTGTACCCCCCCCACATATACACACACACACACACACACACACACACACACACACACACACGACCCATCCCTAGTTTTAGATAACAGACAATGGATGCTGATAAGAGATCCAACCAACCGTCATCATTCAGGCAGGGGCTGATTGCCTTGTGAGCAGGTTATCCAGGATCCTTGCTTTTCCTAGTCCTTGTCTTTTGGTCATGTGACCCCAGTGTTAAGTACCTATTGGGGCTTTGGCTCTCAGTGAGAAGGAGGCAGGAACCACTCAGCATCATTGTACTAGCCAGTAGCTCTGATCAAAACATAGGTGGGGGCTTCCCTGGTGGCACAGTGGTTGAGAGTCCGCCTGCCGATGCGGGGGACACGGGTTCGTGCCCCGGTCCGGGAGGATCCCATGTGCTGCGGAGCGGCTGGTCCCGTGAGCCGTGGCTGCTGAGCCTGTGCGTCCAGAGCCTGTGCTCCGCAACGGGAGAGGCCACAGCAGTGAGAGGCCCGCATACCGCAAACAAACAAACAAACAAACAAAAATACATAGGTGGGAGGAAATGCTGAAATTATTTGGCTAAAATGAGTTTGGGTTGCCTATGAATTTCCCTTAGCCTCATGACAATGGAATTGTCTGGTTATTTGAAATTGAGTTTGCTGCTGGCTCAGAAATCAAAGGCAGATATCTTCAGATGGGATACGGTGATTTAATTTTAATTTCACATTTAATTACAGAAAAATCTAAGCTGTTGTCTGATATAAGTGCTCGTCTGTGGTTTACATACAGAAGGAAATTTTCACCGATTGGTAGGTATATCATTTATTATACTGTGCTTTCTTCTTTGTAGATAGCTTTCCTGAGGTTATCAGTGACATCATGGAAACCTCAGAACTAACAGCTCACTATGGCGAAGAATTTAATGTGGCGGAGTAGTTAAGTCTTATGCTTCATCCAGAAATCTCATTGCCGACGTGCCTCATCGTGTATGGTTCCATGGTGTTAATGTGTAATGCCAGTATACTTTTGAGCCCAACCACCGCCAAGTGTTCAGGCACTTAGAAGTGTTACTTGTTTTAATTCTAAGAGCAAGGCAAAAGTCAAGCTTTTAATTTGGACAGTATCTATTAAATTATAATCCACTGCTTTGTGGAGATATTTGATTATTAAAGTTGGCTGTACCTTGAAGGAAAGAAAATAATTCCTTTGCTTTTTTTTTCCCTGTGAGATGAAAACATCTTGCCACTGGGAGATGAATTATAATGGACTTGCTTGGAACTAATTCTAGTCAGTTAAGAGTACCAGCTGCTGTCTAGAAAAAAGGACAGTTCAATGAGCTAAGTGAATAGGATCCCTCCAGAGAAAATTTGTGAAATGTTTGCAAGTAGGGTGACCTCTTCCTAGTCTCGTGGTACTGTAGGAAAGGATCACCAAACTCAAATGGTGGAAGCTATTCTAAGAGGAAACCTGTCTGACTAATTTTGGTCCAGGACTGGACCTAGTAACTGGAGTGAAATAAACCTTTCTGATAAGTGCAAAGAGTGAAGTTCACACAGACATTTTTTTTTCTTTTTTTTGCTCTCCACAGGAAGTACCTGAGCAAAATACGCAAAAGAACAATCTTTAGTACCCAGTGATTCTAAACTGTTAAACTTTTTTCTGGGTGAAGAGATCTTTGCAAGATTTGAAAACATTTGCAGTTCAACTCTGACAATGTTTTGGAAGAGATGATCTTTTTTTTTATGTGGGCTTCCTTGCATCTTTTCCATACTAATCTGGCCCATAATCCCACCATTAGCAAGAGCCAAAGGACTCCCCTTCCAGCTCACAAATTGGCTCAACCTTCCCCATCTTGCTGTAGCAACTCTCCTTCAGTCCCCACAACACAAGGAAAGGAGCGGCCACCTTGGCCCACTTGTCTTACGTGGTTGATGACCCCCTTTACAGTTAGTCTTGTGAGACCATGCTTACAGCATACTTTTCCACTTCCATGTTGGGAAATGAAGCAATGAAAGCAGAATGTCTCTTCCACCATCCAAGTTATCTCATTTCACTGGTACCTTGAAAAAGGATACTGAGCTCACCCTGGCCACGTTTATGGGATTTTTGTTACATCAAGTGTTCTTAAAATGGAACCCGTTGCCTTATTAACTGGCTTTGTGCCTTTTAAAAAGGTAGTACATTTCTAATTTATTAGTGGTATTTTTAATTATGACCATACTCATAACACCAAATATTTACATCGTCCTGAGTGGGTTGTAGAACACTTTTAGACTCTCTCTTTTAATTCTTACAATATCCACTAATAGTAGGCAAGGCATGTGCTATTATCCCCAGTCTACAGATGAGACTGGTCTTCTGATGCCTAATCTAGGACTCTTTCCTCTATTTCACATTCTCCCTCTTACTGTTCAGACCTTCATAATGTATATTTAGAACAGTCAAGAGCCTTCCAGATTTCCTTGACCATTTTGATAATCAAGTTTGGTAGCATTTATTCCTTAACTAAGGTAAGATTGCCCTCCCCGAGAAGTGAGTTGTGAAAAGTCAGGTTCGGTCAAGCAGATGATGACATGGCATGGACTAAGTGTTGGTAGTCATACATGTTAGTCATATACCAAAACTGTACACATACCTGGATGTCTCTAGGCAGAAAACATAAGGGGCAGGTTTTGTTCATTTGTTTGTTTTCCTTTGGCCATAGAACCTGTTTTGGTTAACTCAGCATTATCTTTGCAAGTTCCACCCTGTAACAGACCCTGTTTGATGTCTGACTGTATCTCTTGCCTCTCTATTCCGAGTATGTGTGCCTGTCTGTCTTGTATGATTCCCAAATATGCTGATGTTTCGGGAAAGGGCAGTTCAAGGATCTCATATTCATTCCCATCCATTTTGCCAACAGGGGGAACGGGCCCTTCGTCAGACGCCGGCTGGGGATGTATGCTACGCTGTGGACAGATGATGCTGGCTCAAGCCCTTATCTGCAGACACTTGGGCAGGGGTGAGTTCAATTTGTTCTGGAAACTGCCTCGGAGACCTCTGCAGTCGCACTTGCTGCTGGTAGTTTAGCACTGGTGCCGAGGGAACAGAGCTGCAGGTCCTGAAGTGCTCTCTGCAAGTCCAAGTAGTGGGGCTGACAAGTTGACAAAACCTCTCGTGAGAAGAAAACAGCCGGCATTTCCTTGTGACTCACCAAGCCGGAGACTTATTTTCCTGGGGCAGATGAACACTGAGGCAGGTGTATCATTTAGAGTTTCCATCTTCACTATTGTTCGCATGAGTCCTTAAACAGGTCAGATAACAAAGGGAGCAGGAAGAAGGGTGTGGTGGTAAGTCTGTTTTTTGACCTCATTTAAAATATCTGCCTAGTGAAGGATGTCAGTGACCTAAAGGAAGTGCCTAATGAGGGAGATATTTTGGTTTGGGTTCACTGATGATGTCCATTCGATGATGAAGAAATCCTTAAATCAGCTTCCTCAGGAGGCTGCTTCATTAAGAACCTTCCAGTAATCACTGCTGGAACTCTCGAGTCTTGCTTTCTTAAGACATGCGTGTGCTTCCCTGTCGGCATCTGTAGGCTGACCTTGGGTAGATGCCAGTTCAAGCACTTGGGTGAAAGTCTGGTTTGCCTTGGGGATGAGGGAGTGAAAGAACACCTTGGATGAGATTGGGCTGCTGAACTCATTGGCTTTTGCTCCTTGAGATTCAGAGGTACAAAAACGTCGCTCCCTGTCCGGGACTACGCAACCTCACACATCTTCCTGCGGTTCCCAGAGAAGATCGGGGAAGAGGCTGGGGAGAGTTTAGGGCTTCGTGCCTTCTTTTCAGGGTCTAGGATGTCCTGTGCCTGTGTTTCCTGGGTAGTATCATAATTTCTGTTTTACAGATGAGGAAACTGAGGCTCAGGAAGTAAGGTGACTTGCCCTGGGTCAAACAGCAAGAAGGCATCGATTTGGGAATAGAATGCAGGTCTTCTGTCTCCTTGTCCAGTGATTTCTCTACTGTACACATACTTCTTGGAGCAGATTGTTCTTACTGTTTAACTTTCTCATTTATGAAACACTTCAAGATGATTCTTCTGGAAGTGAATTTTGTGGAAAGCAAACTGGGGGGAAAAACCCACAGTCAGCAATCTCAATTGTCTTAATATAAAAGCAAGTAGCAGGAAGAATGTATAAATAGATCTTGTAGCTAAGATGAATGAGAAGATGTAATTTTATACAGAAGTATTTTGGAGTGTTTCCTATTCGGTTATTTTACAGTTGAGGTGGGGTGTTCACTTATCACTGTCATCAGTAAATATTTAGTGGTACTTAGAAGCCAGCTAATCAGGGTTTCCCCCAGACTTGGACAGTTTGGTAGCTGATGAAAAACAGTTGGGTGTTCTTCACCCTTTGAAGACTGCTGGATGCGAAGTTTAAAACTTTGGTTTCAGAAATACTAGAAGCGAAGAGAACTAAAGACTCTGGAGATAGTGGCCTTTGGCTTCAAGTAGATTTCAGTTGTGAATTCAAATGCTCTCTAAAACCTCAGGAGAGAAACTTCTGTCTTGGAAGGAAACTAAGTCTCAGAAATCTGTCCCATTAGACAGAGTTCCTAGAGCTGAGGGAATGGGAATAGTGCGTCCTGTCCACAGCAGTGACGACGAGAGTTTTTGCAGTTGTCCTCAGTAAGCGATAAGCAGCCCCTATTGGATTTGGGGGGCTGTGCTTGAGGCACAGATGGGATCCCCACAGATGTACTTATTTTAGTTTTGGTCATAAGGAAACCTGGAACACCTGATAACAAAGGTATTTGTTTTTCCAAAACTCATCGTGGCCTTTTTAAAAGGTTGTGTAAAAATGGCAGCATGCATTTAAAAAAAAAAGCTTCCTTAGTTGCAAATTGTGTGTATTCCCCTGGGAATAGGTGTGTGTCAGAAGAGCACTTCCCCCCGTGAGACTCTGTGGGCAATGCTGCCAAAATATACGAACCAAAGCCATTGCTGTCTGTGTGGACATGAGACATAACAGCGTCTGGGTGAGACACGGATATACTGCCAGGTTTTGTGGTGACCTCCTGTTCACTGAGTAGCTGACCAGAAAGGCCTTGTGACACTGTCTTCATGTAATATTTATCCAACTCAAGCTCGTGGGCTAAGTCAATTCCTTGGTCAACTTCTTGTTTTGCTTTTACTTTATACCCAGTGAGTCTTTGAAAGAAATCAGTTTCCAGATGTCTTGGTCATCAACATTAAAGATCCTTAGGAATGTTCTGACCTGATCGCTCCCACCTTCTACATGTAACTCTTTTGTTTTCCTTCTAACCTCGTAGTCCCAGTAAGAGTGCAGAGATAACAAGCAGTTATAAAAATGATTTTAACTCATTTTTTCTTTTTCCTAAAAAGACTGGAACTGGGAGAGACAGAAAGAACAACCCAAAGAATACCAACGAATCCTACAGTGCTTCCTAGATAGAAAAGACTGTTGCTACTCTATCCATCAAATGGGTAAGGTCACATGAGTAGTTTAAAGGCTGTCTCTCTGTTCTGTAGTTCAATTAAGAGGAAAGGAACACTGTATGTGAAATTCAGCTTACATTGCTGTACTTGCTTTTCTTGTTCCCTGCTTTATATGTGGCTCTACTAAGTCATCCCATCTACTTATTTATGCAAAAAATTAGGAGTTGGTGGTTTGCTAACCTGTTTATTATTTTTCCACATAAAAACAGCACAGATGGGTGTAGGAGAAGGGAAATCAATTGGCGAATGGTTTGGACCAAATACAGTTGCACAGGTGTTAAAGTAAGTAAAAGAGTCTGTCATGCGCCTTATGCTACCATCTCCTATGCCTCCCTCCACCAACTCAACATCCCATCAACCCAGCTGTTCCTGCCATCCCACTAAGCCGCCAAACATCTGTACCATTTTGCTCAGATAGTTCTTTGAAATGTATAATGTGTGTGGGCAACTGTCTTGGTAAATCACAGTTATAGTCATTGGTATCAGTCTATGGGGAGGCCCCTCAGGACTCATTCTGTATCCCACTTGTAGATTGGTGCTCACGTGCTCAGCCGTCAGCCTGAGGGTCACTTTGAAGCCAAAGGGTTTGCACTAAGTGGGGAAGCCTGAGCCAGCCTAGGCAAGACACAGACTCCCACCCTGTATGGTATATAAAAAAAAATTCTTCACTGATTCATTCAACATTTACTGGGTGCCTCTGTTGCCCTAAGTACTGAGTGCACAGAAATAAACTAGGTGTAGTTCTTGCTTCAAGGACCTCACCACCTATTAGAGGAGACAAACCTCAAGAGAGTCTTAGAATCAGTTTGTCATCTCTTAGGAGACTCAAGGTACCCCAGCATGGTACTTTCGCAATTGTCCTGTTAAGTCTCAGAATTCACCTCCCACAGCAAGAGGCGACATGGAGAGGCCAGGACCAATGCTTTGGAAATGAATGGGGTGAGTGGCATCAGCACCTACAGCTGCAGGCCACCTCACCTATTGTCACTCTCCTTTCTGACAACCTATCACCAAATGGGAACTCCATGAGGGCAGAGATTGTATTTGCCTCGTGCACTCCTGTAATATTAGCACATGAAACTGCCTGGCACATGTAAGTGCTCAATAAATACTTGATGAATGAATGAATGAAAATGGCAGATAGAATCTGGGGCTGGATTTAGGCATCAGAAAATTGAAACCGTCTAGCCTCCTTTGGTAGCTACTTCAATTCCTGGCTCTCTGGCGTGTGATGATGGGACCTGCTCCATGCAAAATACAGATGGGGCACTATTTCA
This sequence comes from Pseudorca crassidens, assembly GCF_039906515.1. Lineage (NCBI taxonomy): Eukaryota > Metazoa > Chordata > Mammalia > Artiodactyla > Delphinidae > Pseudorca > Pseudorca crassidens. Next base: position 38,807,346 of record NC_090317.1, on the reverse strand, counting down.
ATTATTAGCCAACCTTCAATAAACTGGAATGCTTTGTAAATGTGCTTTTGAGGGGAGTAGTCTGGTCTTCCTGGGGACCCAAGTGAAACCTGTATCTTTGCATTACTCTGCTAACAGTGCAGCCTCTCTGAGACCACTTTCTTACCTTGGTCCGTAGTGGTTTTTGGGGTGTTGTTGATCTGCTGAGTGAGGATCTGGTGGTATTTCGGGAACCACTGTAGGAACCCAGGACAGAAAGTGTAGAAGATTAGAATGGCTGTGCCGAGCCCAAAACCTAGCTTGATATGGTTGGTTTATAAATGACATCCCTCAGAATTTGCTTCTTTCTTCTAAATTTTGAGCTTCCCACAACGAGCAAATGGAAACATACATTTTTAAAGAACTTAAGTGGGTTCTGAGTCATCGTGATTGTTATTAACAACAGTAGATGATGATGATGTCATCATTATTATTTTGGGGGAAAGATACTACATTAAATGAAATTAAAATATAATGGTAATTAACCTCTTCTTGGGAGTTCCTTTGGTTTGGGAGAGAATGTGTCTTTTGTTTTGTTTTGTTTTGTTTTGTTTTGTCAGCTATTGAGACTGGGCTTTACTGCAGAATTCCAGAGTAGCCAGGGTAAACATGTCTTCTTCATACTGGCAAGAGGAGAAAGAAATAAGGGAGAGATAGACAAGGTACTTTACTCAGACATCAGATAATCTCTCTTTTAAAGGGGTTTGCTTTCTAGTCTCCTCTGAAGTCATGCATTTCAGCATGCTCTGTCTTCAGTTGTTGACCAGCAAGGCCCGGCACTGAAGCCATCTGCGGCCCAAGTCTCCTGGGACAGCATCCTTACCGCATGTGGGAAGGGACAGAAGAGATCACCTCTCTCTCTCTCTCTCCCCCCCCCCCTGGATTTCCCTAGAACTTATTGTTTGTATTATGTATGCTCCTAAACAAATATATATATGTGTATATTAATAACAGTTTTCTTTTTTTGAAAGAAGGAGTAAGTCAGAATGTCTCTTATTTAAGAAAAGAAAACAAAATCTCTTGGGAGAAGATGCACTGGTAACCTCTCTCTCTCGCCCAGTAGGAGTAACATTATTTAGCAAGGCAGCCTTTTGCATTTTGTAAAGCAGGCCTTATGTTTGAGGTGCGGAAACAGTGCCTCTGGCATTCTCAAGGTCCCTGGACATAGAATGTTCCAGAGCTCAGTCAAGGGAGCCAGACCTGACCTGAATCCCAACTTCTCTGTGGCTCAGTGTTCAGTAACTTCAGGAACGCTGGGCATACATAGGTCGTACTGCTTCCTGCCGAGATGTCCATCTTCCCCAATTGTGACTTCATTGTATGTTGCTTTGCAGAAAACTTGCTTTATTTGATGAATGGAATTCCTTGGCTGTTTATGTTTCAATGGATAACACCGTGGTTATTGAAGATATCAGTGAGTCCCGGGCCAGTTTACATTCTCGGGTGGCTGGGTGATGCGGTTCTTCCTCACCATTCAGAATGTGTGTGGGGCGTGGTGGGAGAGAAAGACAGAAAGCGAGGGAGAAAAAGAGAAAGAAGATACATACACACCCCCATTCCCCCGCCCCACGACCCTCTGGCCTGCCCATCTAGCAGGACAGGGGAGCACCGGGCTCCGGTTAATCATTCCCTGTGCCCCTTCTTCTCTTCCCTTTCAGCTTTCTGAAAGGGAGAAAACAATTAGAGGATCTCTGCTGCCCCTCAGTGAGGCACCAGACCCTTTCCCTGCAGGACTCCCCAAGTGCAGGTAATCAGTTAAACCACTGACAGGTCTTCTGTGGCAGCCCCCCTGTGCTCCCTGCCACGGGGTTAGAGGGACCAACAGATACAGTCCCTGTTTCCAAGGCCCTTGCAGTCTGGTTGAGAAATGAGATTCTCCCAGTGAGCCCATAATATCTGACAAGAGGTAAGTGAGTGTTCAGTTGCCAGAAGGAGGAGAAGTAAGGGCTGGAGGAGTGGCCTGGGCTTCCTGTAGGAGGTCGGGCAGCAGGGCCCCGG